>NC_091821.1:270618718-270927260 GCF_038994185.2 Dermacentor albipictus
TACGTGCCTGCTCGCAGCGTTAAAGAAAGGAAACGCGGGCAAGACAGATGACGATTATTGCACTCTTAAAACGGTTGCACCCTTTGGGATGTATATTTGTCCCACAACAATAATCGTCATCTGCTCTGCTTGCGTTTCCTTTCTTGAAAACTCGGCGCCCGCTACTTTCCTGTCGAGAATGCTGCGTCACACTGATAACGCGCATGCCGTTCGTCACTGTAAAGTACCGGCCGGGTTCGCAGCGTTAAAGAAAGGAAGCGCGGGCAAGACAGATGACGATAATTGTTGTGGGACAAGATAAGCCCCAAAGGGTGTAAATTTTTCTAAGAGTGTGCTGTGGGACAAATATACACCCCAAAGGGTGCAACCGTTTTTAGAGTGTGCACTAGCTCTTAGGCAAAGTTACACCCTTTGGCTTGCCCCTTCTGCCACACAACTATAATCGTCATCTGCCTTGATGCGTTTCCGTTCTTTAACGCTGCGCGCCCGGAACTTTCCAGTAACGAACGGCACGCGCGTTATCAGAAGGGGCACTCCAAAGGGTGTAAACTGTTCTATGCTGATAACGCGCGTGCCGTTCGTCACTGGAAAGTTCCGCGGGCTCGCAGCGTTAAAGAAAGGAAACGCATCAAGGCAGATAACGATTGTAGCTGTGTGGCAGAAGGGGCAAGCCAAAGGGTGTAACTTTGCCTAAGAGTGTAGCCTTGAATGGTACTACACTCTTAGGCAAAGTCACACCCTTTGGCTTGCCCCTTCTGCCACACAACAATAATCGTTATCTGCCTTGATGCGTTTCCTTTCTTTAACGCTGCGAGCCCGAAACTTTCAGTAACGAATGGCACGCGCGTTATCAGAAGGGGCACTCCGAAGGGTGTAAACTGTTCTATGCTGATAACGCGCGTGCCGTTCGTTACTGGAAAGTACCGGACTCGCAGCGTTAAAGCAAGGAAACGCATCAAGGCAGATAACGATTATTGTTGTGTGGCAGAAGGGGCAAGCAAAAGGGTGTAACTTTGCCTAAGAGTGTATATGCACGCATACCTATATGTATTTACTCCTTTGGGTCTCTGCTCTCATACATATATATATATATATAGAAGCATTGGCAAAAGTCAGGCCTGGAACCATCACCCCCTTAATTCATATCCCTCGTACTACCTCGCACCGATATATATTGTAGTTCCACAGTGCCCTACACTCTTACACTCTTAGAAAAATTTACACCCTTTGGGGCTTATACAATAATCGTCATCTGTTTTGCCCGCGTTTCCTTTCTTTACCGCGGCGAGCCCGGTACTTCCAGTCACGAACGGCATGCGCGTTATCAGTGTGACGCAGCATTCTCGACAGGAAAGTAGCGAGCGCCGAGTTTTCAAGAAAGGAAACGAAAGCAAGGCAGATGACAATTATCGTTGAGGGACAAATATACACCTCACAGGGTGCAACCATTTTAAGAGTATAAGCCCCAAAGGGTGTACATTTTTCTATGAGTGTAAGAAAAGTGTACACCCTTTGAGTCTTACACTCTTAGAAAAATTTGCACCCTTTGGGGCTTATATCTTGTCCCACAACAATAATCGTCATCCGTCTTGCCCGCGTTTCCTTTCTCTAACGCGGCGAGCCCGGTATGTCCATCGATCCTTGCAGATCTTCTGTCCATTATTACAATATCATCCGCGTACATCAGTCCTGGTAATGACTGTTCAATGAATTTTACTTGTTAGAAAAATGATAGGATGAAGCCGAGTCCGCTTTGCTGTATTTTGGCCTCTAAACCTTGTAGGTACAGCATAAACATCAGAGGTGACAATGGGCCCCCGTGCCTAAGCCCCCGCCGAATTATTACAGGCTCCGAAACCTGCTTTTCCCATTGTGTAATCACCCGGTTACATTTATAGATATCTTTTAAGAAATTGGTTACTCCATCTTGCACTCCTAAAGTTTCCAGAATGCCCCACAATCCCTCTTGAAGTACACTAGTCATATAGGCTCCCTTGATATCCAAAAAAGCCAGCCATAGGGATCTGTGTTCCTTTTCAGCTATTTCAATGCACTGTGTTAGTGAGAACAGATTGTCTTCTAGCCTCCTATGCTTCCGGAACCCATTTTGTAGCCCTCCAAGCACCCCCTCGTTCTCTACACATGCCTGCAGTCTGTCCTTTATAACCTGCATAACCACCCTGTAAACCACTGACGTCACTGTTATAGGCCGGTAGTTATTTATGTCAGCTTTGTCCCCTTTTCCCTTATATATCATTCTCATCCTACTTAGCCTCCATTCGTCAGGTACTTTACTATCCATTAGCATTTTGCTCACCACCTCCCTTAACGCTGTCTTAGATTTCGGGCCCATTTTCTCTATTAACATAATTGGAATACCATCGGGGCCTGCCGATGTGCTGTTTGGTACCCTCTTCTCGGCCCTTTCCCACTCTCTTTGTCCAAGGGAAAGCAGTGGATTGACTGGGATATGCCTCTCCGACATACTGCATGTACCATTTCTCTGTTCTGTAAAAATTTCCCTCATCATGGTTCCTATATATGCTCCATTGCCTCCTCTCCTTCTAACCAAGTACTTGAGCTGTTACTATACCTCTGCTCTAGGCTTGTCCTATTACCCAAGGAGTTCAGATGTTGCCAGAATTTCCTAGCTGCCTGTTTATCTTTTTTTATTGCTTATTTCTGACAGCCATTGGGACCCTTTTGTCATGATTTTCTCGTTGATATCTAATAGGATGCTTCCCTTCTGCATTTTATGTAGTTTACCCATTTCCTAGCTATCCACTTATGCTTCAGGTTCTCCCTTACTTTTGGAATACCTGTGTTCCCTGGAGGCTTCCTGACGCTTCTTTATGGCCTTCTTAACCTCTTCATCCCACCAGCTATTGAGTTTTCGCACCCCTTGCCTTGTTTTCCTAATTCGCGCCTTACCTAGCTCACGCTCAAATAGTCTCATTAACTTTGGATAAGTCCAATAAGCTTCAGTACCCTCTGATATTTCCTCTTCAATTTGTTTGGCCGCTATTTCCATTTGGTCTTCTGAATAAAAAATCACATCTGGCATTTCCTCACGCGTCGTTCGTGTTAGTTTCCCTCTTAAAACTCAACTTGATACGTTTGTGGTCCCTACCTATACTTTTGGAGCCTTTTTCATCTATAATCATGGCTCCTAATCTATCGTACATCCTATGTGACATTAACGTATAACCTATTGTCGAGTGTCGACACCCTACCGCCCCTACCTCCAATGCATCGCAATGCTGACCGCAGCGCCACCATGGCACTGTGGTGGCGGCATGAATCGACTTCTAACCACCATAAGACCACGGTGGGCTAGACCAATGCCTCTTTTACTAGATGCCCGCCGCGTTGCTCGCTTTCCCATTGTAGCGGCGGTTCCCTTATAGTTGGAAGTTAGTTCAGCATAAATTCCGTCAACTTGATACGTTTGTGGTCCCTTCCTATACTTCTGGAGCCCTGTTCATCTATAATCATGGCTCCTAATCTATCGTACATCCTATGTGACATGTATGGACACACATGTGCAGGTCATAAATACCAGGTTCTCTAGCCGAGTGCCATCCGTGCGGTATAACCGAGCTCAGATTGGTCCACCTTGACTGATCAAATAGGGCACCACTGTAGGGTAAATGAGGCGTACAACTCCTGCGGGACCCGCCGTGGTTGCTCAGTGGTTATGGTGTTAGACTGCTGAGCACGAGGTCGCGGGATCGGATCCCGGCCACGGCGGCCGCATTTCGATGGGGGCGAAATGCGAAAACACCCGTGTACTCACAATTAGGTGCACGTTAAAGAACCCCAGGTGGTCGAAATTTTCGGAGTCCTCCACTACGGCGTGCCTCATAATCAGAAAGTAGTTTTGTCACGTAAAACCCCTAATTAAATTTTTTAATTTAACTCCTGCGGGGACGGTAGAGTATCCGTCTCCCGTGCAAGAGGACCGTGATTCAAATCCCGGTGCCGCGCAATTCTCCACCAGAAAATACAAAAAAAACCCGTGTGTTGAGAAAATTGCACAAACAGGCCTGGAGTGCGGCATGATCCCGGTGACCAGAACCGGTAACGCACTCTCTCACCAGAACAGGATTGGCCACCCTGGTGCAGTACTTGGCCACAACCTCCTATATGAATACAACAATCAAATCCAGGCCCTCAGTCCCCAGCAGCCGCGAAGCAACTGACCACGGCGGCAGTCAGGTCTGTGACGCTGCAGAGGGTGCTAAGAATACCTGGCTCCGGACAGGCCGCCATTGGAATGAGGCGAGTCTAGCAGTGTTATTGGAGGAATTAGAGGGTAGTAAATGGGATATAATAGGGCTCAGTGAGGTTAGGAGGACAAAAGAAGCATATACAGGGCTAAAAAGCGGGCATGTACTGTGCTACCGGGGCTTATAGCGGAGAGATGAGAACTAGGAGTCGGATTCCTGATTAATAAGGAAATAGCTGGTAACATACAGGAATTCTATAGCATTAACGAGTGGGTGGCAGGTCTTGTTGTGAAACTTAATAAGAGGTACAAAATGAAGGTTGTACAGGTCTACGCCTCTACATCCAGTCATGATGACCAGGAAGTCGAAAGCTTCTATGAAGACGTGAAATCGGCGATGGGTAGAGTGAAAACAAAATACACAATACTGATGGGCGACTTCAATGCCAGGGTAGGCAAGAAGCAGGCTGGAGACAAGTCAGTGGGGGAATATGGCATAGGCTCTAGGAATAGCAGAGGAGAGTTATTAGTAGAGTTTGCAGAACAGAATAATATGCGGATAATGAATACCCTTTCCGCAAGCGGGTTAGTCGAAAGTGGACGTGGAGGAGCCCGAATGGTGAGAATAGAAATGAAATGGACTTCATACTCTGCGCGAACCCTGGCATCATACAAGATGTAGACGTGCTTGGCAAGGTACGCTGCAGTCAGGGGCGTAGCCAGGGGGGGGGGTTATGGGGCTTCAGCCCCCCCCGAAATTTTTTCGTGCTGTCCATGCACCGCCGACCAAAGCGACGCCCGGCGCCGGAAATCACTCTGGATTTTGTCTAGAATGTATTTTTGACGCTCGAAAAGACATTCAACCGCGAAGATTGCAAACTCGGGCTGGATTTCGTGGCAACGCCCATACACCGGGAGTCACATAACGCCAAGCAGTCCCATCCGAGCACAAAGTTTCAAGGGCGCTTTGATGGTGAGCGGGCTCACCGCGGCATCTCACTGAGGCCACGGAATCTATGGAGCGCATGGATATCAATTGCGAAACTTTATGGGTATAAATCTCATAAGCTTTTCATGTGAAATGTGCATTGACATTTCCAAAGTTGTGCATTAGATTTTCAATTGCGGGACTTTGTTGGTTTAATGTTGTTATAAACATTTAACGCCAAAGGTCTATTGATTTTCTAAAGTCTTACATCGGAACATACAACGAGACAAGCCAAATCAACACACTAGCAGACGAGTTGACAAAGCAGGCAGCGAGGTCCAATGAGACGAAGCGTTGGGGTGGTTCATTTGTGCCGTCATGTCACATAAAAAAATATCAACATTTTTTTTACCCTACGCCAGAACATCCATGTCAAGACACTAAAGCCAGCCAAAGTAACTGCGTTCTTATTTATTTTTTCTGCTTTGACTTTTATTCGCGAGAACACATTGAGCCTCTTCAATTTTTTTTGTTGTTGTTCTCGCTACCCCACCCGCGGGCTGCCAGAGCCAGCCAGAGCGCATACGTTTTTCTCGTATGGCCCCGACCACCGTGCGGTGCAGTTCGGTGCGCGTTCGGTTTGCTCTGGCCGAGTGGATTTTCACCTGACAGAGTTTTGGACGCTTTCTGGCTAGCAGACGAGAAAAAAAAAACAATGGTCGCTCGCCGCCATCACTGTGGGGACTCGAAGGATTGCACCGCATTCCTTGAGCAGAACCTTTCCGGAAATTCTTGTTTCGCCGCTGTAGGATACTGAGCAGTATGCGTATGGTTCTCAGTGGACCAAGCGTCTCATGTTTTCTTCGGTATTCCTTCCGTAGCCCCATTAGGTGCCCGAAGTAGGCATTCGATTCTGGCCAACATAGTTTCCTATGCGTTTTTTTTTTCATTTTGGTGCCTCCGCCTCACAGAAAAAAAAAAATACATTGTTGCGGCGCAGCGAATTGTCGCATGGTGAAAGTTCGATTATGATACTTCTTTTGCGGAAAGTAATGGGCGACGGGACGCTTCAGTTACCGGATACGTTTATTATATTATTGCGAAAGCAATTATATGGGCACTCTAGGCGCATTCCTGCCGTCGCCCTTATGTTTCGTATAAAGTCCAAGGGTGATAACATCGTGACCACGCGCTGCATGCTGTATGTGCGAGTGAAAGCGTAGGAGGGGAGGTGGAATGGGTGAGCCGACGATGGTGGCTCAGTCTTGTGTGCGCAAAGGAGAAAAGCGGGGAACAAGCGCGCCGCCTTCCGTCGCGCGCAATACATCGGGGGGAGTGGATGGAATGGGGGCGGAATCTAGGATTCTGTGAATCTATGATTGTGCAACATGTTTATTTGCCTTGTTTGACGCATTATATACAGTTACTTCTTCTTACATACATAGACTCGTTGGAGACTTATACGTATACTTAAATATCTTGTTGCGAGGTTTTGTGTATACATGCAGTGAACTTTGTTTCCAGTGACACTTTTTTGTCCTTTATCAAGCCGTATTTTTGCATTTGTATATCCCATTGTATATCTGCATTTCTAATGTACGAGGGCGAGTCAAATGAAAGTAAGCCTACCCTAACCGCGCAATAATGGTTCGGTTCATTATCTGCGAGGCATGCGCGTAGGAGAACGGCATGTCTCATTTACAAAAGTGACACGCAGGTGTGAAGATAAATGTTCTTTAATGCTCTCATACACTGGGTTGAATATGGTTGCGTCACATAATGGACACTTCAAAAGTTGAACAGCTCGGTGTCGCGAAGTTTTTGACAGCTGAAGGTGTTTCCAAAACAGAAATTAATCACCATATGACTGCCGTGTACGTTGAACACTTCATTTCATTGACCACTGTGAAGCGTTGGAGCAAACGGTTCAAAGGACGCTGCAAAGACATTCGTGGAACAACGTGGAAAATTGACGAATGGGGTCATCTTGTTCCACGACAATGCCTGTCCCCACGTCGCTTATGTGGTTATTACAAAACTGGCAAAGTTCAAGTGGGAAACGCTGCAACATCCGCCATACAGCTCAGACCTGTCACCTTGCGACTTCTACATTTTGGGGCAACCGAAAAAACAGCTCAAGGGAACCAGATACAGACTTTTTGAAGCAGCAACCCAAGGAGTTTTATAAGACGGGAATCACGCGACTCGTTAGTCAATAGGACACATGTCTAAATTCTCATGAAGACTACTTTTAAATAAAGTACCCCGTTGTTGGCTCATTCAATTGACTTGCCCTCATATATTTTGCAGAACTCCTGCTTTTTATACATGCTCTCTGTCGCGACTATAACTTCGGTGCAATTACTCACGATAAACGACAAGGGACTGCTACTCCAGCGTAATACATTGGAACAAACGACAGCGTCATTGACATTTTTCACTGGCCATTGCATATATACAAGAATGTAAGCAGGGTTCTTGAATGACAAAGTTTCATTAACATATTTGTCCTCAACTTGTTCAGTTCATTGCCTTTTAATTTTTCATATCAGCGGCATGCACTGCTTTCCTGGTTTCGAACTGATATAGTTCTAAAGTTCGTGTGATATTTTCTTTACTTAATAAATAGACAAAAAACATGGAAGCATTGACGTCCGTTATGTTGGGCACAATTTTTGGCACATACGAGTATAATATTTTATGAAAAAATACATATTTTACTTGTATTTACAGTGCGTAGCTTTCGAGAATTCGTTTGCAGCATCTTTGGCAATGACAGTGCAGTTATTATTCATGTATTTGATTTCTCGATAAATTGTTTAAGAGGAAGCTTTAGCTCGGACCCAATCCGACGCGGCCTATTCAAATACTTGTAAAACGCAGAAACGCTTTTCTGAGATAATCCTGCTAATCGCTTTGATTGAAATTGGTTGCATTTGAGAGAGAAAGTTAAATCCTAGTGTTTGTTGGAAACAGAACTTCGATTTAGGGCCTGAATTTCGTTTAAAATATTTTGAAAATTTCGAAAGTTCGAAAAAATAGAAGCACGACGTTTACAAACTAATAGCTATGCATGAAGAACAGATATTGTGGTTCTGTAAACGGCATTTATTATAACAGTCAAAGCGGACAAGTTTGCTGTGTCAATTTGTATCTTACGTGAATTGGTTACGTTGTGTACAAGGGTTCTGCAAAAGCCGTATTTCCACAATACTAAATTTTTTTGATATTCATGTGTAGCATATCTATTTTGTCCGCTGTAGATGTACTATTAGATGAAATTCACAGAATTGTGATATCATTTTTCATTGTGGAGTCACGGAGTTTTAAACTTGATAGTTTCGTTTTCTGAAAATTTTCAATTCTGGCCACTTTTTAATAAATAATTGACCACCTAAATAAAAATTTCGAAACCAGTAGTCACTAGAATTAAACTTTTTCTTTTAAATGCAACAAACCTCCTCAAATTTGGTGAAGTGGTTGCAGGGAAAAACGAATTCCCCTTCTACATGTACTTAAATAGGAGCAACTGAGCTAAAGCTTCCTCTTAAGGAGGAGGCTGAGCTGCAACGTGCAGCTATATATATATATATATATATATATATATATATATATATATATATATATATATATATATATATATTGGGCCAGTGGCGTAGCCCCCCCCGAACAAAATTTCTGGCTACGCCACTGGCTGCAGTGACCATAGGATGGTAAGAACTCGAATTAGCCTAGACTTGAGAAGGGAACGGAAGAAACTGGTACACAAGAAGCCAATCAATGAGTTAGCGGTAAGAGGGAAACTAGAGGAATTCCGGATCAAGCTACAGAACAGGTATTCGGCTTTAACTCAGAAAGAGGACCTTAGCGTTGAAGCAATGAACGACAATCTCATGGGCATCATTAAGGAGTGCGCAATAGAAGTCGGTGGTAACGCCGTTAGACAGGAAACCAGTAAGTTATCGCAGGAGACGAAAGATCTGATCAAGAAACGCCAATGTATGAAAGCCTCTTACCCTACAGCTAGAATAGAACTGGCAGTACTTTCGAAGTTAATCAACAAGCGTAAGACAGCGGACATCAGGAACTATAATATGGATAGAATTGAACAGGCTCTCAGGAACGGAGGAAGCCTAAAAGCAGTGAAAAAGAAACTAGGAATAGGCAACAATCAGATGTGTGCGTTGAGAGACAAAGCCGGCAATATCGTTACTAATATGGATGAGATAGTTCAAGTGGCTGAGGAGTTCTACAGAGATTTATATAGTACCAGTGGCACCCACGACGATCGTGGAAGCGAAAATAGCCTAGAGGAATTCGAAATCCCGCAGGTAACGCCAGAGGAAGTAAAGAAAGCCTTAGGAGCTATGCAAAGGGGGAAGGCAGCTGGGGAGGATCAGGTAACAGCAGATTTGTTGAAGGATGGTGGTCAGATTGTTCTAGAGAAACTGGCCACCCTGTATACGCAATGCCTCATAACCTCGAGCGTACCGGAATCTTGGAAGAACGCTAACATAATCCTAATCCATAAGAAAGGGGACGCCAAAGATTTGGAAATATATAGACCGATCAGCTCACTGTCCGTTGCCTACAAAGTATTTACTAAGGTAATCGTAAATAGAATCAGGAACACAGTACCTTAGACTTCTGTCAACCAAAAAAAGGACCAGGCAGGATTCCGTAAAGGCTACTCAACAATAGACCATATTCACACTATCAATCAAGCGATAGAGAAATATGCAGAATATAACCAACCCTTATATATAGCTTTCATTGATTACGAGAAAGCGTTTGATTCAGCTGAAAACTCAGCAGTCATGGAGGCATTACGGAATCAGGGTGTAGATGAGCCATATGTAAAAATACTGGAAGATATCTTTAGCGGCTCCACAGCCACCGTAGTCCTCCACAAAGAAAGCAACAAAATCCCTATAAAGAAAGGCGTCAGACAGGGAGATACGATCTCTCCAATGCTATTCACAGCATGTTTACAGGAGGTATTCAGAGGCCTGGAGTGGGAAGAATTGGGGATAAAAGTTGATGGAGAATACCTTAGCAACTTGCGATTCGCTGATGATATTGCCTTGCTTAGTAACTCAGGAGACCAATGCTCACTGACCTGGAGAGGCAAAGCAGAAGGGTGGGTCTGAAAATTAATCTGCAGAAAACTAAAGTAATGTTTAACAGTCTCGGAAGGGAACAGCAGTTTACGATAGGTAGCGAAGCACTGGAAGTGGTAAGGGAATATATCTACTTAGGGCAGCTGGTAGTGACCACGGATCCGGATCATGAGACTGAAATAACCAGAAGAATAAGAATGGGCTGGGGTGCGTTTGGCAGGCATTCTCAAATCATGAACAGCAGGTTGCCACTATCCCTCAAAAGGAAAGTGCATAACAGCTGTGTGTTACCAGTACTCACATATGGGGCAGAAACCTGGAGGCTTACGAAAAGGGTTCTGCTGAAATTGAAGACGATGCAACGAGCTATGGAAAGAAGAATGATGGGTGTAACGTTAAGGGATAAGAAAAGAGCAGATTGGGTGAGGCAACAAACGCGGGTAAACGACATCTTAGTTGAAATCAAGAAAAAGAAATGGGCATGGGCCGGACATGTAATGAGGAGGGAAGATAACCGATGGTCACTAAGGGTTACGGACTGGATTCCAAGGGAAGGGAAGCGTAGCAGGGGGCGGCAGAAAGTTAGGTGTGCGGATGACATTAAGACGTTTGCAGGGACAACATGGCCACAATTAGTACATGACCGGGGTAGTTGGAGAAGTATGGGAGAGGCCTTTGCCCTGCAGTGGGCGTAACTAGGCTGATGATGATGATGATGATGATGATGTGACATTATGCATAATCTATTGTCAAGTGTCGAGCCCCTACCGCCCCTACCTCCAATGCATCGCAATGCTGACCGCAGCGCCACCATGCCACTGTGGTGGCGGCATGAATCGACTTCTAACCACCATAAGGCCAGGCCACGGTGGGCTAGACAATTTTTATAGGAAACTCTATGGGCTAGACCAATGCCTCCTTTACTAGATGCCCGCCGCGTTCCTCGCTTTCCTATTGTAACGGTGGTTCCCTTAGTTGACGTTAGTTCAGCATAAGTTCCGTAAGGCGGCGCTCGTTGCCTTTTTAACTTGCGGCGGATGTGGCAGCGATGGCTGAATGCATCCGCGCATCCGCCGGCGGGCGGCGTGGGCGTCTGTTAGCGAGCGTTATCGCAAGCCTCCGAGACAGTGACAGATGCCATGTTAATCTCAGAGGCCGCAGCACGTGATTGCAAGTTGCAGGCGTACGCCATGAAAGGCGCTTGTTGCCTTTTCGCGGAGGAGAGAAAAGGAAGAGAGTCCGGAATCAAGCTACCGGACAACGCGGCAGGCATCTAGTAAAGGAGGCATTCGCTAGACTCTAGTTCAGCCATAGCCTTAAGTAGCCATAGTTAGCCAGCAGATGGCCAGCAGCTACAGCTGCAATTTGCAGCTTGCAGCAGTGCTTGCAGTGCTTAATCAATCGAAGAGTGTTAATGAAGTGAAAAGTAGTATCCGTGGTGCTTTTAGCAGGCTGTCTTTCTCCTTATTATTCATACAAACTCCACCTGACCTAAATCTATGTGAGGAACTTGTGCCGTCGTAGGAGCAATTAAGTAATACATTCTTGTAAATTTTGTCATGCTTCAGTTTCGTTTGCATGCGCATGTGCTGCTGTCATTTGTTGAGCACAAATATGAAATAAACAGAGCTCATGTTTTCGATGGCGTAAGTTAGTTTTCGCTTTGTTTGTTCACGTGGCAATGTAGGCCGGCCCAGACAGTGAACGCTTGCGCTGAACATAGCTACGCGGCGCACTTGTTTTCTTGCATGTCAACGCTGTTCTGCTGGCTGTCACATAGCTGTCTGACGTGCATATCACTCGCCGTCGTGCCAACGCTGAGTCTGCATGGGTCAGTTTTTGTCAACAATTTGTCTCTTTCTGATCTTGCTACGTTCTTTAGAAAATTACGAGACAAAAATGTAAGCTCTTTCAAAAAAAGTATCTATGCAAAAAAACCCCTTTGCACTAAGTAAGGTGCCCTGCAGTGAATGACATGACTTCAACAGTATAACACCAATGGGACCAGACGCATGTTGCTTATTTTTTTTCTTGGCGGTGGGGATGTATCAAAGATGTAATGCACAAAAATAAAAGACCGCGGTACTGTGCCTTGAGAGGTTCGCTTACGTTGTGTCAAGCTTTCCAAAGTGTTTGGTGGAGATGCTATATTAATGTCTTGCCAAGTTGCTTGCGAAACGTCTAACTGAATTATCGCCATTGCCCCCTTTTTAGGATGGGTCGCAAGGATGCTGCTGCTATGTATGACAATGAGAAGAAGCACTTCAGCAATGTCAAATACCAGCGCATGCAGCGGACTGATGATGGCTTCGTAGATATCCAGGTCTGTCAGTGCATGCTGTATTGTAAAAAGCATTTTTACTCAAATCTCAAAACAATAGTTTCAGAAAACTCTGTCGAGGATTCCCAAGAAAGCCATTGCACTTGCAACTTGCCTATTCATTGGTGGATCTGCACTGATTGTCTTGGCATCATTCATTTTTGCTGGATTTTTCGACCCAAAAGTAAGTGACATGGACTGCTATGTCTACAAAGAGGCCCTGGAACCGGGGGCGCCAGTGGAGGCAAGTGCCCCCACAGGTTTCATTGTAGAGGGTGTGGGTGGAGGGCAGTGCCCCTACAGCCCTGAGGGCCGACCCCCTATAATATAGTAAATTAAGCCTTGGTTTCACAATTAGAAAAAAGTTAGTGTAGGTGAGTGGAGACCTGGATCCTGCTGCTACACTTAAAGTAAACTTCTGGAGCCCCTGGCACGAGTTGTACTTTGAGCAAAGACCAGAGTTTTGCTGTTTTTTTTTATTGAACTAATTGGTACAGTGTACTTTGTTGTTTCAAAAGCAGTGGGACATCACAAAATTTGCTAAAACTGTCTAAAGTTCAGGCTGCATCCCATTAATTATGAATGCAGGGCAGAAAAGATTCTTTTTGTGCCTTCTGTGTTCTTTTATTTATTGTTTTCCATCTCTATCATGTGTTGGTCTGTGTGAATATTTGAAATTTGAAATATGAATCAAATGGTCTTTAGCATATGATTTGTATTTGATAAAGAATGCTCTATTTGAAAGTGTCAAATATTCCTTTCCTTTCAAATATAAAAGGTAACAATTGGAGTCCTGAAGGAGAAACACGGAGATAAGTGGGAAGGATTCTTCTGTAGAAGAGCCGTGGTTGTTGATGCATATAACTACCCATTCCTGAGAGAATGCATGAAGCAGATAGCTTCTGCTCAATAATTTCTAGTTGTTCAATAAGAATTCCTCACTTTTTTGACAAGGGTGAACTTGCATGAGGGTGAGCCTCAGCCGGTATATCTGGAGCCCTCAGTTCATACATGACGTGTGGCATTTCTATCCTCAAAGAAAAATAATCTGTCTCTGAAGAGAGGCTGCACCAAAGTTCTCAGTAAAGAAAAATTTTGTGAAACCTTTCCAGAGTTCCTAGTTACACATTCAGCTGACAACAACTAACCTCTAACATTATAAAATCTGTCTTCACGATTGTGAAGCCTATAGAAACGGTGGCGTAGAGGTAAAACACCCGCCTCGCTTGCAAGAGGTCCGTGGTTCGAATCCCGGTGCCGCGCAATTTTCCACTGGATAAAAAAAAAAAAGAAAGAAAAATCAGCGTGTTGATAAAATTGCATAAACAGGTCTGGAGTGTGTCCTGATCCCAGTGACCAGAACCGGTAACGCACTCCCTCACCAGAGCAGAATTGGCCACCCTGGTGCAGTACTTGGCCACAACCTCCTATATGAACACAACAATCAAACCCCGGCCCTCCGTCCCCAGCAGCTGCGAAGCAACTGACCACGGCGGCGGTCAGACCTGTGACGCAGCAGAGGGTGCTAAGAATCCCTGGCTCCGGACAGGCTGCCATTGGAACATGAACCTGGCAACATTTAACGCTAGAACGTTATCTGGTGAGGCGAGTCTAGCAGTGCTATTGGAGGAATTAGAGGGCAGTAAATGGGATGTAATAGGGCTTAGTGAAGTTAGGAGGCCAAAAGAAGCATATACAGTGTTAAAAAGCGGGCACGTCCTGTGCTACCGGGGCTTAGCAGAGAGGCGAGAACTAGGAGTCGGATTCCTGATTAATAAGAATATAGCTGGTAACATAAGGAATTCTATAGCATTAACGAGAGGGTGGCAGGTCTTGTTGTGAAACTTAATAAGAGGTACAAAATGAAGGTTGTACAGGTCTACGCCCCTACATTCAGTCATGATGACCAGGAAGTCGAAAGCTTCTATGAAGACGTGGAATCGGCGATGGGTAAAGTCAAAACAAAATACACTATACTGATGGGCGACTTCAATGCCAAGTTAGGCAAGAAGCAGGCTGGAGACAAGGCAGTGGGGGAATATGGCATAGGCACTAGGAATAGCAGGGGAGTTATTAGTAGAGTTTGCGGAGCAGAATAATATGCGGATAATGAATACCTTCTTCCGCAAGTGGGATAGCCGAAAGTGGACGTGGAGGAGCCCGAACGGCGAGACTAGAAATGAAATAGACCTCATACTCTGCGCTAACCCTGGCATCATACAAGATGTGGACGTGCTCAGCAAGGTGCGCTGCAGTGACCACAGGATGGTAAGAACTCGAATTAGCCTAGACCTGAGGAGGGAAAGGAAGAAACTGGTACATAAGAAGCCGGTCAATTAGTTAGCGGTAAGAGGGAAAATAGAGGAATTCCAGATCAAGCTACACAACAGGTATTCGGCTTTAACTCAGGAAGAGGACCTTAGTGTTGAAGCAATGAACGACAATCTTGTGCGCATCATTAAGGAATGTGCAATAGAAGTCGGTGGTAACTCCATTAGACAGGATACCAGTAAGCTATCGCAGGAGACGGAAGATCTGATCAAGAAACGCCAATGTATGAAAGCCTCTAACCCTACAGCTAGAATAGAACTGGCAGAACTTTCGAAGTTAATCAACAAGCGTAAGACAGCTGACATAAGGAAGTATAATATGGATAGAACTGAACATGCTCTCAGGAACAGAGGAAGCCTAAAATAAAAAAGCAGTGAAGAAAAACTAAGAATTGGCAAGAACCAGATGTATGCGTTAAGAGACAAAGCTGGCAATATCATTACTAATATGGATGAGATAGTTCAAGTGGCTGAGGAGTCCTATAGAGATTTATACAGTACCAGTGGCACCCACGACGATAATGGAAGAGAGAATAGTCTAGAGGAATTCGAAATCCCACAGGTAACGCCGGAAGAAGTAAAGAAAGCCTTGGGAGCTATGCAAAGGGGGAAGGCCGCTGGGGAGGATCAGGTGACAGCAGATTTGTTGAAGGATGGTGGGCAGATTGTGCTTGAGAAACTGGCCCCCCTATATATGCAATGCCTCATGACCTCGAGCGTACCGGAATCTCGGAAAAACGCTAACATAATCCTAATCCATAAGAAAGAGGACGCCAAAGACTTGAAAAATTATAGACCGATCAGCTTACTGTCCGTTGCCTACAAAGTATTTACTAAGGTAATTGCAAATAGAATCAGGAACACCTTAGACTTCTGTCAAGCAAAGGACCAGGCAGGATTCCGTAAAGGCTACTCAACTATAGACCATATTCACAGTATCAATCAGGCGATAGAGAAATGAGGCGATAGAGAAATATATAACCAACCCTTATATATAGGTTTCATTGATTACGAGAAAGCATTTGATTCAATCGAAATCTCGGTAGTCATGGAGGCATTACGGAATCAGGGTGTAGACAAGCCGTATGTAAAAATACTGAAAGATATCTATAGCGGCTCCACAGCCAGCGTAATCCTCCATAAAGAAAGCAACAAAATCCCACTAAAGAAAGCGTCAGGCAGGGACGCTATCTCTCCAATGCTATTCACAACGTGTTTACAGGAGGTTTTCAGAGACCTGGATTGGGAAGAATTGGGGATAAGAGTAAATGGAGAACACGTTAGTAACTTGCGATTCGCTGATGATATTGGCTTGCTTAGTAACTCAGGGTACCAATTGTAATGCATGCTCACTGACCTGGAGAGGCAAAGCAAAAGGGTGGGTCTAAAAATTAATCTGCAGAAAACTAAAGTAATGTTTACCAATCTTGGAAGAGAACAGGAGTTTACGATAGGTAGTGAGGCACTGGAAGTGGTAAGGGAATACATCTACTTAGGACAGGTTGTGACCGCGGATCCGGATCATGAGACTGAAATAATCAGAAGAATTAGAATGTGCTGGGGCGCGTTTGGCAGGCATTCTCAGATCATGAACAGCAGGTTGCAATTATCCCTTAAGAGAAAAGTTTATAACAGCTGTGTCTTACCAGTACTCACGTATGGGGCAGAAACCTGGAGGCTTACAAAAAGGGTTCTATTAAATTGAGGATGACGCAACGAGCTATGGAAAAAAGAATGATAGGTGTAACGTTAAGGGATAAGAAAAGAGCTGATTGGGTGAGGGAACAAACGCGAGTTAATGATATCTTAGTTGGAATCAAGAAAAAGAAATGGGCATGGGCAGGACACATAATGAGGAGGGAAGATAACCGATGGTCATTAAGGGTTACAGAATGGATTCCAATTGAAGTGAAGCGTAGCAGAGGGGGGCAGAAAGTTAGGTGGGCGGATGAGATTAAGAAGTTTGCAGGGACAACATGGCCACAATTAGTACATGACCGGGGTAGTTGGAGAAGTATGGGAGAGGCCTTTGCCCTGCAGTGGGCGTAACCAGGCTGATGATGATGATGATGACGACAAGGCAAAGAATCTCGCATCTGGTGACCTTTTGATCACAGTACAAGTAAAAGCACAGAGTGAACATCTCCAGAAAGAAAAAGAAATAGCTGAGCAAAATGTGACAGTCACACCACACCGTAGCCTGAATAGCTTACAAGGGGTAACCTTGGAAAAACAATTGATGAGCGATGCAGATGCCGATACTCGAGAAAATCTCCGAAACCAAGGTGCCAGTGCTGTTTGAAGAATAACCATCTGAAGAGCAAATGAAGCAGTAAAATGCAGGCACATAGTTGTTGCGTTCACCTGCACCAGTCTTCCAGAAAGAGTAAATGTGGCATGTGTAAGTTCTCTCGTGAGAGCATATGTCCCCAATATATGCCCCGAAGAAGATGCTTTGAATGTCAGCGGTATGGGCATGGCTCATAGTCCTGCCGAGGAAAATTGACTTATGTGAAATGTGCAGAAAGTTATCACCCATCTATCTGAGAACTGTGACAAAATATTTATGAAATGCCCCAATCACAGGGGACCCCTGCGCAATTCACGATCTTGTGAAGCTTCCATAAAAGAAAAGGCAATAATCCAATGAAAAGTCAAAGTCTAACATTTCCAGAAGAATGCTGAAAACATGCCATGTTTTCCAGCTTAAGGTACGCTGATGCAGCTCGCCCGGGAGAGGGAGGGGTGTATAGGGGGGAGGCAGCACTGCATCGTGTGTCTACGGGCTACTAGTACAGCTTCACTGATCTGGCCTTGCCTCTTGGCCCCCGCAAGCAGCCACTGACTGCTCAAAAGGCCTCTGCTTTCGAAGCAAGGCCCTCAAAGCCAACCAAGGTGCCTCAGGCAGGTTCTATTGTAGGATCTGCGGCATCTCCTGTCCTTGCGGTGCACTTCCCTACTTCCCTATGGACAGTTCACTATGAAGGAATACGGCACCTTCAAGCAACCAGCTTGAATGAGTGCCTTCAGTGTCCAAGGTTTCTCATGAAGCAATGGACACAACACCCAGTACACTGGAGTCATCTGCCCCAAAACATACTACTTTATCCCCTGGCAGAGGGAAAGCAGGTCACCAGCCAGTCACTGCCCCTGTGAAGGGAACGTAACTAAATATGCTTTCAATTTGTATCTTTCAAGCAATGCAAAAGCAAAATATAAATCTACCGTTGCCTATTTATCATTTTAGCTTATCAGAAAGCAAGAGCAAAGTTTCTAACACTTAAAAAAAAAAGAAAGTGTAAAAAAGATGGCTTGTATTGTTCATTGGAATTGTTGCGGACAAATACGTAACTTAGGTGATGTAAAAGACATTTTGAGTCAGTACTCTCCTTTAGCTCCATGTGTTCAACAGACAAATCTGGGCTCCAAAGCTTTCTGAAACAATATAAGGTTGTTCACCGAGACCGTGACACCACCGGTCGTCTCACTGGTGGTGTTGCAATTGTTATGCATTGGGGTACCACAGTGCAAGAAATCCTTTTAGATACATGTATCAAAGCAGTTTCAGTTAGTGTGGTGTTGTTTAAGACCAAAAGTGTCTGCTCCATATACCTCCTGCCTCATTCACGTGTATTTGTCAGAGACCTGGAGGAGCTCGTTTAACATCTGGAACCTTTTATGTTGGTCGTCAAAATAATTTTAATGCACATAGTTCCTTCCAGGGAAGTACGTCAACAAACTCTAGAGGGTAAACTGGAAGATTTTATTCTAACAAATAACATTTGTATTTTCAATACAAATAATCCAGTGTACTGTGCACCAAGCACAAGGAAAATGAGCTGCATTGATTTACTTCTGTGTTCTTCAGATTTCGACGTCCGTATGAATTGGAAAGTACAGCTGTCATCAATATGAAAGGGAAAAGCAAAATTTTTTTTAAAAATAGTGATAGCCCAAAACGCTTAGGTTCAAATCTTGGGACTTCATACATAACTCTTCTGGAACTTTTAGTATAACTGAACAATTTTATCGAGGGCACGTGTGTTTAGCCCCTGTGGGCATCTGAAAAAATTTCGCTGTTCCCTTTCATATTGATAACGACCCTGGAGGACAATTCGTACGGTAGTGATCGTCTGCCATGCCTTATACATCTTGTACAAGCAATCTCGGCACCTACTAAATCATGGCAGTTAAAATTGAACCTGGCAAACTGGTCACTATATATAACATATGCTGTGTTAGAGAAAGAATAGTATGAAGAAAGGCTTAACATAGAGGAAATTAAATAGACATATTATCTGCCCCTTGGTCAAGCGACATTATGTCAATGCCCCAAATGTGAGGGTTAGCTTGAGAAAATTAAAAACTGTGGCAGATAGAAGAGTGCTGTACAGCAAAAAAAAGAAGCAAAGCAATGCTTGGGGCACCTTCAGGAGGTACCCAATGTAGTATTCTTCATCATCATCATCAGCCTGGTTATGCTCTCTGCAGGGCAAAGGCCTCTCCCATACTTCTCCAACAACCCCGGTGACTGAATGACTGCCGCTTCCTTTGACAAAAACAAATGTTTCTGTGAATTGGTTGGCCCTGCTCTTGTATTACCTGCACAAGTTTACAGGTTACTGGAATGTTACTTCTACTTCCATGAAAATTTATTCGCCTGTGTTGTTGGCCACTGATGCCCTACTGACGTCTAGTGCATCAGCGGGATTATCATGTGTGGCATGGCACTCAGGATAATGCTTCAGTGCATGTGACCACCACTCCGCAGCAGATATTGGCCGAGTTATAACTTATACTTGCTCAAGCACCTGGCCTCTTCATTATATCTAATTCTTTCTGACCTACCTTCCCTCCAAAATATGAAAGTTAGCAGAACTTGCATGACAAGATGCCATCATAGCTACAGATGCATGGCTCAATGCCAAACATGACAACTCTTTTCCTTATTTTAGGTGCGTTAAAGGAACTGGAGCATTATTGTAGGAAGTTTGCTGGCTTTCATAAAGGAATATGTAGAATAAATTATTTTTACAGCCTTCATGCCTTGATTTTAAAGCTGAAAATTTAACAGCAACCTCTCTTATGCATAGTTTCTTTTCACAGATACACAAATGTTTGCTTTTATTGTTGATCTTCTGACACAAAATACTATCTCTTCTTTTTAATGAATAAGTGTAGTGATGTAAAACGGTGGGAAACGAGCAGTCAAAGGTATGTAGATTCACTTTGGCAACCCACTTGAAAACCAGTTAAGGATATAGTAAAGTATTTATTGAAAATTGTTTTTATTCATTCTGTTAAAATTAGAAGTATGTTGGTGAATAATTGCAGAAATGGAGAACAAGCATTTTGTTCCTTCCGAGTTTCTTGTCAAAACCTTAGTGCCGTCAGTAAGTGCTACATAATAAACTTCAATTTTTTTCTTGCATTTAGGTCATTTTGGGGCCAGATAAGTTATTACTGTCTAGGTTGAGCTTGCAGCATAGTCCTTCAATGAGGAACAGTTAAATATAGTTCATGCAAATGTTGAAAGCCATTACGTCTTGACAAGCCTGTGCAGGCAGCATTTCTACCAGGATTTCATTTTTGCGCATATTTTCTGCCTTGCCAAGCTTCCTACTGGAGCTTTTTGCTATTTGTGAAGCATAATTCCCTTTACCCTTATTCTGCAGTGTACCTCTCAGTCAGAACTGCCCTCTTGACATCAAATCTAGTGATAGAAATTATTTGTCACAAGCAACACCTTCAAAATCTTGTGCTAGAAGTGCATCAGTTTCAGTTGTGCAGCCAGACAGCCCACCACCTTGGAAGATTGAGAACCAATGGAAAGAAGAAAATTCTGCGGAGGCTTTCCTTATTAGAACAAGACAAAAAGCCAAACCAAGCTGTTTTGTTGCTGAGAACAGCTACTGGCAGAATAATTTCGCAAAGTACTATAGGTGGGAGTACCCGAAAATGCTGCACAGTACTCCCAACCTCTCAGCTCGTGGGCACTTTACACTAGGTTAAAGCAGTACTGAAGCACTGATATGAAATGTTTGTCCTGATCTCGATGCTTTTTAGGTAGTTGTTGAATTATGGTACGAAAGCTCAATTAGTATGATGCACCATGAGTAATTAATTACAGAACATTTTATGTGACCTGGTTCAAAATGTACACTTGAAAAAGGAGACTATCCTTGTCACTGAAAGTGGTGGTCACATGGTATCACAAACAACTAAATGACATGCCAGTCATCCCAGTGTGGTGGTTATACAGGCTATACAATGATCAAGTCACCAAAGGCTGCCAGGTTTCCCATTCCAATTCTGTACTTCTGTTGGAAACACAGGTGAACCCACTTTCCTCTCTTGTCCCATCCAGTACTGGTGGACTCATCTTTCGGCAGTGTGGGCGTATGCTTCAGTGGTGTCCAATACCATGAAGCCACCACATTAGGTTTCAGTGACATGAAAGGTCTGCTTTTCGGCGTCCAAAACTGTGCTGCACTTGGTGCCTGCTTCGAACTGGTAGCAATAAAGTTAACATAACTATGTCTTGCATTTTCGAAAAATTAAGGCTCCTGGGTTGACAGCTATCCAACAAAAAAATAACACAAACCTTGTCTGTCGGTACTCATATAAAAATGATGAATTCTTTTGTGCGTACCAACCGAGACATCTCATCTATGGACAGACTAGGCAAGGCGTCTGAGAAGCCTTCAAAGCCATTTTTTATAGATCAGTGTGAATGATCGCATTATCAGGACTTTCCCCCCTGTTGTTTTTTATCCAGAAAAGGTCCACAATCCAGAATCCACAATAAGTGAAGCATGCAGAGGTTGCCTCTGTGAGCAACAAATAATGAAGTTACAGCACATCACCAATAAAAATGTTACACAAGCTGGATGAAGTATGCCGCCTAAATTTTTATACTTGAAAAGTGACATTAATCCAACTTTGGCATAATCAGTGTACTCTATATTACTGGGTAAATTAGAACCCTTTTTTTTTCTCTCTTTATGCCCTGAAAAAAAAAAAATGTCAGGAAACTGTTTTTTCCCAAAATTCTGTTTTTGTTCAAGCCCTCGCACCTCTAGATAGGCATCAACCCAGTAGTTACGATATATGAAGTGACAATTCATCAAGAATGCAACAGTTATTAATCTTTTAATGTGACTTGTTCGCATGCTAAGCGCAACATGGCTTTGCATGGGAAGCAGGAGGCCTGTTTCGTCATGGAACCTGTATGTGGTGATCACAGTACTGCACACCTCTGACACATGCAGACACACTATGAAGGTGTTGCCAAAAGCTGAGTGCACTGAGTATTTCGTTGGGATAAGAGGAGAGCGAAGAATCCCCTGTGTTCTCAGAGAAGCAACAGTAGAGGACTAGGCTTAAGCTGTGTCACATATGGAGAAGTACGTACAGAAGGGCCGATTTAGTGGGGCACAATTAGCTTTAGGATACGTAGTTATGACCTTCAGCCACTGCACTGAGCCAACTGGCATGTGCATTCACATGAGCCAGTCATTTCATGTGCATATTGAATGCACGTGACTGACAAATCATTTAGTTCTTCTACATTACAAGTTTTAGCAATTCTATAACTATTGCAGTAAGTTAGTTCTTGGTGAATATGAGATTCCAGAAAAATAATGAGCTTTATCTCTAAAAAATTTAGTATTTCAAGTTACACTGTATCCTTTTGTGGTGTCACTTAAGTGCTTTTTAGGGTTCACAAACCGGCATATCCACTCCTATTTCCATTGCAAAAACCTGTGTTACTTGCTCTTGTGCTGAAATTATTATATCGCATTCTTTACATGCATTTCATGTTACTTGCATGTTTCAAGTACAAAAGCTGCCTAGTACAGCCAAGTATGGAGGCATAGAAGCAATAGATTATTATTCAGCAGCATAAGATTTATTCTTACATACATTTCAATGCAGAAAAATCATGAGAAATGATCCAAGTGTTTTACAGTGAAAATTTCTAACAGTACTTAAATGTATTGCATGTTGCTTTTGCACATGTTTCTTTTTTTCTTTTCAGTATGATGACAGCAGCTGGCCAGTCCTTGTTCTGGGAGCCCTTATGTTCATCCCCGGTGCTTATCATGTACGCATTGCATACTATGCTTATAAGAAGTATCCAGGCTATACATTTGATGACATCCCAGATTTTGATTAGGTTCACTTTCGTTGTTTTGACTGGACCAAAAATTTTGTGTGTTTCTCGTCATAACACTTGAACCATGTAGTCATCCGCTATTATGTGCCGCTGTGGCAAGACAAAAGATTTTTTTTTTATCTTGTGGACATTATGTACAGTTCTTAAGGGTGTTGAAACATGAAATGAGGATGATTTGTGTCATGAAGAATGTGACTTATCATGGCTTCTGACAAGAAATGCTGTGAATGTAAACATACTGTAAAGGCAATAAATGTTGCTGTCTACCATTCAATTTGTATAAGCTTCTGCAAAGCAAGCATTGCAGCACAGGACTAAGTAAGTTTGCTCTGTGTAAGTTTTCTTAGCACAATTAATTGTCCATTTTGTCTTAGTATATGCCAGGTGCACATTAGAGTAAAGATGAGAGCACGAAATGGTGGTATTTTACTGTATCATAGCTGCATGGTAGAGATATTTTCTCAAGTCATATTTCACTGGGACCTGACATAAACTGCTAGCAATACAATGAGTACAGAGTACTCATTGTATTGCATCCCAAAGCACTGTTGTCCCCTAGACATTTTCATATTAATGTAGGCTGTACCCTGTACAATTGAGAATGTTTTCACTGCAATGCAGGCATATATATAATTGCATTCAATGGGAGCCTGCAAGATTGAGGAAGTTTTACAAATAGAAAAATTGTCATCCACCTATAAGTCAGAAAGGTGCTGGGTCCGATCTGCAGACCAGGTGAAAATTTTCTTTTGGGCTTCACATTACTTTTGGGTGGATGACGATTTACATTTCACAGAATTGCCTCATATTTGACGTGGATCTTCCTGTGTTTCTGGTGGAAGGCTACGGATTATTGGCCAGATCATGCTTTTAGTACTTTTGTGTTGGTGCTTAAAAATAAACTTCCGTGTGCACTCATTTTGCTCTTTATCACATATTAAATGTTGAGTAAATGTTCAGTCTAGTAAGCTGCACCATTGTGCCAAATAAGTTTGTCCTGCAGCATTGGATGCTAACATTTTGTCATGCTACTTGTCAGTCTTGTGCACTACTAGAATGCTACTTTACTGAAATCCAGTGACAGGATATTGCACCATGCACTCTCACATAATTGCCTCCTGCTCTTGGTGAGCTGCCCAAACTAGCTGGACATGAGTGCTCAACAAGTTAAGTTCTTCTGACACTCACTTTCCATGTTGAGAAACTAGCTTGAGCTAGAATGGAACTGAGGTTGCACCCTACCAAGCATCTACTCGGCCCTTGCCTGCAAAATGCCGTCTATTTATGTCTGCTATTGCAGGCATGGAGAAAGGAAGAAGATAGGAGGGAGCATACCGCAACGCGAGTGACGCCGATCTGGTGGCCCAACATATGATTGCACGTCAAATTGTGTGATCGGTTTTAGTGTTCCTGCTCTGCAGGCAGAGCCATGGCAGGGCAGCCGAACAAATGCGCCCCAAATAAAAACTACTGGCATAGCTACTGGGAACAGGATGTCTCAGTGAATCTCGATTCTTGCTCCATGATCTTGACGCAAGAGATCACGTGTTGGGCCACCACTGTGGCTTCACGGAGCATTCGCTTGCCAAGGCTGTCTGCGTGATGTAATGCTTCCTCCTATATTTTTCCTTCATCCGTGATTGCAGGCTCCTGCAGTCGTGAATTGGCGATGTTCTAATCCACAATAGTGAAACACAAAAATAAAGTGTTTTTTTGCCATCGTGGCTCTTGGTGAAGTAAAAGCAGCGGCTTTGGTTTCGCAGATGTGAACCGTCAGTCTGTGCACACGATGCTGCCGCTGGCGTGGGTCGGTGCATTTCACTGGTTAAGGAAGTCGATGTCTGCCCGGACGCACATCTGCGTAGCGACATCCAGGGCGCTGACCTTGATCTCGGTTTCGCCGAAGACCATGCGTGCCTGTATCTCGCGCCGCCGCAGTGGTGTGTGCCTCGTGTCCGAGAGATCGAGCACGAGTGTGCCGCAGCGAATGACGCCTTGATCGGTGATGAAACGCACGTCGTCGCGCTCGCTGCAGTACACGTGGATGATGGAGCGCGTCTGGCCGCTCTTTGCGGGCGTGTAACTGCGCACCACGGCATCGCCCTGTCCCACGGATTGGTCGGCCAGCACGAAGGCGTCGAACACATCGGCACACCACTCGATGCCATCCTTGACGACCAGCTTGGATGGCGGGTGGACGCCATGCACGAAGCGGTTGAGCACCCCAACGCCGTAGGTCAGCCGCGACCGGCGCACGTTGACCACCATAGGGTCCAGGCCAAACAGCACCGCGCCTCGCAGGATGGCCAGGCTCACGCCCTGCAGCATATGATATGGTACAGGGAGCCACATTAAATTAGAAAACTTGACGCAGCCAGTCAGTATTTTGCAAGCAATGGCGTTAGGGAGACGCGAGCTTTTATGGCTCAGCAGAATATATATTTGAATCTTTTATGGTTAGTAAGTTGCTCCAGGTAGGAAGGAATGATTCTGGAGCACTGCTGAATCGTTGCCAGCCATTAGCATAAGTGACTGCGCATAATAGATACAAATAACTTCCTTTTATTACTTGTAGCATTTGCGAAGCTTTCTACACTCCCCCCTCAAAAAAAAAAAGAGAGAGGGAAAGGTGCAGTAATACCACGTGCACTCAAAACCTAGACAGTGACTATCTAGGGGTTTCATTGTAACCAAAGCCCCGAGCAACTTTCAGCTTCCAAACTGTTCGGGCGTCAGTATTCCTCGTTACTGTGCTAGCCCTGTTCCTTAGCGCAAAACTGGAGAACACTTTCTGTATTGCGACATGATGTTCCGATTCGCCTCAGTGTATATTATGTGGGAGATTCTTAGAGTGCCTTCCTGCTCCACCAATGTGTTGCATTTCGCCCTAGTCCACAAAGGAAATGCACCTAATCTGCGTTTTCGGACGTGTTGAACACTGCAGTAGCATAGCCAGCAGGGTCGTAGCCAGGGGGGGGGGGGGGGCGAAGCTTATGGGCTGCAGCCCCCCCCCCCCCCGAAATTTTTTCGTGCTGTCATGCACTGCCGACCAAAATAACCCCTGGCACCGGAAATCATTCAGGATCATTCTGGAAATCATTCGAAAAGACACTTCAGCGCGAACATTGCGAACTCGGGCTGGATTTCACAGCAGCACCCATGCACCAGGAGTCGCATAACACAAGGAGCCCCATCTGAGCACAAAATTTCAAGGGCGTTTTGATGGCAAGTGGGCTTGTCGCGACATCTCGTGGAAGCTGGGGAATCTATGGAGTGCATGGATTTCAATTTCGAAACTTTATGGGTATGAAGTACTCGTGAACTTTTCACGTGAAAGGTGCACTGACATTTCCAAAGTCTTTCTTTACATTTTCAATGGCGGCCTGTCCGGACAGGCCGCCATTGGAATATGAACCTGGCAACGTTTAACCCTAGAATGTTATCTAGTGAGGCAAGTCTAGCAGTACTATTGGAGGAATTAGAGGGCAGTAAATGCGATATAATAGGGCTCAGTGAAGTTAGGAGGCCAAAAGAAGCATATACAGTGCTAAAAAGCGGACACGTCCTGTGCTACCAGGGCTTAGCAGAGAGACGAGAACTAGGAGTCGGATTCCTGATTAATAAGAATATAGCTGGTAACATACAGGAATTCTATAGCATTAACGAGAGGGTGGCAGGTCTTGTTGTGAAACTTAATAAGAGGTACAAAATGAAGGTTGTACAGGTCTACGCCCCTACATCCAGTCATGATGACCAGGAAGTCGAAAGCTTCTATGAAGACGTGAAATCGGCGATGGGTAGAGTGAAAACAAAATACACAATACTGATGGGCGACTTCAATGCCAGGGTTGATTGATTACGAGAAAGCATTTGATTCTGTCGAAACCTCAGCAGTCATGGAGGCATTACGGAATCAGGGTGTAGACGAGCCATATGTAAAAATATTGAAAAATATCTATAGCGGCTCCACAGCCACCGTAGTCCTCCGTAAAGAAAGCAACAAAATCCCAATAAAGAAAGGCGTCAGGCAGGGAGATACGATCTCTCCAATGCTATTCACAGCATGTTTACAGGAGGTATTCAGAGACCTGGATTGGGATGAAATAGGGATAAAAGTTAATGGAGAATACCTTAGTAACTTGCGATTCGCTGATGATATTGCCTTGCTTAGTAACTCAGGGGACTAATTGCAATGCATGCTCACTGACCTGAAGAGGCAAAGCAGAAGAGTGGGTCTAAAAATTATTCTGCAGGAAACTGAAGTAATGTTTAACAGTCTCGGAAGGGAACAGCAATTTACAATAGGTAGTGAGGCACTGCAAGTGGTAAGGGAATACATCTACTTAGGGCAGGTAGTGACGGCGGATCCGGATCATGAGACGGAAATAACCAGAAGAATAAGAATGGGCTGGGGTGCGTTTGGCAGGCATTCTCAGATCATGAGCAGCAGGCTGCCATTATCCCTCAAGAGAAAAGTGTATAATAGCTGTGTCTTACCAGTACTCACCTACGGGGCAGAAACCTGGAGGCTCACAAAAAGGGTTCTACTTAAATTGAGGACGACGCAACGAGCTATGGAAAGAAGAATGATGGGTGTAATGTTAAGGGATAAGAAAAGAGCAAATTGGGTGAGGGAACAAACGCGAGTTAATGACATCTTAGTTGAAATCAGGAACAAGAAATGGGCATGGGCAGGACATGTAACATGTAATGAGGAGAGAAGCTAACTGACGGTCATTAAGGGTTACGGACTGGATTCCAAGGGAAGGGAAGCGTAGCAGGGGCGGCAGAAAGTTAGGTGGGCGGAGGAGATTAAGAAGTTTGCAGGGACGACATGGCCACAATTAGTACATGACCGGGGTTGTTGGAGAAGTATGGAAGAGGCCTTTGCCCTGCAGTGGGCGTAACCAGGCTGATGATGATTATGATGATGATGCTTTACATTTTCAATTCCAGAACTTTGTGCGTTTAATGTTATAAAAATTTGACGCCAAAGGTGCATTTACTTTTCTAAAGTTGTACATAAGACCATTCAATGAGACAAGCCAAATCGACATACTATCAGACAAGTTGACAAAGCACGCAGCGAGGTCTAATGAGACGAAGCATTGTGGTGGTTCATTTGTGCCGCCATGTCACAGAAAAGAATATCAACATTCTTTTGACCTGTGCCAACGCATCCATGTCAAGACACTAAAGCCAGCAAAGGTAACTACGTTCTTATTTATTTTTCTACTTTGACTTTTATTTGCAAGGACACATTGAGCCTCTTCAATTTTCTTGTTCTGATTGCCCGTGGGCTAGAGCCAGCCAGAGCGCATGTTTTTTCTCGTGTTGCCCCGTACATTGCACGGCGCACTTCGGTGCGCGTTTGTTTTTCTCTGGCCTAGTGGATTTTCGCCTGGCAGAGTTTTGGACGCTTTCTGGCTAGCATAGGAGAAAAAGAAACAATGGTCACTAGCTGCTATCACTGTGGGGACTCAACAGATTGCAACATGCTCACTCAAGCGAAACTTCTTCGGGAAATCTTATCTCGCCGGTGTAGGGTACCTGGCAGTATGCGTATGGTTCTCTGTGGACCAAGCGTGTCACGTTTTCTTTGATATTCCTTCAGTAGCCACATTAGGTGCCCAAAGTAGGCATTTGATTGTGGCCAACATGCTTTCCTTTGCGTTTTTTCATTTCGGTGCCCTGGCCTCATAAAAAAAAAAAAGACATTGTTGCGGCACAGAGAATTGTTGCATGGTGAAAGTTTGATTTTGTTACTCCTTTTGCGTAAAGTAATGGGCCATGGGACGCTTCATTTGCTGGACACTCTTACTATATTATTGCAATAGCAATTATATGGATACTCCAGGTGCATTCCTACCTTCGCCATCGCCCTCATGTTCTGTATAAAGTCCCAAGGGCGATAACATTGTGACCGCGCGTCGCACACTGTATGTGCGAGTAAATGCGTTGGGAGAGACGGGGGGGGGGGGGGCGCATGGGTGAGCCGTCGATGGTGGCTCAGTCTTGTGTGTGCGAAGGAGAAAAGTCAGGGACCTTAGAGGAAAGCTCACACAAGTGCTGCCTTCCGTCGCACACACTACATCAGGGGGAGCGGAGAGAGGGGGGTCTTAGGATTTTCTGATCTGTGAATCTATGATTGCACAACATGCTTATTTGCCTTATTTGACGTATTATATACAGTGACTTTTTCTTATATACATAAACTTATTGGACATCTATATAAACATCTATATAAATATCTTGTTGCAAGGTTTTGTGTACATGTGCACTGAACTTTGTTCCCAGTGACACTCTTTTGCCCTTTATCAAGCTCTATCTTCGCATTTATAAGGTACGAGGGCAAGTAAAATGAAAGTGAGCCAACCCACCCCGCACAATAATGGTTCGGTTCATTATCTGCGAGGCCTGTGCGCAGTACACAGGCATCTCTCATTTACAAACGCGACACACAAGTGTGGGGATAAATGTTCTTTAATGCTTTCATACACTGGGTTGAACACGATTGTGTGACATAATGGACACTCCAAAAGTTGAACAGCGTGGTGTCGTCAGGTTTTTGACTGCTGAAGGTATTTCCCAAAATAAATTAGTCGCTGTATGGCTGCCACGTACGTTGAGCATTGCATTTCACTGGTCACTGTGAAGCGTTGGAACAAACAGTTCAAAGAAGGATGTGGAAGTTGCAAAGACGGCCTAAGACTGGGCCAAAGCCACCGCACAATCACCTCCAACACAACTGCAAAGCTTGATGAGCTGATCCAGAGGATAAGTATCGATGAACTAGCAGAATGTGTGAACATCAGTCACGGTTCAGTTCACACCATAATTCATGAACATCTCGGTTATCGGCTATTGTGTGCGCAATGGATGCCCAAAATTTTTAACCACCGCCAGAAGACGGAGAGGTTCGGCACTGCCTTGACTCATCTGATCCGGGATCACAATGAGGATGACGACTTCTTGTCTGCAAGTGTGACCGGCACGAATCATGGTGCTGTTACTATGCGCCTGAAACAAGACAGCAATGCTTACAGTGGAAACATTCGAATTCACCACCCCCAAAGAAAGCAGAGGCCGTCGTTTTCGCCAGAAAGGTGTTGCTGACTTTTTTCGATCGTCAGGGGCCATTACTGATCGAATTTGCTAAACATGGAGAGACTCAATCGTTTCCTATATTGTGAAACGCCGGATTGGCTGCGTGTCGCAATCAAGAACAAACGACTTGAAAAATTGGCGAATGGCGTCATCTTGCTCCACGACAATGCCCGTCCCCAAGTCGCTGATGTGGTTGACAAAAAACTGGCAAACTTCAAGTGGGAAACACTGCAACATCCGCCACACAGCCCAGACCTGCTGCCTTGCGGCTTCCACATTTTGGAGCAATTCGAAAAACAGCTCAAGGGAACCAGATTTGTGTCGGACGATGACGTGAAAAAGTCACTTACAGACTTTTTGAAGCAGCAACCCAAGGAGTTTTACGAGACGGAAATCACACGACTTCTTAGTCAAAGTGACTTCTGAGTCTAAACCCTCATGGAGACTACTTTTAAATAAAGTATCCCATTTGTCATACATTTGCATTGGCTCACTTTCATTTGACTCACTTTTGTATATTTTGCAGAACTCCTGCTTTTTATATATACTCTCTGTTGTGACTATAATTTCGGTGCAATTACTCACAATACACGACCGGCGACAGCTGTTCCTGTGCAATACATTGGAACAAAGGACAGTGTCATTGTGATTTTTCCCTGGCAGTTGCATATGTACAAAAATGTAAAGAAAGTTCTTGAATGACAAAGTTTCATTAACGTATTTGTCCTCAAATTGTTCATTTCACAGCCTTTACATTTTTCATATGAGCGGTATGCACAGCTTTGCTGGTTTCGAACTGATATCGTTCTAAAGTTTGTGTGATATTTTCATTAGTTATTAATAGACAAAAACCATAGAATCATTGATATCAGTTATTTCTGGCACAATTTTTGGGACATACGAGTATATTCTTTTATGAAAAAAATACATATTTTACTTGTCTTGACAGTGTGTAGTGTTCAAGAATTCGTTTGCAGCATCTTTGGCAATGGCAATCTAGTTATTATTCATATGTTTGATCCCTCTACAAATTCTAGAAGAAGGCCAAGCTGCAACGTGAGCCAGATGACCCCCCACATTGTTATTTACAGCCCAATTGTGCCCTCGCGCCCTTTCACTGTAACACCGTCCTGTTTGCCCAGTACTGTATAAACCTGGTTGCAAGTTAGAGGTATCTCATATACAACATTTCTAGTGCATTCTGAGTACTGCACTGCATGGTTCGGGTTTTGCTTTTGTCAGCATAGGGCATGTCTTGGCCATTGGTGCACTGAAGACAAGATCAACATTGCGCCTTTGCGCAACCTTCTTGAGGTTGTGGGACACCTGTGCCAATGTGCAATCACTTGTACTCTCATCCTATCGACTGGATTTTCTTTGTTAATGCCCTCCCTTACCTGTTTGATCTTTTGAAGAAGCTTATCACAGACGCTAGAAACCAAATAAGAATGGAAATTGGCTATGCGCAGCCTCGTAACCTGGTTGCTTTCTACTTTGTGGATACAAGATTTATTTAGAGCTTCCTTTAGACAAGTCGTTACAACTCCTCTTTTTACTAACTTGGAGTGGGCACTGTCATATGAAATCAGCTGCACAGTGACAAACTGGCTAACTGTACAGTGCACATCTCTTCATCTGCAACAAAGCAGTCTCTGAGCTGGATGGGTCGTAGTTGAAGTCCTGGCTTGGCTCATATGGCGATGCCGGCGGCAACATTGTCAGGTCGTTGAGTGGTGCCTACGAACGAGTATCCCTTGATTTGTCTCCTGTCATCAGGCATCATCCACGTCTCCGTGAGGCAAAGTACATCACCTCTGTTGATGTTCACATTGTGCACCACATCGTCCATGTATTTAGGTAGAGAACGTACATTGAGGCAAGCGACGAGGCAGGCTGCCCTATCCGTCATGTGCTTGCACAGGTGTTCTGTGCTTGCACTGCACCGTGCACGGCAGTGGCACCGCTACAGTTACTGTATATGCTACCAAAGGTGGCATATATACAGTAACTCTAGGCACCACTAGGGTGCTTCGATATCAGCACCACCTCTCAAAAAGTCTGGCATCGAGGCACCCTAGGCGCCATAGAGTTCCATACAATAATTACTAGAGGGAACTTAGTCGAGCTCGAAGAATGCATCAGTGCTGCAGTGCAGACAATTGAAAGGACTATGCTACAAAATGTATGGAATGAGCTCTATTATCGTCTGTACATGTGTCGTGTCACCAAAGGGGCACACATATTGGACATTCGTAGAGGGCGTATAAACTTTGTGGATTTGTGCTTTTTTTATATATATTTTTCATGTGTGTATGTGTAATACTTTTGAATATATAGCCTTTTCAATACGAATGAATCATTTATGCTAGCCCTGTATAATGGCGGTGGGGCTGCAGAAGGTCAAATCCTCACCGTGGCCAATTTTTCTTTTTCAAGCGAGGCTTGTATTGGCTCACAAGATTGTCGTGGTCACGCAAAGAAACCCAGTTGCTCCCAGAGCAGAGCAGCTGCGGGAAAGGGCGGTTAGATGAGTTGACAGCTGTGCTGGCGCCGGAGTGTAAGTTGTTAGCAAGGATTCCATCTGCATAGGTGCGCGCTCACACCACGCGTGCAACCAATCAGAGCTGTTTTGCTTCCGCTGGGTAGGGAAAGGGCAGGAAAGAGTATCAAGCGTGCCGCGCCGGCTTTGTTTCCATTTACTTCAGTCTCTGAAAATGGATGGGACGGCTACGCGTTGTGCGTTCCCCCGAGGAATGGGCAGCGTTCGACGAGCGGCACTGAGACCTCGCCCGTATAAGGGCTCGCCGTCGGTGCACCGATCCATCCGAGCCCAGGCGATCCGACAGCAACGAGAAGATACCGAGCTGGGGAAGCGGGAGGCCGAAGCAATCTGGCACCGTTACCTGTGGGCTACTTAACCATGACGAAGGTCAGGTGCATGCAGGGCAAGCTTCGATTACCCCCATTTTCCTGTAGGGAAAGGGGTGGTCATTTTCTTGTTAATTGAAAATGGCATAATTTGTGTGCCCTTTTTTTGCCACGGCTTTCTGGTGATGGCGGGGTCGCACAGTGAGCCTAGTAATGCTCTCGCTTTAACCCTTTACAATACTGTTGTACAATATTGTTGACCTTACAAAAATAACTGCAAAAACTATACAAAACCAAATATTCGTCTGTGCCCTTCAATATACCTTAATTTATGCACCTGCCCAACAGTGGTAATCACAAAAATGTCGACCATGAGCAGCAGCAGATGTTTTGGTGACAAAACTCGAAGGCCTTGTTGGTATCGTCTTAGTAGACATGATGGTCATATTACTGCTAATGCGAAAATTTTTTCCTTCGTTTAAGAAAGCCATTTTTTTTTTCTCTTTTGAGGTGGACCTCAAGAACACACATTTACCTTGTCAAAGCAAGTACCAAACACAAATTTTGGACCGTACATTGATCTCTAATCAGCTGGTCAACAATAGTTTTGACTCGCTGTATGTCACAGTTTTCAGAGAAACCCTTTCATACTTCATTTGTTATGTATTTGAAGAATATCAAGAAGAAATAAAGCAATAAAAACATTCTAGGTCAGGTCTTTCTTATCTTGCCAGTTAAATGGTTTAAACGCTCGTGTACTTACATTTATGTGTACGTTAAAGAACCCCAGGGGGTCAAAATAAATCCGGAGTCCGTCATTACGGCATGCGTCATAATCCGATTGTTGTTTCGGCCGCATACAGCGCCGTTATTCAAATAAAGTTAAACACTTCTGCCACGATGCGATGTGCCATGTGAGGCAAGGACAATTCTAACTTTCTCTGAGTTTATGAACAATGACGTACAACAATGCCTCAAGCAAACACGGCTCGCTGTGGGTTCTGTGTACTACACAGACAAACAGCAGTGGCGCACACAAGGTAATGATTAACATGAACCTATCAGTCTTGTATTGCACTAAATGCTGAACAAATTAAGCATTCGCCGTCAACATCACAGCTAATTTTTGTCAAAGCAAACAGCATAGGAAGCTTCATTTACATCGACTCCCACCAGTGCGTGGAATCCACATATTTTTTTCTTATGTTCCATTGTCAGTTATTCATCTCTAGTTGAACAAGAGTAGGTTGTGTATTGTGCTGACTAACTGGTTATGTGCAGTGCACTTCGGCTATATGCCGTATCTGCGCTGTAGATATTTCGTTTCTGAATCAAGACCACAGAGCAAGAAATATAGGAGTGGAAACTCCGCTGTTTGCGGCGTCCAGAAAAGGTCACAAGCCCGCGGATATATTTTCATGCTGGCGGCACCTGGCGGCATGGGAAGAAATTACCGCCGTTTCGGTTGCCAGGGCAACCGGTCGAGTGTTGCTCCCGTTCGGCCGCGCGCGCCTGACTTCTACTGAGGGCACTCTCGCGCGCTTCTTTACCGCTTGTAGCCCGAAAAGCAACTGCTGCTACGCTTCAGCCATTTGAGCACAGTAAAAAATAAAACGCGTTTTCCATGACAGCTATAAGATGATACGTAGCTTCTGGTTGTAGCCAGGGCTATCTTGCTCCGTGGCGGGCGGTTTTCGGCTTTTTGCGCTTGCGAAACTGATGGCTATCTCGTTCCTAATCGCTCAAAGGGCGACCGCTTCTTTCTCGCTCTAGTGCTCACAGGGGTGCGCTTAGGAAGGATGCCGCCGTGCATGTGTTTCCGTTCCTTTTCTTTTTTATAAGACTCGCGAAAACTAGTTGCCCTAGCTGCTTGGCGATAAGAGGAAGATTAGCGGAAATTTGCCACACGTGTTGCTTTTTTTGATGGGCACACAACAAAACAGTTTTCTTGAGTGCGCGCACCTACGCAGTTCGGTTACGGCGTGCCCGCTGAAGCAAACACCCGTGTCGTCTGCTTGTCGTCTGCTTTGAGCGGGTGCCGCCGGAGTGAGCGCCGGGCGCTGCTTTTTTTTTTTCCCCCGCTGCTGCTTCTACGACGCGCCGCATGGTGCCGCCACTGCATAGGGTAGCGTCGGCGCATGCAACAATTGTGACTTTATTACAGTGTACTAGAATATCTAGTACACTGTAACTTTATCTGGTCGCCCGCGCTCGCTCGCGCTGACGGGAGTTTCACCTCCTATATGTCTTACTCCGTGATCAAGACCCAGGAAGTAATGTTGTTCACAATACTCGGCTTTTCCTCATTAAATTGATGAATTTTTCTAACGGCACATTCTGCTTATCACCATGAATTCGCCGTCGTTCTTGGACTGCGTTATATTCATGGACTCCTGCTGCAGAGAAAGAGGCCGTGGGTTCGATCGTGGCCATGTAAATGTAAATAAAAATATATGGATAAAATTTAAAAAATGCTAGTCTAGAGTGCATTTTGCGCGCGTTAAGGAAGTCCAGCTGGTTAAGATTAATCTGTAGTCCACCCACTACGACGTGCCTCATAGTCAGATCGCAGTTTTGGCACATAAAACCCCAGACTTTGTTTTTTTAATTAAGGGTATACACCGTGATGCTGAGCATCACTATGCAAGGACGGATAAGATGAACTATAAAAAATATTCTCAACTAACGAAAGCAAGAGACTATTATGCACTAAATTTCACCTGGTTATGTATGCTGTCTTTGTTACAATACAAACACAAAATTGACCTTCAGTAGTATTTTTTTAAGCAGCGTGAATGTGTAGGTGGTGAAACAAAAATTGAAAGTGATATCAATGAAGATAGTACTGACCAGAGAGTGTTATGCTAAGATTAGCATGAAATTTGAGTCCGAACCACTCAATTTGCATTCGGCGTTCAGATACATATTGGCGTCATATTGTTAGGGGGCACAAAATTTGCGAAAAGGCGGAATTCTTGCGAAGCCTCGAGCCTCAAATTAAAATGGACAATCTAGAGTGATTTGTGCAACCTGCATAGCAATATATTCACTTGAGGTGGCTTGCTTTAATAGAGAGAAAATTAATAATTTTCGTGGAACTCGTGCTCCGTAAATTTTAATGCCGACTGTACGTACGGAAGCTCCGTCAGCATAGCATTGGGATTACGAAAACTGTTTTCATGCTTCAAGGGAACGACCTTTCCTGGCAACAAGAACACCCCCTTTCTGAGGAGCAATATCTCATTTTCACATTGCGTGCACTATTTGTGCAAGTGTGCAATTTTGGCGCAGTTCTGGATTGGTAACAACAAAGGTCAAAAGACGAAAGATGCGCACTTGTTGCCGATTAAAAAAAAAGAAAGAAAAGTGCACGAGCCATCAGGCGATGGTTGTCAACGTAAGCGAATAGCCGAACGCTTTTTGAAAGCTATTCGTTCTATTACAGGAATGATGCGATTGAAAGCATGCATTAGTTGCAGCGAGGACATACACGTAGCACTTCCAATTGTTTCGTTGCGCAATACCGTAGAGAACGGAACCGTTATACCAGTGCATCTGTAGCGGCGCCCTTTCCTGCAGCCGGCGCAAGGGGCGGCGGAAGATCTTTTCTGAGCGCTCCACCACAGCATCGAAACGTTGAGGCGCCCCAAAGCTCTCATGTGCGACAGCACGTGCTGCTAGCGATGTTAGGGAAGCGTATCTTCAGCGGTGCCAATTTCTGCCTTTGCATTGCTGCCCATTGCATATGTTCACAACCTGCGGATTAGCCCTGATGTTTAATCAAGTTTGACGAAATATTTATTCTGCCGCTGCAGAGGTTTTTCAGTCTATATCCACCGTTGGCGATGGACGCGCCCTGCAACTCGGCTGCTCGAGAGCACACGCCCTCTGCGTCAGCGGCAAAAGTCCGGCTGCCGACCTTCGACTACGGCACGGGCGAAAGAACCAAAGAAGACTATTCGCTTAAAAAGAAGATAATACCCCATGCTGTGCTGCCTAAGACCTCACATGTGAGCTTGAGTGCATAAGTGGGTGGTATTTTTCCCTGTATCGGTGCTTTACCGCGCCCAAATCCGTTTGTGTCTGAGTTATCGATTACAATTGCTAAACCCTTCGAGAACAAAATCCTGCCTCGAGAAATGCAATATGTGAGCGGACATATAAAAGCCGACATCACCAGCAAGAGCATGCAACTGACTGCATAGTGACGCTGCATCCTCTTAGCTGTTCTTAAAGGAACACTAAAAAGAAATCTAGTTTAAGCTGTATTAGTGAACTACATTTCTGCAATATAAGAATAAAAAAAATGTGCAAATACAATGCCCATCTTGGGATCTATTTGAAGCGAAGCTTTCGTGAATAGATTAATCATTTCATTCCTGCATATTTGGCATAAAGGAAACGGGTGCACATGCTTATGTGCTCTCGCTCACCCGGGCGAGGCAGTGCGACACACGCTGCGACCGTCTAAAAAAAGAGCTAGTTGAGGTTGGCTACTATGGAAGTATTGTGGCCTAATTTAAAATGACAAACTCAACAAAGGTCTGGCACATGAGATGTATTCAGTGTCCTTCATGTTCTGTGGATAACAAAAGTGTGATGGTGTTTGTTGGAAACTAAGAAAAGGCAGTTGTGGTCTAATGGTTAGACCATCGCGCTGCTGTATAGACATCACCGAGCAGCCAAGGTCAGGAAAGTGCTGGATGATTCGCAAAGAAAGCTTTGCTTTAAAAGGCTCTCTAACTGTGGCATGAGAATGTGGGTGGTGACGCCGCCTTGAAGTTCCCACACCTGTGACGTCGTAATATTGACGGCGTCTGCTCGGGCCTAGCTTGCTAGCAAAGAAGTGCATGCTTATATTGTTTTGTTCGTGCTGCTGAAGATGCCGTGGAGTACTTGTAGAAAATAAATTTATACTGTGTTTTTTAAATAATTATTCTTAGCTTATGCAAACGAACATAAACCGGTTCAAACAGGCTTGAGCCACTATTTCGCTTCGGAGTTGAACCGAGCCTGCACTGTTTTCGATGAACCGGAACGAAAAAAGTTTCGTTTCGACACTATATAGGCTCTGGTTTTCCTTTTTTTTTGCTTAATAAACTTTTGTAACAACAACTCTAGACGTTCCTGTTGGTCCCTGCTAGTTCGATACTTCAACTCTGACAGAGCGCTTTCTGTGGACGGAATGGTGGCGCAACCTGGTTTGTGGCGGCCACACCTGTGGAATGATGACCCTCGTGTGAGGTGCGAAGGCTTCACGCAGCTCCTTCTGCAGCATCTGCGACTCCGCGAAGCCTCCCACCAGGAATAGGTAGTGGATGGAACCCAGGCGCGGGTCCCCGAGCACACCACCGATGTGCTCCTTGATGCGTGCCAGCGTGGGGCGGAACAGTTCGCGCATGGCAGCCGGCTCCAGGCGCAGCATGCCCTGTGACGACCACTTCACCTCCTTGTTACCGTAGCGCTTGATGGCCTGCTCCACCTGCAGGATTGACAAGTTCACAGCAGTGAGCATCTGGTATTTGCACCACCCGGCCGGTGCAAACACGCCCTCCTTGAAATGAGAAAGTGTGTCAGTAAATATACCGAGTGTTTCACGTATATTCTAAACACGGTAACATCTGTACGATGCTCACTTAAAGTCAACCTTTACTTGTTCTCGAGTTTCTTTGTTTACTTCTAAGTTTCTGCCCCATATGTTAGCACTGGTAGAATGCAAGGAGTGTACACTTTTCAATGACAGTGGTAAGCTCCCAGTCAGGATTTAGTAATGCTTGCCATATGCACTACAACCAATTTTTAGTCTTCTGTAAATGTCCTTCTCACGATTAAAGGTCCCCCATGAGTAACTGACCTAGGTAAATGCACTCCTGCACGGACTCTAGAGGCTGACTGGCTATCATGAATTCTTGTTCCCTTGCCAGACTACTGAAGATTACTTTTGTCTTCTGCATAACACTTTCTTGGTTAAGATCCTCAATCATTTGTTGCAATTCATCTCCAGTGTTGCTGAATAGGACAGTGTCATCTGCAAACCGAATGTTGTTCAGATATTCGCCGTTGACCTTCAATCCTAAGCCTTCCCAGTCTAATAGATTGAACACTTCCTCTAAGCATGCAGTGTATAGCATTTGAGAGATTGTGTCTCCTTGCCTGACCCCTTTCTTGATTAGTGAATTTCTACTTTTCTTGTAGAGAAGCAAGGTAGCTGTGAAATCTTTGTAGATATTTTACAAGATATTCATTCCTGTACTTTTGATTACGCAATGCCTTCATGACTGCTGGTATCTCTACTGAATCAAATGAATTTCATAATCTATGAAAGCCATGTAGAGAGGTTGATTGTACTCTGCGGATTTCTCAATTACCTGATTGATGACATGTATGTGTCATCAATCAGTTAACTGCCACCCTTTTACCATCCGTCAGAATTGTTATAGATACGACACTCCGTCTTGCTGCTGACCAGTCTGCCGAGCCAGATCAATTACCCCTCAATATATCTATTTACTGTCTTGAAACAGCCCATTCACGTTTGCATGAGTCAATCATGGAAAAATTTTCAGCAGATTGATTGGGCAGTCGCAGTGCCTCAATGTGACTCTTCGATAAAAATACTTGCTTGTCCCTGTGTGGGCTTGTATGTTTTTTGTTTTACTTTTTGCCAGGTCCGTGAGTATAACCACAGAGTTTCTTGCTATATTACCTAGAGGGAAATCTGGCGCTGCTGCACTGTGGTATGCATGGGAATGCCGGTATATTGTGACTTCGGATTGGCATCATTCTCGGAGAGCCAGGACACCTTGAAGACGCGCCTGGCAAGCACCGTTCCGTCTGTCACAATGATTCATTTTCTACTAAAACAGCACGTAAAAGCTGTTTTAGCTTTATTATTACAGAAACACGTGTTTTGTTTAATTATAAGAACTTGTTATTGCATGTATAAATATATGAAACTTAAAAAGTATCGGCAGGCCGCAAGTTTGAGGACGGACATCAAGTTCCGCGCTCCCTTTGGAACAGTTTGTTGTCTGTTCCTGCTTTTCTTTGCTTGGTTATGCATTGTAGGTGAGTAAACGTCACTGGAAGATGTAATATGTGTGAATGAAAACATATATTAAGATTTTACTTTAAGAATGCGTTATTTGTGTAGCCATATCCACGTTTTAGACGAAGCCTCTTAGAACACCAGCCAACACAAGCCTCACAGACACGTATACCATCATTCGCATGACAGCACAGCGCCCCTTAGGAAACTTCCAGAGATGGACACAAATTGGTGAAAGACCAGCCGACAGACCACATTTCCTGCAACCCTTGGTAACGTGAAACTAATGAACTCAAAAAAAAAAAAAAAAAACTTCGGCGTCAGCAGCCAGAGACATATAGCATGTCAGAGATGTCTCCGTTTTAGTGAAACAGGCTAGTAAGCGCTGTTTGTATTGCAGCAAACTTTGAAAAACACCCTTTGTATGTTACGTACAAGTGAAAGGCAACGACAATGCCTAATGCAGTTCACATTCTTGGCGTGAGATAATGCGACCATGAGCACACCACCGTTCCTTATAGCTTGTTGCTTAACGTGACGCACGACCTGCAGTAGAAAGAAATTTTTTTTACGTGTACGTTAAAGTAAAACGAAATGGCAACTTGTATTAATATTAATGATGCATGTAGGTTTAATGTGTGCATTGGTATAAAACTACACAAAAGAATTTTAATAGATTGCGATCCAGCATGAGTAGATTAAAGCGCGAAAAAACAAAAACAAAACAGGAATGTGCCGTGACTACTAGTGAGATTGGGGACCAAAATGGCTACTCACGAAATTTGGGGATAAATAGTGGTCAAAATTTTGGTGTTGTCACCATCCTAAAACAGCACTTGTATGTAGGCTCCCTACCAACGGGGACACTCCCTTTGCCTCGAGCAGCGTCCGCAAGCGGTGTTCTTTCCCATACTGGAGCCGAAGAACCGAGTATTATTCACGCGTCGCGGCCCGCTTCCTTTTTTTGCGGCATGGTGCATCTACAGCGGCGGCGTTGCGCCTTCTGCATTGGATGATTACTCATGTGTCGTGGTGAGTGACGTGAGCAGTGCATTTTACATCACGACGTCTGTGCGTGTGACCTTGACTCTGGCTGGGAGCGAAGCCTCCAGAGGGAGGTCGAGAGGCGTTTGTTTTGAAATTTCAGCTACTTTCGGAGGGCGACGCTGTAATACTTTGCAGACTAAGTCTCTTGATAATTTGAAAGTAGCGACACTCTTTGAACTCTGCCGCCACCGCGCGACCTCCTCGCCTCCTCCTCGCCCCTTGCGCGTTCCCCCGCGGCATAGTTTTGCCCCCGTTTTTCTGCACGACGATTGGTCTCCCTGCCGTTGCCCTTGGAAACGCGCGGATCTTGAGTTTTGCTTGTGTTTTTCTTTTTCGTTCGCGCCATTTTCCTCCTGAGCATGGCTGGCTCGGCGTAGCGAACATTGTACGCTGTGTTTCCTGCTCTATGTGCTAGCGCTATGCCGGGCTGTTGCGCATATAGCTGCAGCAAGAAGCCTCAAGATGGTTATGCCGTTTTTATGATACCACAAGGAAAGTGTGACGGGTTGCGCAGGAAGCAGTGGCTGCATGACATTGGCCGAAAGAACTTTGTTCCGACAAAGAACAGCGTTGTTTGCGAGCTGAGGCGTCTTATAGCTCGTAGCAAAGCATCCAGTAATACTGCATTTTTTTTTCATTCTTCCGACCTGCTCACCAGCGTTTTTGTTGCAGTTGTCCTCAGTATGCTTAATATTCTGGGGCGGCTCCATCACCTCGCACGTCGCTGATTGTTATTTAGTCGGAAGTGGCACTATAGATTCTGCTTTGCGTCCTGAAAAAAATAGTGGCAAGTATACCCGTGGTATTGCAGGTGATGAGCGTGAGCTAGTCAACATTGAGTTTTTTTGAAGTTTTAATCTATTTCAAGGTCGCGTTGTAAACTGGAAGTATCACGTGACCCAAAGAAGGCCAGAGGTGACCCAAAGCATGTCCACCCCTGTATAACAGAATGATTACCCAAGTTAATGAATCATTAGTGATTGACATGAGGTGGATTAGGGGGGATTAAGATTGATTAGTGTGTGTTAAAGTAGATTAAGGTGGATTAGAGTGCATTAAGGATTAAAATGCATGAATAAGGGTTAAGGTGGGTGGAGGAGGATTAAGGTGAAGGGTTGATGAAAGGGTATTAAGACGGATTAGGGTTCATGAAGAAGGATTAAGGTCGATTAATGTGGATTAAGGTGAATTAGGGTTGATAAAGAAGCATTAAGACCGATTAGGATGGATTCGGGTAGATTAGGGACCATGGAGCTGCATTAGGTTTGATAGAGGTGGATTAGGGTGTATTAAGGTAGATTGGGACTATTAAGTTGGATTAAGGTGCAATAATAAGGATTAAGGTGGATGAAGGAGGAATATGATGGATTAGGGTTGATAAAAAAGGATTAGGACCGTACAGGGTAGGCTAAGGTGCATTAGGGGCGATGTAGGTTGATTAGGTTGTATTAAGGTGGATTGGGAGTATTAAGGTGGATTAGGGTGCACTAAGGTGAATTAGGGTTCATTGAGCATTAAGACCGATTAGTCTACCATAATCCTAATGCACATTAATCGACATTCATCGACCTTAATCCTCCTTCATTCACTTTAATCCACGAAAGTCATCCGTAATGTACCCTAATCCAAGGCTTTCATCGACTTTAATCTACTCTAACCCTCCTTAATACACTTTAATCCTCCTTAATCAACCCTAATCCACTATATAATCGTCCTTAATCCACCCGAATCCACATTCATGTACCTTAGTCCACCCTAATCCTTCATTCACTCTAGCCGACCATAATAATCCCTAATGCACCTTAATCCACCATTGTCCTTTTTCATGCACTTTAATCCACTATAATCATCCTTAATGCACCTCAACGCACCTTCATCCACCCTAATCCACCTTCATCGACCTTAACCCAACCTAGTCCTTCTTCATGCACCTTAATCCACCTTCATTCACCTTAATGCACCTTCATCGACTCTAATCCTCCTTAATACACCCGAATTCATCTTAATCCAATCACTAATCAATCATTACTTTGCTAAGAATCTCTTATGCGCGGCTGTACATGCTTTGGTTCGCTTCCCGCCTTCCTTCGGTCACGTGACATTTTCGGTAGCTCACAACGAGACCTTGAAACAGAGGTCTAAAGCTTTCGCTTAATAAGCCACACGCAAAGGGATGTGTCACAAGCAATACTAGATCAGACGCACGAAGTAAAGCATCTGATCATGTGGCAGAAAAATTGTCTGGAGTATAGAACTAGCCTCAAAGCTCCCTTTACATAAACGTTGCCTCCAGCATTATCGATGCTGTTATTAGCATTTCTCAAAATTTTCAACCCCACTGGGGCACGGAACTGGCCGAAAATAACACGCCTCCATAGAATCCTGCGGCCCGTCTCCGGGAGCCCAGGAGGAAAAGCGCGCCGTGCGCAGCCGATGGGCGAGGAGAATGGAGGAGAAAAGCGATGTGAGGAGGAGGGTGTCGCTACTTTCAAATTATCAAGGGGTTTTATTGTAGACATGATCGTCAGCGCGTGATGTATTGGCCTCGAGCTCCACCACTGGAAAAGCTGGCGCCACCGTCGGCGTGACGTCCTATTAGGGATCACGTGGACGTATACCGGCCGCGTCGGCTGCTTCAGGAGCGCCGAAGCGAGCTGAAAACGGGAGTTTAAATTCCATCGTACGCTGCGGTCCTCATTTAGTGGCGAGATTTTCCCGCTTCGAGTGTCTCCTTTACAACGCTTGAAAACACTACAATATGTAGTGGCTGCCTTTGAAGGCGCGCAACACGGTAGACTACTGCTCGGTGCCGCAGTGCCGGACGTACGCAACGGAGCCCGGTGTCAGCCTTATTCACACGTAGCCGCAGGACAAGAAGCTGCGTGAAGCTTTTCTCGCGAAGCATAAAACCGTCTACTTCGTCCAGCAAGCACAGACGCGAGGAAGATTTCTGCTACGGCGCCGGGTCTGCTATGTTCGGAAAACGCGCACTGAGACGCTCGCTCGAGTCCGCTGCCCGACTAATGTCATGAGGGTTTGGTCTATGAACTTGTCGATGCTATAGATGCTGGCAAGTTCACTGGAGTGGAAAGGAAGCGGTAAGAAGTACATTAAAATAAAGCATGGCATATGGTCATGTTTGTGTTACGAACTAATGCACTGGATTTAAAGAAAAGCAGCAGCGCGAAATCGCACGCTGAGAACAGCGATGAACATACAGTGCGACGCAACTCGAGAAATAATATTGAAACGTCCAAGAATTTAGATGAAAAAAAAAAATATTGAATCGTCATGACAGCACATCACAGACCCCGTAGGCGTCGGTCTCTACAATACAATTATTTTTGAACAGCTCTGATAGTGCCCACGCAACAATGGTTGCTTGTATACTGTCAAATGCTCATGTTCTGCGGCCTAAAGCTCATGGCACGGTGCGAAAACGCACACGCGGCGAAAGCGAAACAGTGCGCGGACAAGCATGCAGACGCGTAGTCGGTCGCTGCGAATCTGTGCGACCGCTGTATTGAGGCTTCATTCTATTACGCTCCATTTAGTTATACGAACACTATAAGAACGTATTTCACATAGTTTGCTCTCAGCTTTTACCTACCTTTCACGCAAGGAGGTTCGGGAGACTCCATCGCGGCGACCGCGCGCAGTGGCCTTCACTGTACATATTCGGTAGATAGCGTCTGTAAACGATTCTGTGCTTTCAGTTTGCCCAAGATAATTATTTAGACAGTAAAAACTTCTCTCGTTTCGAAAGTACGTACAGAAATGTCCGGAAGAGCTCGTGCGTGGTGTTTTCAGTGATCGCTGACAGCACGCCGCGTGATCCCTCATACTACGCCAGCGAGGCGCTTCCGATAGATGGCGACTCCGTAACTCCTCGCCGCCAATACGCTGCGCTCGTCTGTTTAAAATTGCCAAGCATGATGAAGGGCTCTTCGAACGGGCACTGACATGATAATTTCGACTCTTCAATTTTTGCGTTACATAAAAGTCCTGGACCTCTAATATCTAGAATATATAGTACAAGCTATATTTAATAACTTTCCTACAGCCAGTTGAGGTTTCATTACCCAGAAGAAGACTGTGTTGCGACGTCATGACACCGTATATAGTCGCGTAAGAGTAGAGGCTCGCTCGGTCGCCTCATATACTGCTACTCGTTTGAGGGCCGATTAGCAGCATAGCGCACGACTGAGCGAGCCGTAGCGAGTGTCAAAACGTCGCAAACTCTTTTTCCCACATGATCACACGGCACCCTGACGTCTCAACTTAGTAAAAATGAAACCGAAACTAGCTGCAGAAACGCTAATAGTTCAGGGTGCTGCGATGTTTGACAGTATTCTTTCTGGGGCTTAGCGGTACTGGACATTCATTTAAAGAAAAAGAAAGTAGTCTCGAAAATATCGTCAATGCCCCTCTAAAGGACACCCATATGACTAAAGGCATCTCACCGGACCCCAGTGTTGAGATTTTGGCGATTTTATCGCTAGATTTAGCGAAAAAGTGTCGACTTTGTTGTCAGTTTAGTGACAAAATTTTTAATTTAGCGACATGCGAATTTCTTCAGCGACATGACTGAACTTCGAAGTCACGTTTTAGTGACTTCGAAGTTAGGAAAGTTGCTTTAAAAGTTGGCCTTCTGAAACGCACTTTATTATTAAAAAGCTACAAAGAATGGCGATCAGAGAATGGAATGAATTACCCAATCCGCTTGTCACATGTTCCTCTGTCACTGCTTTTACTGCTGGTTTGGAGAATCTTATTTTTCTGGATATGGGGACTGCATCACAGCATTTGTTTATGATGCGCATATTGCGAGTGTTTTGTCTTTGACCACTGCATGTCACTTTTTACAGATACTGCTATGGTGTAGTTCTTTGTTCTACATGTACCGATATTTTGTATCTTTTTTGTTGTATTTCTATCCACTCCTGTAATGGTCCATCCTTGGACTGACAGTATAAACAAACAAACAAACAAACAAACAAACATGTAAGTGGCCGAGACTCCGTGACCCGCGACCCTGTGAGACTCCGCGACCATTATGTAGCAACGGTTTCATCCACATTGGTAGTTTTCACATTGTACTTGTGCTTCAAAGCACAGTGGTCATAACATACTTCACATTGTGCTCATGAAGTTTTTTTTCTAAATTCTTTACAAAACCGATTTGAATGGGTCTAAACGCTGCGGGTTCTGCAGTATCACTAAATACATTCGATCGATGGACGTGCGCAAGTGTAGAAGTGAAGGCTATTCCAATTTGTTTTTATTCGTATCTCTTGACGTCATATTTATCGCTATAATAGCAGCTTGGGCTTGTTGGTTTTCCATCCTGGTGTTAACAGCGCAAAACGTAGACGAGACACGAGACGAGAGTGCGCTTGTGGTGTCGCCCTCTCGTCTCGTGTCTCGTCTACGTTTTGCGTTGTTAACACCAGGTCATATTTATGTAACTGCCGACTAAAGTATCGGATGGTGACCCGCAGCGTTGTTTGAACCGCCAAATCAAACGCTCCCCTCGTTTATAGATCACTTTTGTTTGCTTTGAAAGTGAATAGCATTGCCTACTTTGACAGATCTTTCTGATGTAATTGGCTGACAAGAGGCGAGGAGCACGCAGAAATGGACAGGGCGCAGTGAAAGTAGATAACTGGATGAGGAGGGTGGTGCCGGCGTCTCGGATTAACGCCACCCAGAACAAGTTATTGGCACGCTTCCCCCTGCTTAGCTAGTGGTGGCTGGCCGAAAATCGCGGTGGTGTGCAACGGAAGGTTAAAAATGTCGCAGTTTCGCCTCAAAGGCGAAGCATCGATTGCGATAGCAGATTAGTAGAGAGCTATATGATCGTAAGGATATTCGTTTTATCTGCCCTATAAACTTGTAAACGTTCGCTTTCTAACTAAATTAGCAAGCATAGTTTCACGCGCGCACAGGCAAACATGGACACATCACATTCGATGGCCGCGAGCTCAAAACGTTCACGTGATGCATAGCGGCAGCAGCGGCGAACGAATTCCCCTTCGTGCTGCCCCTAGCTTCAACGGGGACCAGGCGCACGAGAACTCAGCGCACACGAAGCGATCAGCTATCTCGGGTCGGCTAGCCTTCGAACCCTGCGCAAAGTACCTCCAAGGTAAGACGCGCGCGGCCGCGGCCGGATTAGAAGGGGAGACGCCCTTCCCCCCCTCCTAACGAGCGCACATCTCCCCGCACCCACCATGCGCACGCGAAAAGTCGGCGCGCACCTTCCCTGCCTTCCTCCCTTGCGCGTGCGAGAAACGCCGGCGCACCAAGCCACCATCCTTCTCGGTTTCCTCGCACCTACAGTACATGGTGCGCGGCCGTGATGACGTTTGGACTTTACACAGAGCCTCCCGGAGGCGCTGACGGTGGAAATTCGCCTGGAGTGTACATATAATTGCTATCGAAATAAAATGTTTTTAGCCTGTGAGCGTTAGTGATCTGAACTAGCATCTATATACGAGATAACTTTTAAGTTTCCCGGAATTTTTAAAAATCACCTGTGGCAGATAGCGCAATTCTTGTCTTTGAGCTGGATTATTCTAAAAGGCGGACATTACTAACACGAGAAATCGAAATACATACTGAAATAATTAGCGACAATTCACTAATTACCGTATATACTCGTGTAAGGGCTGATTGTTTTCTAGGATCTTGGATGGGTGCGGCCCTTACACGAATCAGGCCGATGACGGCCCGCTAACGGTTCGTCCTGTTTCTTCAACTGTAGCAGAGGGTAAGAGAGGCGCAAATGACATAACGCTGCAGTAAACGACCTCAGATGCCGGCCCATCGTCCTTGACCAGCGCTGACCCAAACAGGGCTCCCTTGTCTAGAGCCGAAACGCCACTGATCTGACTGGAAACACTGCCAACACAGCCGAGACGACGCGCCACACAAAGAAATAATTGGCGCGGCTACGGCGGCCTGAGCGGCGTCGACGGAAAAGCAGCTAGCGTCATGTAGGGTCAACGGAATTAACTTCGCTTTCTGGCGGGACGTTTTGGATTTTTTTTCCCAAAAATTTTGCCCCCCAACGTGGGGGTGTGGCCTTACACGAGGCCGGCCTTTCTACAAATATATACGGTAACTAATAAATAATTACTTTACGGCACGTATTGCAAATAAAAATTGTAGCCGGTGAGTCTGCAAGACGTATACTTGAATTTAATCTCCAGGATGACAACAGTTTCGAAATATTATTTCCTAAACTGTGGTACGAAATACATGAGCGTTCCGTTTACTCTTGCGCTTGAATGCATAACAGAATGTTTTGTTAAAAAGTAATTGGAACAACAGTGCATGCTTACGGCGCTTATCTCCAAACTGGTGTCATTCTGTAAATGAATTAATAAGTGGATATGCCTTGCAAACTTACCGTCTGCAATTAATAAATTTCAATATGTGCTGTAAAGTAATTAGGAAGTTAACTAGTGAATTCTTGTTAACCAGTTGAATATGTAACTAGTCAATTCTTGTTAACTAGTTAAATATGTGTTTGTTTTTTGAGCACTTAATTAATGTCCACCTCTCTGAATAATACAGCTCAAGGAATAGAATTACGACACCTGCAACAGGCAATACTTAAAAATTCTGTTAAACTTAAAAATGATCACCCCGCATACCTAAAGAAAAGGCCCTGCGTATATCACTTTGTATGTACTTTTGCTTGCTATATTTTGGAGTGTACACGCTATTCCTTTTTTTAATTATTATCTGGTTTACGTTCCAAAACCACGATCTGATTATGAGGCACGCCGTAGTGCGGGACTACGGAAATTTGGACCACCTGGGGTTCTTTAACGTGCACCTAAATCTAAGCACACGGGTGTTTTCGCATTTCGCCCCTATCAAAATGAGGCCGCCGTGGGCGGGAATCGAACCCGCGTCCTAGAGCTTAGAAGCGCAACAGCTTAACCGTGAAGCTTAACCGCTAACCTCGTTCTTACCAACCCAATACCACAGCCACTAAGCAACCACGGCGGGTCGATTATTCCTTCCACAAAATAAATGTTCAGTTTTAAGTGTACGTCATCGGCTTGTCTTTGTGGTCCGTGTTTGGAGTTGTTTGCGCACGATGCGTAACAGACTGTAGCGACAAATATCCTTATTGGTTTCTTTCAGTAATTATATGCAGTTCTGTGACCTCGAAGACAATACTGACCTGCTGGATGTCAGGACCGGCCGCTTAGTTTTTACAGAACTGCGGCCTTGTTTCCCTATATAAAAAAATTGGAGGCCGCTTAAGCTTCGCCTTCAAGAGTGGAACGTGATAGCGTTATCACATCCCGTTCGCACCGCCTACTCAAACGCGCTGCGCGAGCCAAACGTCGCGATCGACAGAGATAGCCGGGCCCCGACGCGCCATGAAGGCGGACGCGGTCATGGGACGAGTGGCGCGCCACGTGTCGAAGCAGCGCCGTACATTGCGAGGAGGGGGCCTTCTGTGTTTGCCGCAAGATGGCTCTGCGTGTGCGCAGAGCGCAGAAGAAATTCAGCGGAAACGTACTTCGCTACTCGTGAAACTGCGACTTCTGTAAGTTACATGGTCATAATTACCGATATACACCGCAGTATAACTTTCTACGGCACGTTTCTAAGGCAAAACCGCATTCGCTAGAGGCGATTTTCTCCCGTTTCGAAGGAACGAACTCCTGGCTGAGTGGTAGCGTCTCCGTCTCGCACTCCGGAGCCCTGGTTCGATTCCCATCAGCCCATCTTGCAAGATGTTTTTTATTTATGAAGTGCCTTCTGGGATTTATCGCTCACGGCCAACGCCGCTGACACCGACGACACCGGCTTTTCTGCGACACGAGCAAATTAACGCTGTCGCGTTAAAGGAAAAACGCACTTGAGAGCGCTACAGCTCATGGGCGCACTGCTTGGCGCGCGCAACTAAGGCACACAGCCGCGCTGCCATGACGTCATTTTCTAACAAATATGTTTCGTGGTCTTTTGTCCGGAAGAAGGACCCGCGTAAAGGGCAAGTTCGTGGAATAACCGTAACAGGTGTTTCTGAACGGACTGTACAACCTTTTCGCAAGTTCACTATTGAACCTGATATGTGCTTGACGGTCGTACTCTTGCCCGGCAGCGAAGGCACAGGTTTATTTCTGCGAAGCCCCATTGACATTTTTCCTGTCGTCGCGACGAGGAACGCCGCGACAAAAGTAGCGTTTGTCCACTCACTGGAGTGGGTGTCGATCTCGTTTTGCGTCGGAGGCTGCAGGTGCCTCGCGTACTCACGGTGGTGCCCTTGCACTTCTTGTAGTAGTCGATGAAGGAGAACGGCAGCGATATGTTGAGCGGCGTGTCCTTGTCGGGCGTGGCATTGCGCTTGCGCGCCTCGAAGGCCACCATGAGGTCAACGTAGGCGGCGGGCCTCTTCAGCTTGAACTGGTCCATGAAGTCGGCGCCGAAGATGGCGCGCAGCAGGCGCTCGAACTCGCGGTCGATGCCCAGCGATCCGCACGGTCCCCCCGTGGCCTTGTGCAGCTCCTTGAGCGTGCCGTGCTGGTCGTGCAGCTCGTGCACCGTGATGTCCACCGTGCCACCGCCGCAGTCCACCACCATGTACTTGGTGCCTGGGAAGAGGAAGGGCCGCTCGATCACGCATTACCGGTGTCGAGCACTTGTGACGTTGCACAAGATTGTCCTCCGCGCTTGCGACACGCTCATCTCGTTTATCAGCGCTGCCGCACGCAAAAAAAAGAAAAAATCACGTGACACGTAGTGCCCCTCCCCATTTTCTTCAAATTCACGCTTGGATTGCTTTAAATTTTCTGTTTTCTTTGCGCACTTGAATATTAGAGCAATCTGGGTGTCTCACTCAGAAACCTATCAACTATAAAATTTGCTATAAGACTTGCCGACCATATTTCGCGTTAGTAGTGCCTATTTATTTAACGTGTCACAATTGTTGCTCGTACACTATATTTGCCGAACTTGCCAAACTTATGTACTCCTTGTAATTTGACTTCGTGTGTTGATATATTCATGTACGTCTGTGTTATGTTTGCATTTACATGCACCCTGCAATGTCTTTATACGGTAGTAGGTATGGATAATAATAATAATAATAATAATAATAATAATAATAATAATAATAATAATAATAATAATAATAATAATAATAATAATAATAATAATAATAATAATAATAATGTTGTGACATACTTCTCTATTCAATTATATCCCGACCCCTGCTTTTACACTCGGAGGTGGCAGGATTTACCTGTCATTTCCTCGAGTTTTTTGTTAGTCGCTGTAAGAGACGTCGAGTTTTTAGAGTGGTCTACCAGTTCAGTTTGACTTGATGTTTGTGTTACCTAAAGCGCAAGAATGTTCCGAGCTGCACCTGTGTCACGGGCAGTACACGCGGTAGTGCGCACTTGGATCGTGCGGCATGAAAAGTTGGCCCCATTTTATTCTAATTGCACGTATACTTCCGTGTGAAAACTAGCATGCAACACTGTTGGCGCAAATGTGACCGTTTTGTTTTGAAGGGATAAGGGATCAAAACGACTTTGTTGCCTTTGTGTTGCAATAGCAAGTTGAACAACGCAGTGCCGTGGTGCATTTGATGGAAGCCTAAACCGGGGTTAAGTTTAACTCGTGGCCAGCTGCACAAACCCAGCTGCACAAAGTAATGAACGTAACATCTCCGGATGCTTCTTACGGCACAGTATACAACACACACTAAAAATAAGGACCAGTTACGTGAAGCATACATTTGAATAATCAGTTCGCAAACGCAATGAACAGATGCAGTGAACCTGTACCCTTAAACATTTCCTTCAAGACGTTCAATAGAAATAAGAGACTGGTCATCCAGAGAGGACACATACATTAAAGTTGTATAAATAAGCTCGGAAAATGAAAAATAATGTTTGTGCCATGAATTACGTATTTTCTTTTCTGAATCCACATGAAATAATTTAGTATACTTTTTCTTGTATTTATGTATTAAGGCAAATATATTTGAGTGTATTCGTCTCCTGTATTCCATTTTTGAATGTAACTTCAACACACAATTAAGATGTGAGAATTCTTTTGTAGTACGCATGGCTGTTGCTGTAGGTTGCTGTATAAATTTAATGATGTTTTTATTTTTTCTATAATTTTAGCACACAACTGGGATGCGAGAATTTTTGTTGTTCGAATGCTGTTACTGTATATTTCTGTATAAGTTTGATGACATTTGAATATAATGATAATATACATTATTACTATGGTTTTTCACAGCAATCAATGGTGTCTTACTTTGCAAAATTGTGCATATGTTTGCACTCTGCTGTCGAACTAGTCATTTTCGGGGGCTGAGACCTTTGTGAGGCTTTATTCCTTTAGTCTCAGCCTGCCCTCGTTGGCATGAGCGAGAAATAAAATTCAAATTAAAAATAATTCAAACTTGCTTTCTTGCCATGAAACAGCTTGTCTGCAACAAAATTTAACGTTGGGTAAATTTGTTAGAAGTGATATACTACTAAGGCGATATTGACAAAGCCGCAGGTATGATAATTGCATAGTTTTCTTGTTGGCAGCCTCTAAGCAGCACTAAGCAGACGACACGTGCACCTGGTTGGTGGCTGTCGCAATGACGTAATGTCCCAGCTCGCCGCCTTCCAGATTTTTCACGTGCCGCGGGCGCCCCCTTGGAAAACATGCCGAAGATCCGCGCGATCTGGGTCACGCGTCACTTCGTGCGGGCGGTAATGGCGGCGTTTTTTCAGTTTCGGTATCAAAAACGGCTGTTTTGGGGAGCATTTCGTGACGCTTGCGCTCGTACATTGAGCGCAAAATTTTGCGCGGACGCTCCTCTGTACGCGATCTTACGAAGCTTTTTACGCGACCCATTTTGTTTTTTTTTGCAGTTGGCCTTTAATAGGGGAGCACAGTCCTGGCAATGCTTTTCAATGATTGTGACAGTACGACAGAGCCTGCTAGCAAGCGTATCGTTATAGCGTGAATGAATTTATTTTTGTAGGATCCTTAAACTTGGCGGCGCTGATTTTGTTTTTCACAAGTGTGGCATGCCTAATATTTTGTTAAGCCAAACTGAGAGCGAAAACTTGAACTGCGACCTTGCCAAGTAGGGCAGTGCCATATGCCGTGGCAGCTTCTTTCACATGAGTCGCCCATCATAACTCTGAACAGTCTGCATAAGCCTGCACCACACCGTGAAGTTCTTTGTGTGCACGGCGCACTGAAACCAATCTTCCACCACGAAAGCTTTCTTTCCCTCTGAGCCATACCAGCTGCTGCAGGTGGTGCCGCACTTGGTGTTTTGTGCGACCGACGAAGCGGGGTTGGCGCGCGCGCCTGCTCGCAACGGAGAACTAAAAGAAAGCCTCCAGTAGAGATGAAAAATGCAATACACCACGTGGTTTTGTTCGAAGCGAAGCCATACCTGCTTGACTGTCGCAGCTGGTCTCCAGAACACTGGTTCTTGCAGAACAGCCTAATCGGCAACTATAGGAGTGTCACACCACTTGCCTTACAGAAGATACTATTTGCCCGGTCTCTTTTGCAGTGAACGAGCGCTTGACCCTTTTACTTTCGGCTATTTACGAGCTGCCTAAGTCAGCATGCGTGCGTGTGTCTGTGTGTGTGAATGAATGGTTCTTGCCAAACGTATACGAGAGTATTAAATGAGCACCGACAGTTACGGAAGTGACTTTGAAAGCTCTGAGCGAATTCGCGCATGACCTTTAACCACGTGGTGAGGCTATGACGTTCTGCCGCTGAGCAGTCTCGATTCCCGGCCGCGGCGGCCGCATCCGGGTTGGGATACGTGTGGGAAAACACTCATGTGCTTTAATAAGTGCCGAGTGTTTAATTAATCTGGGGTGCTACATTAAGGCATATCTTAGAGCCCCTGTGTTGCTTTGGGACGTTAAAACTCATCAATTGAGCGATCAAATTCGCGTGCATGCCATCTGCTACTGCGCCGTCACTGTTTCCTGGCAGTTGGCCACAAAGAACTGCAATGCCACTGGTGCTGCTGGAGGCTTGGTATGAGGCGTGCATTTTTTCGGAAGACGAAAGGAACGGCTCTACATTGAAAACAACGTCTCGTGGAGCGGGTCGTTGTGCCTTGCATGCACCGTGGTCACTTATCGTGCTCAGCGTTCGACGGTTTGTTCCTTTCCAATTATTCCATCGGAGCTTTTGTGTGCTCTTGCAACTTCCTGAAGGATCTCACTTTAGAACCACGTGTGCTGTAAGCCTACGTGGTGCTCACACATGCCCCTGTGCGCCAAGTGTAAACACTGAGCCAGACGGCTTCCGCACCCGCAATTCACATGCTCGGCTGCAGAATCCACGTAGTTAGGTACAAGCAAGGTTGAAGAACACGTAAAGCATGCAGACACAGTGCAACGGCGCAAGCACATGGAACACTGGGCAAATGGTGCGAGGATGTAGCAAGAGGATTTACCTCCGTAAAGGTAATCCTCGATAACTTCCGAGCGCAAGGGAGGTAGGATATGCATGTCTGCAAGGAGGAAGAAGCAAAACATTCGCACGGCACATGAAACGAAAATGCAAGCCCACAAAAGAAATGAGTGCGTTCACGTACGTCAAACGCTAGTAATAGGAAAGGAGGAGGCGTGGCACACGACACGTCAAACGCAACACATCTTCTGGGGCAGATGAACAGGCACACGACACGCCGGGCGGCGCGGCCGCACCGCAGGCAAACAAGCAGGCAGGAAATGTGTTTTAGCCAGCGTGCAAAATGGCTTCTCGATTCATGCAAAGCGCATCGGACAACATATATCAGTATCGCCGCCGCTCTGACGGTTGAGCTGACGACGACCGCAGGCAGACGAGGCATGCTGTTTTCAGAGGCCACATCACACGCACATATATGGCCACTGATCATAAGCGAGAGGAAGGCATTGCTTATGAGAAAGGTGCATCGCTTTTGCGCTCGCAGTTTGTTGGCTGAAAACCTTCTACTGCGATCTGCGCTTTCTAGTCAACGGTACGGGCGTGTCCTATGTTGATGTGGGATGCTACCATTCTTTTGCAGTATCATTAAGTACTGACGAAGGGCCTGTATAAGTCGTTCACACCTCTCATATCATTAGTATTCTCACTATACTAACAAAATGTTTCCCCTATACGCTGACCCTGATGGTCCACGAGACACTGTGCTGCTGAAGCCAAAAGCCTTTTTGTGTTGGCCTGCAGCCGAGACTGCGGTTATCCCTATAAGGTGTGGGACATGTTCTCCATGCTCAAAATAGCCTTAACGTGTTCGCGGGAGGCGTTCTTATAACTGAACTGCTCTCCTATATTTTTTGCAGAAGAGTTCCGTCAAGATAAAGTGGGATTGTTGTGTAGAAAAAAGCTTTTACTTGAACATCTCTGCCGTGCGGCGCCTGTGTTGGCGTACGTTGTATATTATGTAGTGATGATTACGCGCAAAAGGGCTGTTGTCTGTGCGTCATCGGCGTTATCCGTGCGCCAGTAGGAACATTCAATATATATATATATATATATATATATATATATAGAGAGAGAGAGAGAGAGAGAGAGAGATTTAGAAACGAAGGTGCACACTTACGAAAATTGCATCTTTAATGTTTTTAAAGTCTGCGTGACCTAGTAACCTCTTCCAAGACTAAAGCGATTGCTTCTGCTGGTTGTCATCCCTGCAATAAGCCCCGTTGTAAAGTTTGTACACACATGACCACATCAAAGACTGCTAGAAGCACAACATCCAATTTTTCTGTTAAAATCAACGGCGACTTCACTTGCGACAGCGCTAACATCATCTATCTGCTTGAATGTTCAGTGTGTCATATCCAATATATCGGTCAGACCGAAACATCTTTTCGTGTCAGATTCAATAACCACAAATCACACGTTAACAGCTTGCCACACCTGCCATTATCTAAACATGTTCGACTGCCAGGTCATACGCTTGACAATATCAGTGTAACCATAATACAATCAGGTTTCAAATCGCACCATGATCGAGAAGTACGAGAATCCTTTCTCATCCACAAATTTAACACTGTGTCATCAAGTATCAACGAGAGCGTAGGAAAAGTGTCGTGCCTTTATGCCATATCTTGATGTGCCTGTCCTTGTAAAGAATTGACAAAGCATGCCAAATCAGTTTTGCCATGTCGCAATCGATATCATGCTGTACTTCATATACAATCATCATGACACGTGAATGATATTTAATGCATATCATTTATCGTGCTTAAGTTATATTTGCTGCTGTACTTTTTTATTATTATTATTTGCTAGTGTACACGTGCATGTACTACTGACTATGCCCACGTGCGCATGCCCATAAAAGCGGCTGCGCGCTTGTGTGTGTGTTTATTCTGACGAAGGCCGTGCCACGGCCGAAACGTTAAAAACATTAAAGATGCAATTGTCCTAAGTGCGCACCTTCGTTTCTAAATCTACCTATGCACCGGACCTACAGAACTTCTCATTGAATTATATATATATATATATATATATATATATATATATATATATATATATATATATATATATATATATATATATATATATATATATATACATATATAGCACTTACGTTGTTACGCCTGAGGCGATATGCTTGATGGTTTATCATTATGGGCTTTTACGTGCCAAAACCACTTTTTAATTATGAGGAACGCCGTAGTGGGGGACTCCGGAAATTTGTACCACCTGCGGTTCTTTAACGTGCACCTAAATCTAAGCACACGGGTGTTTTTTGCATTTCTCCCCCATCTAAATGCGGCCGCCGTGGCCCGGACTCGATCCCGCGACCTCGTGCTCAGCAGCCCAACACCATAGCCACTGAGATGCTTGATGGCTTCGTCTTGTATGCAGAGCTAAAGCTTTGTGCGACAAGCCGGTAGAGAGCGAGGCTCGTAACATCTGCTGAACTTGATTTACACGTCCGTTGATTGATACTGTAAGACTTGAGGAGCTGCGTACTGCAGGCTTAATTTCGAATAATGCTCTACAGTAAGTTAAAATTGCAAGATGTAGTATCTGCTGACCCACTGCGAGCTTCACGAATGCGTTTGATCTGCGCAAAGACCTCGCACTGCTGTATTTTTTGTAGGTGACATTTTGCTACCTGGAACGCGATAATGTTTCATCATTTGCTGGACACACTACGTGCTTCTCCATAGAAGCTGAGTGCGCTCTCTGAAAGAATAAATTGTGACAGTTTAGGCTACACAACGGTCAAATGGACAAGATAGCTTGGTGGTCTAAGTTGGGATTTCACTTTGGCAGCAATCACTAACATATTATCCCACCTCCGTTTTATTCGCGTCCAAATGTTGCCCCTGCACGTTTAGCTGCTCGTATTGCTACGGCGTTTCTAGTTTGTACTCCAAAAGTCTGAGCCTCCGAACCGGTTCCTCTGCTTCCATTTTTACGGCGAGGGTAAATTTTCACTGAGTACTCACCGTGGTAGCCCAGTGGCCATGTGTCGTGCTGCTGAGCTCGAGGTCGCGAGTTCGATGCCGGCAGCGGCGGTCGTATTCCGATGGATGCGAAAAACGCTCGCGTGTACCCCGCATTAGGTGCACGTTAGCAAACCCCAGGTCACCAGAATTAATTCGGAATCATCTACTACGGCGTGTGCCTCATTATCAGATCGTGATTTTGGCACGTAAAACCACAGAATTTCATTGAAATTTTCACTTGCTCGGCCATGAAGCCTTTGGTGCTGGATTTTATTTGCAGGGCGGCGGATGTTAAGATGTTTCACAATAACCTGGCGCTGGAGTGAAAGCTTTGGCGCTCGAGATTGAGCAGCACACATTCATTCGCACGACTGCGCTTCGATTGTCTTATACTGCCGATGTAAGCAGCATCCATTCTTTTGCCACATCATTGCGAAATGACAGTACAGCGGCCATCAGCGCTCAATCTGTCGTTTCGTACTCTCCCTCCCAAGTCTCTATTTTCTTTTTTTTTTGCGCAACAATGTATTCATTACATCTTCAAAGGCATACTAAAAACTAGTGGGGTACATTTAGACGAATCCACCTGCGAAACGGTACCTGAAGTTTACAGCTTGAAAGCGAGCATAGTGAGGCTACTGTCTCAAGATGCTACGTAGTTGGGCTGGACTAATTCCGTCATATACGGATGATCATGCGTGACAGACTTGAAACCTCGCAAACGACTATTTATGAATGATGATGCAAGTCATCCCATCACACAAAAAAAGTAATAATATAGATAGGCTGCTCATTGTGCCCAACACACCGTCCATACGTTAATAAATCTTAGATCCTGTCTGGATGACCCTTGCACAGCAAAAGTTTGATTACGGGGTCCTCACTGATAGCTCCGTTTGTTTCTAATCTGTCGCATTGCTTTAACATACTGCACGTTATGTCGACTCGTGGCCATGGTTGCCCTCAACGGTGGTTACCTCGCACGGTTGGCATGAAGAACACATATCTACGCGCATGGCAACGTGCAGGTTGAGCCATGGTCGATGCCAGTGGAAGGTGTATCGCGCGTGTCTTGGTCGTGCAAGGTAACCATCGTACTTTTAGGGCGCCCATGGACCCCGAAATACGTCTCTACTTTCGCTTGATCCAAAGTCTCAAAAGAAACACCAAATGGACATCCCCCCAACACTGTCATTTCGCCGCGCTTTCCGTGGTTTTTATTACTGTTACTCTCTTTCCCTTTGCGCATCCAACGAGCCTTTCCTTGCGTTTCCCCACAGTGAGCACTGTAGAAGAGGGGACAAGCCTTTTTCTCGCCGACGTGTCCTCCGCGGTATACCTGGCTTCTCGTCGACAGCAGGCTCGGTGTTCAGTTCGGGCGCTGCCTCTCGGAACAGGTGCACTCTTGCGGGGGCCTCGGGCACCAGCTGGTGCATGCGCAGCTTGCGGCAGTACACGGACGCCGCCTCGGGCTCCAGCGCGATGATCAGCTGCTCCGGGAAGTCGGGGGAACCAATCCCCGCCTGAGCACGCGCGTGGCACACCGTTACACGGGCGGGAACAAGTTACGTTCGGTGGCAAAATGGGGAAACGGAGGCGAAGCGCTGCTGGACAACTGTGCGCAGTAAGACATGTGCAGAAGCTCGCCCCCCGTAGCTTGCCCTTCATTGTCGCACAAAGTTGACCGCGAGTGGTCACAGCGCAAGAGAGGGAGGGAGAGCAGTGCGAACCCGCTAGATTTATTTAACATTTTTCGATTGCTCACTATTCCAACTTTGCAGAAAAGACGTGCTAAGCTGCTTAAGTACGCAGCAATACAGCGCTCTCGGCGTTCCTGCCACTTTGAGAATATGTCCTGGAAGCTTCTCCTCCGGAACGAGTCGAGCGCCTATCTGCGATTCAAGCTTGACTTAAGCAATCGTGCCAAAACGACTGCCCTCGAGCTTCCTTTTTAATTTTGGGAAGAAAGCAAAATAAGCGGGGGCAAAACCTGACATTTGACACCTCTTTCATGTAGAGGATCGTCCGTAAGGACGAAACCTTGGTGTACGGGTACGACGCTGAGGCGATGCAATGGTCATCGCAGTTGAACGTCTCCACAACCGAAAAAAGGCTAGGCATGTCCTCAGCTCGACAAAGTGTATGCTCATTGTCTTTTATTGGTATTCATGGTATCAGTGCATCGGGAATTCTTCACAGATGGCCAGACTATCAAGAGCGAATTTTACTGTCAATTTCTAGGGCGTCTGAGGGAGGCCGTTTGGGGAAAACGGCCCAATCTGGGGAGCTGCACTTAGTCACAAATCACTCCGCACACGCTAGTTTCTCTCTGGTCTTTACTCGCCAGATTTTGCTCTCGTTTATTGCACAGTATTCCCAAAATTAGGGACCCAGCTTGGCACGACTACTTTAATCAGTGGTGTACCAACTATATTTCGAGGGGGGGGGGAGGGGGAGCAAGCCATCTCTCTCTCTCTCTCTCTCTCTCTGTATATTTTAATAAATTAAATTATGGGGTGTTACGTGCGAAAAGCACTTTCTGATTATGAGGCACGCCGTAGTGGAGGACTCCGGAAATTTCGACCACCAGGGGTTCTTTAACGTGCACCTAAATCGAAGTACACGGGTGTTTATATATATAGTGATTTTTTTTAGCTGCACCAAATTTTTTGAAGATTGCCTATGGCAGACAGCACAATCCTAACCCTTGATCTAAATTACTCGATGAGGCGGCCTTCTACGAGAAATAAAAATGTTCAATTGAATAATTAACGTAATTATGCTAATTCACTTCTTCATTAGTTAATTTACGCCACATGTTTCAACCTACGAATTATAGCCGCTGAGTTCGCACGGCGTATCCAGTTGGAACGAATTCTTTGGACAGCACCAGTTCCGAAATATTAATTTTCAAAGTGTCTGTCGAAATGCATTTGTGTTCCGGTTACTTTTGTGCTTCAATGCATGAAACAGCACTTTCTTAAAAAAGTAATTTTTTTTGTGTTTCTCGACGTTCGTGGTAGCAGAACTAGGTTCTGCGGAACGCGCTTGGCCACGTGTTCTTAACATGGCGATGACGATTACGCGGCCTTAGTGCAGGTCAAATACCACCTTTTCGTTCTTGATGTATTTGAAAAGATTTGTTTATTTGGGATGAGACAAAAAACATGCCCGTCAAGATAAACAATCAACGCTCTCAGCAGCCCGAGCCTTGACGCCTTTCCGAAGAATGTGACAATCACTTGCGCATAATCACCCTAAATGCTGGTATTGTAGTAAACAAAACAGAACCCCTTGAGGTTTCTTTACTAGAACATGACCCACACATTGCCGTCATAACTGAGACGTGGCTGCGGACTGAAATAGCCAACGAGGATGTCTTCCCTAATTGTTACCAAGTTTTTCGTAGGGATCGGCCTTTCAGGGGAGGTGGCGTTGCAGTTCTATTTAAAGACCACATACAGGCTGTTCTCTTGGAAGAAATTCCCGGCCTTGAATGTTTGGGCATAAAGATCTCATGCTGGGGCCATACCTTCATTCTGTTTGCCATTTACAGACCTCCTGATGCATCAGCTGATTATTTGTTCAAACTGGAAGGGCACATGTCTCGGTTTTAAAGAAGCAAACTGTTACTTATTGGTGACCTAAACTTGGCAGTCGTTAATTGGGAGCGTTTTGAATCACTTCCCCAAAACAGCAATAATTTAAACAGTGTACTTAACATGGCGTTAACACATGACCTAATTCAAATAGCTCAGGAACCGACACGTGTGCAAGGAACTAGCAAATCTTTACTGGATTTGGTATTTTTCCCTCGAGGATTACCTGATTACATTGTTGAAGTTGTGAAAGGCATCTCTGATCACCTGCTTGTCAGTGTTCGCTTATTCATTGTCGCTTGTACTCTACCTAATAACACTGTGAAACGTTGTTCTTTCAAAGGCTACTCACGTGCAGATGATGCATCCACTATAGAACATTTGGAAACATGCCTTATCGATTTTAATGATACTGATTTGAACACACTTTGGCGCCGTTTTAAAGATATGTGCCACTACTGTATAGATAAGTTTGTGCCGAGCAAACGTAAATTTGTTCGTACACAAACGCCGTGGATGACGCGTGAAGTAATCCTCTTAAAGCGAAAGATAAAAAGGTTAAAGAAACAGCGCTTGCATTTAAAAGAAGGTCTTGCACGCGCAGTACACTCTTCGAAAGAACATTATTTTAATACAGTGCTGCCAAATTTCATTGTAGAGGAACCAAAAAAGTTTTGGAAATATATACTAAGTGAAAAAAAGAAACCGGTGTCGCAAATTTTGGTTGATGGTTCTGTGGTTACCGATCACGGGGATATTGCGCACCACTTCAATGACTACTCAGTTTCACAGTGTGCTTTCAAATTCCGGTGCTTGTCCATCCAATGGCGCAGTGTTTCACCCCTGTGATGTAAATTTTATTTCATACCCTGGCGTAGTTTCTATTTTACTAAACTTAAAAACCAAATCATCATGTGGTCCCGACAACCTTCCTAACGTGTTTCTGAAGAGATATGCAGAATCTGTTGCAAAGTTTCTAGTTATTCTATTTCGTATTTTATTACTTCATGGACAATTACCGAGGGACTGGAAGATAGCGAGGGTTGTGCCAATACACAAGAACGGTGACGGCACATTATTACAATATTACCGTCCAATATCACTTACATCATCGTGTTGTAAACTAATCGAACATATTATTGCCAACCAGATTAATGAATTTTCAGATGCGCACGCAGTCTTCCCTAATTTCCAGCACCGCTTATGAAAGGATACTCAACAATTACACAACTAGGGACATTAATACATTCACTTGCTTCATGTCTCGATAAGAACGGTCAGATTGATGCAATATTTCTTGACTTCAGTAAAGCTTTCGATAGAGTTCCCAATGACAAACTAATATTAAAACTCAGACGCATTGGCCTCCCGGAACTTTTAATCATATGGATATCAAGCTATTTAACCAATCGCTACAAGTTTGTAGCAGTTAATGAGCAACAATCAGGTTCCCTTCCGGTCGGCTCTGGCGTGCCCCAAGGAAGTGTGCTGGGGCCATTATTGTTTTTATTATATATTAATGACATTACTACTGAACTTGATCCGAATGTCCAAATCAGTTTGTTTGCGGATGATTGTGTGCTTTTTCAAGAAACAACTTCAATTAACGACCAAATCTATCGTAACTCCTCTCTTGCTAAGATTTTTAAATGGTGTGAAACGTGGGACATGAAACTTAACACTGATAAGACAGTATTTCTTCGCTTCTCTCGCAAAAAAGCTCCGCTTTCTTTTAACTACAGGCTAGGTTCGTCACCTTTGCTGGAAGAGACTAAATATAAGTATTTGGGTGCCACACTTACTAATACTTTATCATGGAATTTACACATAGATAACATCTGCTCCTCCGCATTCCGTAACTATACTTTTTAAGACATAAGTTTAGAAATTCTTCCCCTAGCGTAAAATTACTTGCTTACAATTCACTAATTAGACCGAAACTTGAATATGCATGCGTTGTCTGGGCCCCGTTTAATAAACACAATGCCACCCGCCTAGAAAAGGTACAGAGAAAAGCTGTAAGGTTTATTTACTCTAAATTTTCCCTGTATGACTCACCCTCTGAATTAATGCAGATTAACGGTATCCAATGTCTTCAACAACGAAGAAAAAAATTTCCGTTTGCAATTTCTTTTTTTGCTTTGGAATCAAGATCTAGCTATTAACCCTTCTCCATATCCGACGCTTTCAACGTCGAGGCATACACGCCACCATCATCCTAATTCCCTGACGCTGTATTTTGCGCGAACAGATTTATTCAAGTTTTCATTTTTTCCTCGCACTGTAGCCGACTGGAATGATTCTTTATTGCATTTTGCCACACTTTGATGTTTTTCACTTTGTTATTATTGTTTTGCTGCCATCTAACCCACCCTGCTTGGACCTGTACAAGGTTTGCAGTATTGAATAAAGAAAAAAGAAGTAAAGAAAGCCGCCGTGAAGTACTGATCGGTCCGAAAGCCGTGACAGTACGTAAGCGATTTGTTCAGACGCGCATGAGCGAACCCAGCCGTTCCGATATTTACGCCTCTCTTACGCAGTCGAAAATGCCTTATTCACCTGCTGCGTTCTAAATTTGAACACAAAATTTATTCCATTTGGTTTTGGTAAATTAGTTCTCTGACACGCTTGCGCACGTCTGCCAATTGAATAGATTTGGTGACACCACTGAACCCTCAGCGTTTAAACACATTCAAATAGGTTTTGTAAATAATAAAGAAACATCTATTTTGTGAGCGCTATGATGGCTATGATGGCTATGATGACCATTGTGCTCGGAAGCACAATCACAATGGGCAGGCTACCAATGTGAAGACAGCCGTTAGTTCAGCATGGTCACGCAACCTATGCATTGTACAGCGCGTTTCGGCCGCTTACATGTACCTTTTGAATATTACCCTGCGTTCGAGAAGGCCATTTTTCAAGCAACCTTTCTAACCTATAAGTCGTTAAAATATCGCCAATTGTCCATTCAAGTCATTTAATTAAAAAAATCACTGATTGCTAAATAGAAAACTTTGCCGTAAACAGACAAAAAAAGTCACTAAACCTAGTATCAAAATCGCTTAAATGGGAACAATGATTAATTACCGGTAAATAAAAAGAACAAATCTGATTGTGTGCTTTCAAAGATAATTAGGATAGACGGCCCAAACAAACACGGCATGATGCAAGGGATGGTAGATTAAACTTATTTTGGAATGCGCAGCGACAGCTTTCTCAGCAATGCAGGCTTGCAAGGTAGTACGTACCGCAGGCGTTTCGCACCGCAAAGTGCGGCAACCCTTAACTGCTTAGTGTGGCTGGCTGAGCGTTATCTGCTACAGAGGCCTTCGTTATCTGCCTCCCAGAGGCCCTCCTGGCCAGAGGTCATCAAGGCCGTCCCTCACGAGGAAGAGAGGAAGCGTGCTCAGTGACACCGAGGACACTGAGCTATACTCGATGTCGGATGAAGACTCATCGGATGATAGCTTCATCACTGTCCGCAGAAAGAGGGCCAAAAGGAGGACTGTCAACGCGAACCCATCAACGCAAGCGAGCACAGCGACTCTGAAGTCAAGGCTTGAACGCTGGCCTCACGCCATCGTGTTCGTACCCGTAGAGCCCTCGAACAACCTCCGACTGCTAAACAGGCAAGAACTATCTGTATTCTTGGAAGGGGTCGTGCCGAATGAAATTAAGGACATTCGGATAAATACACGCAAGAATGTCCTCGCAATCGATGTTACCAACGGGAGTGCGCTCGAAAAACTGAAGCAAATCTCGGTGCTAGGGCGCATCAAAGTGCGTTCATATATCCCGATGGATGACGCATCCACAGCAGGTGTCATTTATGACATCGATGTCACCATTCCCAACGCGGACTTGCCTATCCTAGTCAAACCAGCAAGTGAGGGTGTTGTCATCACACGTGTGAGCCGCCTTGGAACATCGCGCTGCGTCAAACTGATCTTCAAAGGAGATTGCTTACCAACACACGTCAAAGTCGGTCACTTCCGACACCCTGTTCGGCCCTTCGTACAAAAGCCTCTTCAATGCCATCAGTACTTTAGGCTTGGACATGTCAAGGGTGTCTGCCCAAACTCGGTACTGTGTCCCCGTTGTGCTGAACCTCACGCGGAGGAGACGTGCCGGGCTACTGTCCTAAAGTGCGGCAACTGTAATGGTTCCCATGCTGCCTCGTCTAGGGACTGCCCTCGCATCAAGAAAGAGGTCGCTGTTCTCAAGCAAATGGTTCGGGACAATTTGACACACAGGGAGGCTGCTGCAACGATCCGGCGTCGGCGTCGGCGTCACCGAACCTCCTCAAAAAAGGCAGAGCCGCGGAAGGAGAGGGCCGCTTCCATTGTAGCACCCACATTCTCCAATCAGGCCAAAAATGGGCTGAACAGCACAAGGAAGTCGCCTGAAAGGAATTTGTCTCAAGAAGATTGGCCTGCGCTTCCGAGCCAGCAATCGCCCTAAGAACTACAGATTGTCAAGCCCGCTCGGGAGCCTACTCCTGCCGCTGATGCCACGCCCAACACTGATCAAGTCCTTTCAATGCTGCGTCCCCTCATAGATGCCATTCGAGTGATTCTGTCGAACCTTGGAACTACGTCTGCTCAAAAGGCACTGAAAGTACTGGACGCCTTATGCCCAGTGCTTGAGTCCCTCGAATAGAGACATGGCTAGCCATCAGCCATCGTTTCGAGAGGAAGTCAAGGCAGCGTCAATCATACAGTGGAACGCAAGAGGACTAAAATCACGCCTTTCGGATTTTCGTCAGTATATTTATACTAATTTGTTCCCAATCATTGTCATATGTGAGCCTAATGTGTCAAAACAAGTCAGATTATCGGGATACGAAGCTGTTATATCCGCAACAACTAATGCATGCAGCAAAGTCATCGTTTTTATTCGTCGAGAACTGACCTATGTTCGCCAGCCGATTCCGCCTCATGATAAAAATCAATACGTTTGCCTAACAATTAAAAAGGGCAAACTCATGTTTACACTTGTAGGCGTTTATATATCGCCTTCAAGTATCTTTGATCCCAAACGATTAACGAACATCTTGTCTGGGTGCCCTACCCCATATGTCATCATCGGAGATTTTAATGCGCACCATATAGCCTGGGGAAGCGCAAAAACAAATGCAAGAGGGCAAAGACTTGCAAACTTCGCCTGTAACCACGGCCTTTCACTCCTGAATGACGGCAGCCCAACGTTTATACGAGGCGTGAATTATGGCAGCTGTCTTGACCTAGCTTTCGTCTCCAGCACTTTCACAAGATATGTTAAATGGTCTTCGGATATCGAGACACACGGGAGTGATCATATTCCCACATACCTTGTCATCAAAGGAATGTCCAGTCCCACCCCACGGAACACCATTCGATTAACTGATTGGACCACTTTTACTTCCACCATGGAGGATGCTTGTCGAGAGGGCTTGTCCTCTGGATTAGAGGAAGCAATGAAGTCTGCAATGCTACACGCCGCGCGCACGGTCACGGTTTCGTCGAAGCACACGGAATTGAATATAGAGTTGGAGCGACTTCGTGCGCTACGTCGTCGTGCGGAGCGGCGTTACCGGCATACAAAATCCATCGAAGATCTTAGGACAGCCAGACGACTACAAAAGAAACTTCAACGTCGCATGGATAGATTGGCATCTCGACGTTGGGCAAGATTTTGCCAGTCACTAGACCCCCGAAAGCCACTTTCCCACATCTGGAGAACCATACGTGGTCTACGTTCCTTCCCTGAACAACGCTTCCCATTCAAGGCGCTGGCGCTCTTCCCGGGGCGGCTAGAGGCTGATGTTGCAGAAGACTTTTGTGCAAGGATCGCTGGCCAAGCAACCGGTCCAGGCTTTCCAGACCCCAGTCGTATCCCTCTTTCACGTGATGACCGCATGGATCTTCCTTTCATAATGGAGGAACTAGAAGCGGCCCTTGCTCTATGCAGGCGTTCTTCATCCGCGGGACCAGATGGAATATCCTACCGCGCCTTGAACAACCTGAGTGATGGCGCACGGAGAGAACTGTTACATCTCTACAACTTATCTTGGCAGGATGGCATGGTTCCCGAAGAATGGAAGATAAGCCGCTTGGTTCCTCTCCTGAAGCAAGGCAAGTCCCCACTTGAACCCACCTCACACCGCCCAATAGCGCTGGCCAGCTGTGTGGGAAAGATAATGGAAAAGATGATCCTTGCCCGCTTGGAGTGGTACCTGGAGCACTACAACATGTTACCGAATTGCATGGCTGGTTTTCGTCGAGATCGCTCTTCCATAGACAGTGTTGTTGATCTCGCTACGTACGTCCAGCTTCAAAAGTCACGCAAAAGATTATCTGCAGCTCTGTTCTTGGATGTCAAGGGGGCATACGATAACGTATCTCACGAGGCTATCCTCGATGCTCTTGAGATGGTTGGCCTAGGTGGTCGAGTTTTCCAATGGATCTCTCATTACCTTTTTATGAGATCGTTCTTTGTCTGTACCGGTGATAGTAAAACCGCACTACACTACACGTACCGAGGTGTACCTCAAGGCGGTGTACTAAGCCCTACCCTATTCAACCTCACGCTCATTGGTCTCGTTGATCATCTGCCAGCAGCGATCAAGATATCAATGTACGCCGACGACATATGTATATGGACCTCAGGTGTGACACGTCCTCAGATACGTGCAAGACTTCAAAAAGCTGCTACTCTAACAGCTATATACCTCCGCAACCAAGGTCTTGAAATCTCGTCAGACAAATGTGCACTGATGGCGTTCACTCGCAAACCAATGACACACTACGCCATATCAATAAATGGCCAGATAATTTCTTATGAGAAGACTCACAAATTTCTTGGCATAATCATTGATAGAGATCTCTCATGGAGCCCGCACGTGACCTACTTGAAAAAGCGTCTGACAGCAATCTCCCAACTTTTCAAGTTTCTGGGAGGAAAGACTTGGGGAATGTCAGTGCATGCAATGTTGGAATTGTACAGGGCTCTTTTTCTGGGCTTCTTGAGATACAGTTTGCCCGTACTGACCAACACCTGCCAGACAAATCTTCGTGCTCTACAGGCTATTCAAGCTCGGGCTCTCAGGGTTTGTCTTGGTTTGCCAAAATGCACATCGACAGCAGCGACTATTGCGATTGCTCAGGACCAACCTATACAAACACACATTGCGGTAGAAGTGTTGAGAGTGCACATTAGGCACGTTGCCCGTGCGTGCTCCCACCATCTGGCAACACTAACATCAGAAAGGCCGCAGGCAGCTTTTTGTACTACGGTTTCGGAGTATTACACCTGCCTCCCATCAGGCTTCACCCCAGCAACTAAGCCATCGATTCCTCCATGGTGTTTGGCTCGACCCGCAGTGCACCTCACCGTACCAGGAATCAGGAAAAAATCTGAGCTGTCGTCACCTGCTCTTAAACAACTAACTCTGCTCCTTTTGCACGAGAGGCACGCCGAACACGTACATATTTATACTGATGGATCGGCAACTCTCCAGTGTTCCTCTGGAGCCGTGGTCTTCCCAGCGAAAGCCACCACCATCAGTTTCAAGACATGTCACCCAACGACACCGATGGCCGCAGAACTTGCAGCCCTTCGCGCTGCCCTTCGTCTTGTCAGCCAAGAACAACCTCGAAGATGGTCAATATTCAGTGACTCGAAGGCTGCACTGCAATCTTTGCTTTCTGCTCTGCGGCGCGGACCACACGAACAACTGGTATTTGAGATTAGAGAACTCATTCATAACTTAACTGAGAAAGGACACTACGTGACATTTCAGTGGCTTCCAAGTCACTGCGGAGTCATAGGGAACGAACACGCGGATAACGCTGCTCGGTCGGCTCTTCAAGGGGACGCAGTGGAGCCGATACCGTTATCAAGGACAGATGCCGCTCGAAAACTTCGAATGATCAGCCGTCACATCACGTTATCCTTGTGGAACGCTGGAAGTTTTCACGACTACCGACTCCACAATCTTGACTCCTCTCTACGCCTTTGTATTCCAACTGGACTCTGCCGTCGCGAAGCTACCGTGCTTTGTCGACTATGGCTAGGGGTGGCTTTCACCAAGTCTTTCGCTTACCGAATTGGATGGGCCGACGACGCCTCGTGTGAGGACTGCGGTAACGAGGAGACTTTTCAACACCTTCTTTGTGACTGTCCTCGATATAATTTACAGAGACAATCACTCGCAACCGCGATAGCGCGCTTTGACCAAAGACCTCTCACAGAGGAGTTTATTTTAAGATACCGCCATCATAAGCCATCGCAGCAGAGGGCGACGAGGGCATTGTTGCGTTTTTTGAGGGCGACAGAACTGGACAGGCGGCTGTAGCCTGAACAGATGTTGATAGTGCTGGAAGTGTCACTGTGCTGTGCGATGACAGTGTTCGGTGACAGTGACCGATTGTGATTGTGTGTCTATGCTCCTTCCTTTCCTTATCTCTCCTTTGTTACCACTTTACCTCCCCCTCCCCTCTCTCCCCAGCGTAGGGTAGCCAACCGGATTTTTATTTCTCTGGTTAACCTCCCTGCCTTTCCCCTTTCCTCTCTCTCTCTCTATCTGCTACAGAACGTGGCGGCGACGCTCAAAAGACAATCATAGCGGCCCAAGCAGGGGATGCGCAATAAAGAAATCGTACATATGTGGGCGCAATTCTGAGAGAAAGCTTTGCGTCAGCTGTTGTTTTGTTGGATTTGTCAGTGTGCAGCTGACAGTGCCCGCTTTCAGAAGTGTGGGTGGGTCTAGGGGTGCGCAAATCGCCTGCTGTTGCTTTTCACTTCGGACTGTGGGGGGTGGGGGGGACATGCCGAAGTCGCAGAAGGGTGCTCGACTCGTTCTGAAAAATAAACTTCAAGGACATATTCGCAAAGCCGCAGGAGCACTGGAAGCGCTTTTTTTCTGCGCAAGGAGACTATTTCAACGGTGACAGTGTTTGAATTTACGCAAATAAACTACTTTCTTCTAAACAGAGTCAGTGTCGAAACATTTTGGTATTACCTCGTATATGTAGTTTAAAAAAAATTAAATTCTGGGGGTTTACGTGCCGAAACCACGATATCATTATGAGGCACGTCGCGTAGTGGGAGACTCCGGATTAATTTTGACCACCTAGGGTTCTTTAACGCGCACCAAATGCACTGTACACGTTTCTTTTTTTTTTTTCATTTCGCCCTCATCGAAATGCGGCCTCTGCACCCTTGGGTTTAACCGCGCAAACGCCGAAGCCACTACGCCACCACGGCGGGTCGTTAAACACACCACGCACCTTCAAAGTCACATTATGCAGGATTTAAAAAATAAAAAAGGAAAAGAAGAAGAAGAAAAAAAAGAACAGCCTTCCCGTTTATCAATCCACGCGGACGTGCTCTTTCAAGACGGTGCGTCGGGATAAAACATACATTTTACCAGGCCTTGTGGAGAAGTGTAAGAGGGATCATAGAAAGGGCGTTTTCGCCTGCCCCTACATAGGTACAGTCGACCGAAAAAGTTTACGGACCAAGAGACCTGACAAAAAGCGGAATATCTCCGCAGCCTCCAAATGCAGCCTGGTATTCCCATTTCCAGCCTTTAAAGGTATATGTGAACAACATTGTGATGTACGGTTTTACTGGCTACATTTAAAAGCAGCTCGTATATTTAGCATTTCCTGAGACCCCATGGTCCATCAACTTTTTTGGTCGACTGTACATAGGACAGGTGAGCTTTTCCATACAGCGATAAGGTGGTTCTTTCCATAAGGTGGCAATCGGTACTTTTGGTTTCGTGCAACTCTTTGAAAGTACTCTTATAACGGGGTGTGCAGTTGTTCCACAAATTATTTGATCGCAATGTTGCTCATGCTTTTTAGCAACAAGAAGGAGAAGCGGTGTTTAAATTTAGCGAGCGAAATTAGCGCAGCCCGTTGCGTAGCAGCTTTGTAACTGAGATATACTTTAACAGATTATGGGTGACAGTCACCCAAACAAGCTTTATTAGCGAATGTCTTGTTTTTTGTTTACCTGCTTACTGGAAATTTTCGATTAGGCATCAGAACAGACGGTGGAACGAAATACTGTTCAATATGGTGCACCGCGCCAGTGAAGGTGCTCGGTTACAGATTAGAGCCAGGGCGTAATGTTTTACTTAAGCTCTAGTATATTTATTACCTCAGGATCAAAATCGGCCGTAAGATAGTTAGGAATATTAGTTCCTATTGTACTATCTGGGCATACCCATATGGGACCTTGTAAAACTGAATTTCCGCGCAATCTGGGCTTGGGAGTTGCAGTCTGTACGTTGTGGTCAGTGTGGTGAGCTTTCAGCTTAAGAGATTGCAGTTTCTTTATTTATTTTGTGATCCCCGTATAACGTAAGCTTATGGCTCCGAGAGTGAGAGACGAAGATCACGGAAAGGTTAACCAAGGCCGTGCATGCAGCTGAACATGGCGCACATGAACGATGTACTGTTTGAAAACTGTCGGCCACTGTTTCATAAAAATCCTGCATCCGGCCATTATCGAACGTGGAAGTCGATATAACTCCCCTACCACGTTTTTTTTTTCTTTAAAAAAACCTTGCCAGCCTAATGCTGACTAAATCAGCTGTTTCGTACTTGGTTGCCGATTGACGCTCAGCTTTATACAAAGTTTTCTAATACAGTACTGGTTAAAGAGCGTGTCGCTATATACAGGCCCGGTTCCCTATTTAATATTGTCGTTGCTTTATCGGCCTCATGGACATGTGCAAAACTCTCCGAAGGTGCAGTTAACGGACAAACTTCTTTCGCACACTTTGCAGTGACAAAGTTGAGACGTACTTTGTATGCGGCGGCGCGCATGAACTGCTTGGCGGGCTGCCGCCAGATGGCCGGCACGGTGACCACCCAGCGCACGTCGTCCGGCAGGATGGTGGTGGCCGACTGCTCGCTCAGCTCCTTCAGCGCCTGGTCCCGGAAGTAGCGCAGTGCGTGCGCGAACACCGTCAGCGCCGCCATGGGACGGCCGTTGGCCGCCCGGATTTCCGTGTCGCGACTCAGGTTCTGCGTCGGCGCGGGCAGAGGTCGCGACTTCAGCGATGAACAAGGGCCGTTAGGTTAGTGGAGGTTCCTACGGAAATCACTGGAGGGAACTGCGGCGCCATAGTGTGTCTACGGAACCCGCAAGTACGGCGGTCTTTAGCCATCCACGGGAATGCTGGGTATTGTAGGACATGAACTGGTCTCGAATTCCTGTTTCTATATAGCTTCAAATGGCTTTTGCAAATTAATCACCTTCAAGAAAATATGGCGCTATAAGTTCGCAACGATTATGTATGTGCGCAATAACTTTTAAAGAATGTTGCTTGTTTAGAAAGATCATTAATAAAGCCACAAGAACGTCTGAAGCCACAATCACCAAGACTAGACATATTAGTGTGCTACCTATCAGCTGACAGATTGCAACGCCAGAATTACCTGTAGTAGTTTTTGAGAAAACTACATTTTATTCCCCTACCCCTTTTCCCCAGCAGAGGGTAGCCAGCCGGTCTAAGAACTGGCTAACCTCCCTGTCTTCACGTCTATTTCTCCTCCTATATACATGAATGGTTTGACGACGTCTCAGGCGATGATAGTGCGCCTGATAGAGCGTGCCAATCGTGTTCGCTGCTTGTGCGACTTCCTTCTTGCGCCAACAGGCTTGGGTGTTTATCTACTAGTTTAGGAAAAACATTGACTCGCAGTGGAGTGAAAGAACATGAAAGTATAGCTGTTACGCGAACGTTGTTAATAGCAGCACAAAAAGGGGTGCTACACAAAGTCAGAGTCGCAGAAGCCATAGGCGAAGCCAGCTACGGTCGAACAGGTGAGAATGAAATTAGATAGAAAAATTTTAACGAGTTCAAAGGGCAGCGCCGTACGGTTCGTAAACAGATTCATGCATATGTAGAGTGTGCAAATAGGGCAGAAACTATCGACACTTCTGACTTTTCATGACGTCACGCCACCTGCTCTCGCCAGTTCGGTAAAGGATGGTAGAAGAATATTTTATAGCGCTTTCCTTATTTAATGTTTTTTGCTTGAGCATGGATATCACCTGATTATACGTGTCTCGTATACCACAAACCTGGAGCCCTTGGCGAAATGATAAACGTCCATAAACTACCCTTTGAGCCCCCACGTCAGGAAGTGGTGCCGGTCATGTTCCGCCGGCATGCAGACTGACCCGTAATTAACGATTAGGTCCGTCGTCTACCATCTTGGCCTTTTCGATCGCTGTACCTCGTGGTATACTTTAAAGGTCCCGTAGGTTCGTGATAACGCTCACCTCGTTGCTGTGTAGTGTCATCTTGAACTTCTCAAAGAACATCCACTGCTTGGCCTCTTGCCCGTCGAGGTCGTGGTACACGTCACGGGCCGTGAAGCCGAACGAGTGGAACTCGCCGTCCGGGTTCAGCAGCAGCGTGGTCGGCGTCTTCTGGTTCACCACGCCCGGGTCACCGCCTGCGCATGCGTCGCACGCGCTGCTCAGTGCGTCTCTCCTTCTCGCCTATGAACAACTGTGCACTCTGTACGGATACGAAGCGGAGAAATTCATTAAGATGACGGCGGCAGGCCTGCGAAAGCAACAAAAGATATTTTGTTCCGTTTATCTTCCGCAGCATGGGTGTTTGTTATGATACCGCGCCGGCCTTCCGGCGATTTTACAGGATGAAGCTTGCCTTGAACCATAGCACGTTTCCAAACTATAGCATCATGGGTCAGAGATTGCGTAACTTGTCGCCCAACGTATCATGCAAGCCAGTGCTTAGTGTAGTTGCTGAGATGAGCAATGTGACATGCTGACGCGGCGCATCCACGCTGATGGCACGTGGGGAACACGAACAAATATCATAGACTGTGGCAGCGATCTTGCGCTCAGCACAATGTTCCAATAAACACACCTTTTCCGAACACGCTGGCGGGGCTTGTGTAGAATATGTTGTTTATAAGTACCGCGGCAGAAGTAGTCGCCTATGGGTAGATACTGAAAAAGTCAGTATTGAGTAAAACTTGAGAAACTAAATAAATGGGCCATGTTTATAGTTCAGACTAATTGGCAATTTTTTTGCGGGCTTTGCAGTCTCACCTAAAACCAACATTTAGCGCTCCACGGCTGTGTGCCTATTCCATTCCAGCTGCATTTCGAAATCTTGGGCTCCCATTCCCATTCCATTGAGTGTTTGTAGATGTGGAATGATTCCGGAAGCATATAATTGAGGAGTTGTGACTCCGTCACTCTGGTATCCTCATTCCTCAATACGGGTATCCTCTCGTATCCTTTTATGCTAAGCGTGTGTATATGATATCGGTTTATGAGAATTACTTTTTCGGTTACTTTGACATCTTTCTACGTAATCTATAATAGCTGTGCGTAGACGACTGTGTCTCCCTGTTTATATGTAATGACATTAAGTGTGCGTTTATGCATTTGTTGTTAACGTCGGATGGCGTTAGTACCACCCGACATCGATGCTATGGCTAGATACAGCGTTGGTTACAAGTCTGATCTTATACCAGCTATCTCTGATGTCACCCTCAGCCAACACGAGCGCTAAGAAGGCATACGCAGAAAAGGTCTTCGGCTGTGCTTGGGAGTCTCTCAGCCGGCATCGAACAACAAAGTGCTATACGAAGCTTAGTCACGCCCTCTGCGACTTCAGGCTTTCCAGGTTCTGATGATCCAGCGATTGTGTTTGAGTGAGACTTCGCCCGGCAAAGCCCTCTTAATACGCGTAGGTAACAGGCCGCGCTCACATTTTTGTGCAGCACTGAACACGCTTCGAGTCTTAAGATTACGAGCTGCTCGCGACAGAGAGAAAAGGTAGACCCACCCTGGAAGTTCGAGGATATCACATGCAACTTAAGTGTACCACGACCGCAGTCAAGGAGCTGCATTTCAGCTGCAGATGCCAAGTCGCTAGTTCTGGAACACTTGGACATGACTTAGCTGGAATCACATCCAAGTATACACAGATGGCTCTCTCAAAGTAGACGAAGATCGCTGCGCAGCTGCATTCTATATTCCCTCTCTGAGTTGTCCGTGGTCTGGCCGTCTGTACTGTATTGCTTCGTCGACAGTTGGGGAAGGCGTCGCAACAGAGCGCAAACTAAAGACGTTGCCTCCACAGAATAAAGTCCTCCTTACGGACTCAAAGGCCGCGTTGCAACAACTCTACCGTGGTCTAACGTCCATCAAATTACCGGGGAAAACACTGGCACTCGTGAAAGAACTCGGCAACAAAGGCTTCACAGTAAAGTTTCAGTGGATTCCCTCCCACATTGCTGATGCTTTTGCATACGCAGCGCTCCATCATCCTCCCAAAGTCAATGGCCCGAAGAGTAATCAAGTTAAGAAGTGTCACATTCGAAATCGCCCTGGGTCACTTTGGGTTCCGCCACATATACCATTCGCACCCAACAGATTTCGTCGAGAGGAAGCCTCACTTCTATATTGAATGAGGACAGGATCTTCTAGTACACCAATATGGCTATTTAGGACGGGCTGCATCAATTCTCCGAACTGTAAGGCATGCTACGAGACAGGAGACATTGAACGCTTTCCGTGGTCGGTCGTCCTCAAAATTCCAAGATGAAAGGGACGGTCTACTGGAAAATCCGCAAGAAAAGAAACTTCCGCCTGCATGCCTGCAATACGTTGTGTTCCCCGGAGGACCAGTTATAGCCCGCAAAGAAACTTCACGTCTCCTTATCGCACTTTTAAGGGAGACTGGTCTGATGGACATGTAGTGAAACACCACAGTGATTCTATAAGAGACGCTCGGGCGGAGCAATTGCGGTCCTTGGTCGCCAGGCCAAACCCGCCTGCTGCTACAACTCACCACCATCACCACCACCACCACCACCACCACCACAAATACCAGAGTTCTGTCACGGAATAGCTTTCGGAAAGGGTCTCAAGAAGAACAAAGCACGCTTCCAAAGCTGCATTGATTTATTGTACCTTTGTGTAACATAACATGCGTTGGCTATTACAAGAAAATTTCGCTGATTCTATGTTCATTACAGAAAGTGTACCGTGCACTGGGTGCACGTTAAAGAACCCCATGTGGTCAAAATTATTCCGGAGTCGTCCACTACGGCGTTCCTCGTATATCATATCGTGGTTTTGGCAGGTAAAAACACAGAATTTAATTTAATTTTTTAAGTCGCGTTTGGAGGAGAGCAGTACAAGACGACAAATGATGTTACGTAACTTCAAAATCTGTTGTCAGTGAAACTCTGCCGCGAAATGTACGTTATTTTGTCGCGTGTGGCACGGAGGCGTTGCTGGACGGACAGACAGACAGACAGACAGACAGACAGACAGACAGACAGACAGACAGACAGACAGACAGACAGACAGACAGACAGACAGACAGACAGACAGACAGACAGACAGACGGACGGACGGACGGACGGACGGACGGACGGACGGACGGACAACCCGCCGTGGTTGCTCAGTGGCTATGGTGTTAGGCTGCTGAGCACAAGGTCGCGGGATCGAATCCCGGCCACGGCGGCCGCATTTCGATGGGGGCGAAATGCGAAAACACCCGTGTACTTAGATTTAGGTGCACGTTAAAGAACCCCAGGTGGTCGAAATTTCCGGAGTCCTCCACTACGGCGTGCCTCATAATCAGAAAGTGGTTCTGGCACGTAAAACCCCACAATTTAATTTAATTAATTTAGACATACATACATACATACATACATACATACATACATACATACATACATACATACATACATACATACATACATACATACATACATACATACATACATACATACATACATACATACATACATACATACATACATACATACATACATACATACATACATACATACGGACATCTGCTGCACTACGAATTTCTTGCAATCTCAGAATGCTGCCATACAAGACAGGGAGGGCGTGCCACATTGCGTCTTGGAATTCCGCTGACAAAAATAATGGAGTGAAGTCGCTCCTGTGTGGCGAGGACGACTTTAAAACGAGGTCGCTGTTCCTGCCTTCTGCGTCCCAGCGTAGTACGTGTCTAGCTTACTCCCATAGCGGTGTCGTTTTTTGGAGCGGCCACGACTGCCGGCGCGATAGTTGCCGCAATTGCGTTGCCCTTGTGGCACCAAGCAATGATATACCAGTTTGTAACGACCTAGTCGGTTGGTGTGCATGCAACCGCCGCCTTCGTTGCGACTGAGTTCACCATTCCTGACTTGTCCTGCCAATCCATGCGATGCGGCGGCGGCGTTTGAGGTCGTCGTCCTGCAGTTGGCACGTACATGGTATGCCAGGGGTGACCGCCGCCTCGTAACGTGGATCCCGAGCACCTGCACCGTATCGAACCTGCTGCATCGGGGGCCGGAAAATCGGAAATGATCCCTCGTATATATATCTCGCAATTTATCCACCCCGGCCGGTGCAGCTGACACCGGGTCATTTTTCACGCTTGCTCAGGTCGTACCAGACGTAATCGGGGTGAAAAACGTCGACTCCTTCCGACTGTAGCTGGAAGCTTTCTCGAGCGTCGTTGAAATATCAACGCCGTGCATGGTGTAACGAAAAACGTTTTCCTCTGTTCCGGCCGAATCGCGCCGTGCTCAAAATCAGATGCACATCCTGCATATTATCAACGACCACAAAACAGGGCGAACAGACGCGCGCTCGTGTTTCTTTGTCGTTCGCAGTGTTTTCACTACGGCCGCAGAAGTTGGCGAAAGGTTGAGTTTTCAGAACTTAGCCTGGAATTTAGGCAGATCGTGTGGTGCTTGTACGGAAAATTATCCAACCGGTGCATGTTTCGATTCGAAGAGGGATACACTGGGTGAAACTAAATGTTATTTTTTTCCCGAATTTTGTGCTGCGAAAGCTGTTGTGACTAAAGGTGTACAACGTAATATTTCAATTCTTGTGCACGTGCAGCATGCAGAAAATTGTTTGATAAGTCTGTGCTGTCCTTGTAGCTTCGGCGAAAAATAGAGAACAAGAAAGGTTTTTTTTCTGGTTACAGCCTTAAGGAGAGATTTAGTAGCTTCCAAGTCACCTAAAAGAAAAACAGAAGCCTGCAGCATTGCTCAAGGAGAATCTGAGGTGCTTATGTTGCAAAACGCGCCGATTCTTAAAAAACAAAAGGACAACAAAGAAAGAGAAAGAATAATAATAATAAAGAAGAAAGAAAGAAAAATATAAGTAATATATATCTTGAAGCCTGCTCACTATTATGTTCAGCATTTCGGGCATGAGAAGCACGTGCGCTCGATATGCTGTTTAGCTGGAAACGTGGCCTGCGTGCATGCATTTTTTCATAAAATTTGTGATTGTGTAGAAGAAAGAAGAGAGGGAAAAAACTCCAGTGGTGACACCGTAACTACTGTCTAGCCGACGGCCTGAACATCGGCCAGCAGAGGGAGGGTTAAAAACTCGACAGAATATAAAAAAACCCACTTCTATTCATCGTGCAGGTTTTCCTTTCTGTTGTCACACGCGTGCTGCTGCCTGCGATGGTGATGTCAGCGAGCGTCGTGAGGGAACCGTTACATCTGCGCACCGGGATTGACGTGACTAGTTGGCGCATACGCGTCGACAGCCATTCCGCCTCTCCAAACGCGCCACCACCTCAAAACTGGATGCTTGAGCAATTGCCGAGAGCCCTGCTGTCATCGAAAACAATTGCAGAGCCAGCTATAAAGGAACAATGGCCATGCTATAAAGGAACCACGGCCATCACCCGTGCTCTGTGGGCTTGGTGGCTGTGCCACAACACACACCAGTAACCCACTTCTATTCATCATGCAGGTTTGTGAATCAGACTACCTTTATACTAAGAGAACTAGCAATTACTTTTTGGTGCAGCTTCCGAGCCCGCAGTTCTGCTTTGATGTTGTTTGTGAGTGTCTTAGTGTGATTAGATCTATTTTGTTACAGTCAGGGGATATTGAAATGAACCCTGGTACTGATACTGATGCTGTGCTTGCCGAACTGAAAAAAAAAACTGTCCGCTGGCCAAACCACAATAATAGCCGACATGCAGGGCCTTAAAAGCCGATGCACGTCTACAAGTGCTGCACTCGCCGACTTAAGCACGAGGTTAGCGGATCTAGAGGGCCAATATCAGAAACTACTAGCAATGCAAATTGAGATACAGACTATGCGGGCGGATACCGAGAAAACAACAAGGCTTATTCACGCTCTGAGTAACCGCGTTGACGATGCAGAGAATCGCTCAAGGCGAAACAATTTTGGGTTTTACGGGCTTCCTGACACAGCAGCGTCATAAACGATGGCAGCGTCTGAAGAAAAAAATTTACGTCTATGCCCAGACGACCTCAACGTGTCACTTGAACCTCAAGACATGGGGCGAGCGCATCGTGTTCGTCGCTATTCTGCTAATCGCCCGCGCCCACTAATTGTTAGGTTTAATCATTAGAAGAAAAAAAGAAATGGTGCTCTTTAATGGGCGCAGATTTAAGGGCACTGATCTCAGCATGGGTGAGGATTTTTCCCCAGCAGTTAGGGACGCCCGCAGGCAACTTGTTTCCTTTGCGAAAGTCAGATCTGTGCCATTTTCTTTGCGCTTTAAAACTCTTTTCATTGGTTCTAAGCGCTACGTGTTCGATGGCGCATCGCAAACAGTGAAAGAAATATAGCAGTCATCACATCATCAAAAAACAAGCCACCCCCTTCGAACGAAATCTATAGCGCATGTTTCCCTTTCAATAATTTATACTTTTTGTTTTACCTTTATTTCCTCAATTCCCTTTATTCCCCTTTTATAATTTTCCCTTTATTAATTACTTCTCTCCACCTTGCGGGTTTCCGCAGAACTACTACGTCAAACACTTGCCTTTGCTTCGTGTGTTGTCGACAAATTCGACTTCGCCCTGCCATCTGCTAGCCGCCTGGTTAGCTCAGATGGTAGAGCGGCTGCGCCGGAAAGGCGGTGGTCCCGGGTTCGAATCCCGGACCAGGACGAATTTTTCTTCAATTCTGAGGCTTTTCTTTGGAGGAACCCGTACGGGTTTCCTTTGTAGCAATTGCTACGAACGGGTGGATGTCTGATTTTCCCTTTAGTTATTAATATACGAAGCTTCATTCCAAAACGAGAACACGTGTCTAACCTCGTGCTGTCGTCCAACAGCAACGTTCTTGTACTCACGGAAACGTGGCTTTGTAACGACATCTATGACACGGAAGTGTTGGCTGATTTGCCAAACTTCAGCGTCTTTCGAAAAGACTAGAGGAGGAGGTGTGCTTATTGCCGTTAGTCAACAGTTATCGTGCTCTGCTATTAACATCACATCAGAAATACTGTTTATTTCATGCCACGCCGCCCCACTGTCTATAATTTTAGGTGTATGTTACAGGCCCCCTCGCAATTATAGAGCCGACTTCGCTCGTAATCTAAACAATGCACTAAACGTGGTTTGGTCTCGCTATCCTAATGCCGACCTTCTTCTTTTTGGAAACTTTAACTTACCAGACATTGATTGGCGCAACGCAGTACCCTCTCTGGTAAGCCAAACCGAAGCTCGAGATTTTCTCGACGTTTGCCTCAACTTCAACCTGACACAACTCATATTAGAGCCAACGCGCGTCACCCAAGACACTGCAAACATATTAGATTTACTACTGGTCAACCGTCCAGACAGTTTGTCGTCCATCACCTTTCTTACAGAAGTTAGTGATCCCAAGGTCAACCATGCTTCTTTTCGCTTTGCTCCAGCTCTGCGGCAGAAGCGTGAGAAAACTATACACTTATACGAGAAAGGTAGTTATGATGCAATAAGTGAACATTTACAGAATTTTCTACCTTCCTTCCAAGATACGTTTCATAACCACAGCATTCATGAAACTTGGCTGATTTTCAAACAAAAAAATAAACAACTTAGCGAACCGGTTCATACCCCAAATCACCTTTCGAACACATGAACAAGAACCATGGTTTAACAATTCGTTAAAAAGACTAGAAAACAAAAAGAAACGCATGTATCGTGCCGCAAAATACAGGATGAACACGTGTGCATGGGAAAAGTACTACGCTGCTGAACGCGCATACCTATCAGCGATTCGCAAGGCGAAATATGCATTCTTTAGTGATGACCTTCGGAAACTTTTAATCAATAACACAAAAAAATTCTGGCAGGCGATAAACCCTCAAGAAAGGCACAGTGTAACACTTACCAATGAAGGTGGTGAAACGGTCGACCAGGTGGAGTGCGCGAACCTTTTTAGCGCAGCTTTTGTCTCTGCATTTACAGAAGAGCCTACCACGTCCCCTTTTTCTTCACGTACTAATGCAACAAGCGCTATGCCAACCATTACATTTTCCCCAGATGGTATTTTATCGTTAATTGACAATCTTAAACTCGCATCGTCAGCCGGCGTGGATAGCAATAATTCGAAACTGTTAAAGAATACTAAACATGTCACCGCGCTGTTCCTGTGTTTGCTATTCTCGGAGTCACTTTCAACTGGTGAAATACCAGATGACTGGAAGGTGGGGAGGGTTGTTCCCATCCACAAAGCAGGTGACAGGAATTGCCCGCTTAATTATTGCCCCATTTCACTAATGAGTGTGCCCTGTAAGCTCATGGAACGTCATGTACATAGAAATCATGAAGTTTCTTGACTCGAACAAATACTTTCATTCTTCACAGCATGGGTTCCGCAAAAGATTTTCCTGCGAAACGCAACTGGCCATTTTCTTGCATGATATTCACACCATTTAGATTCTAACCTCCAAACAGACGCGATATTTCTAGATTTTGCAAAAGCGTTCGACAAGGTACCACACCAACGTTTACTACTAAAACTTTCTCTTGCAAACCTTCACCCCGACATTTTGCGATGGATTGAAACGTTCTTGACAAACCGATCTCAGTTCGTTACAGTTAACAACCGCGCATCTAACCACCTACCAGTGACTTCCGGTGTACCACAAGGATCTGTTCTTGGACCCCTACTCCCCTTAATATACATCAATGACCTACCCCTGCACGTGTCTTGCAACGTTCGTTTGTTCGCAGACGACTGCGTCATTCATCGAACAATTACTAGCACATCTAATCAAGACTTACTTCAGGAGGACATTAACTGTTTACAGCAATGGTGCGACTGGTGGTTAATGGAACTTAATCCTAAGAAGTGCAACTTGATGGTATTTTCTCGTCGGCGAGACCCATTTCCTTACCAATACACAATTAATAACATTCCCGTGTGTGCTGCGCAGTCTTACAAGTACCTGGGCGTTACGATATCTAACGACTTATCCTGGCGAACACACGTCAGTAACATAATTTCATCTGCTAACAAATCACTGGGTTTTCTCAAGCGTCATCTAAAACGTGCCCCCAAACCTGTTAAACTACTGGCCTGCCAGTCAATAGTCCGACCGAAACTGGAGTATGCATCCGCCATATGGAAGCCACGCCAAACATATCTCATTAACGCACTCGAAGCCGTTCAAAACCGCGCCGCAAGTTTAATCCATTCTAATTATTCATATGACGTGGGCATATCTTACTTAAAGAAAGAATTGAATTTACTTCCTCTTTGTACGCGCCGGCGCCCTGAAACCCTTCCACTTTTCCATAAGTTTTATCACAGCTCGCTTAATCAACCACCCTATATCCTCCCCGCAGCCCGAACATCTCATCGTACACGGCACACTTTTCAAGTGGGCCACCCTCGCATGCGCACTGTTTCCTTTTCCGCCTCATTCTTTTGTCATGCCGCTACAGATTGGGACAACCTGCCCCACCAAATCGCCGCCATCATTTGCTTTTGTACGTTCATGGAGAGTGTCACTGCGCACTTTTCACAATGAAAATGACTTGTGTTAACAGACTTATATGCTCGTGCAACTTTACTTTGTATTATTTAGGTCTATGTATTTGCGCTGACGTATGTAACACTGTAGCTCATGTAGTTTTTTGTTGTTGTTTGCGCGTTCAGTTATGTATTATGCAGATTATGTACTAATGTATTTCCACCCCTTATGTAATACCCCTATCAAGGGGTCTTTAAGGTAATAAAATGAAATAAAATGATAGTACGGAGGGAACGAGAGTGATAAAAGAAGAAAGTGGGGTGGGCGTAAGGAGAAGTAAAAAGGTGCTATTTACAACATTTACAAAAGCTGTGAGAATTTGCGCGCTCGGAGTGTACCGTTTGCTGACATACGCGGAAGTGCTGACATACGCGGAAGTGCCTAAGCAGGGCTGGCGAAAAAGTGAATGCCGCAGCTGCAAGTCGATTGCCCAAGGTTGTTTTCATGTGCGCTTCCAGAGCCGCCCAAGTCGTTGGGTAAGAAAGAGGGGCACGCAACCGCACGAAGCATTAGGAAAAAGAAGGCAATAAAATGAAAGTGGGACGGGGGCCTGTTCTCAGAGTGCGCTGGACACTTTATAACGATGCCTCGGCTCAAGGTTCGAAGACAATGGCGGGACGCAATTACGCGCCGGATCGGCGGCACCTGAAGGTCTTGAACCGAGCGCGAGCCTTGTGGGTCCCCCCTTCCACGCTCTCCGCCAACGGGGCGTCACTCTACGGCCGAGAGGCGGATGAGCTCGTTGCCGGTTGTATAGGGACCGGGCGTCTCGGCAGCATGCAGCTGGCTTCCGGCAATTCACGTCGCTGACGCGCCGTAAGGATGGGTCGACCGAAGTGAAATATTACACTCGAGAAAGCGTCGGGCACTGGCGTGCGCACGCCCACCCGTGTGCGCGCTTTCTTCATTTTTTTTTCTCGTTATAAAATACATGTTACGGTAGGTTAGTTTTCATCTAGAGTGTATATAAGGCGAGCGATCACAAAAAGGAACGGCCAAGAAATGAGCGAAGAACAACGCTTCTTTCACTTCGCTATGTACCGCAAGCTGAGGCGAGTTCTGACAATTAGCATCCATCACGCCGTCTAAGCGACGACGAACGTAAGGGTTAAGGTGTCTGAGAAGACAGTTATTACGAGTACCCTCTATTTAAAGCATCTTGCATTTATGAACGACGCAGTGTGCACTGTACCGTTAGACATGCGTGACGCCATAAACTCTTTTTCGACTTGCATGTATATGTTCCGCATCATCGTCAACGTACTTTCGCTTGAGAAGTGACGGTGTTTCGCACGAAATACTGTGGCGAACTAAATATCAGCGACAAGAAGAGATGCCTCGTCGCGGATGACACTGCAAGCCACCTATTTCTTTTACCTACATTGTGCGCCACAATCTGGTACGCATCAGCTCGTCCCATGTGGTGTCCCTGTATACGCTGTACAGGAACACTATAGTCCCATGCAGTGGCGTGCGTCGTACAGACGTAATGGAATATAGACGTAGGCACTGGCAAAGCTCATAGTCGCTTTCTCTAAAGAGCTATTAAGAGTAAAGTAAATTAAATTCTGTGTTTTTCCGTGCCAAAAGTATGATACGATTATGAGGCACGCCGTAGTGTGAGGACTTCGGATTAAGTATATATGGCCACCTGGGGTTCATCAACGTGCACTAAATGCACGGTACACACGGGCGTTTCTGCGTTTCGCCCCCATCGAAATGCGGCCGCCGAGGCGGGGTATTGAGCCTGCGCCCTCGTGCTTAGCAGCGCAAAGCCGTAGACACTAAGCCATTACGGCTGGTGCCATTGAAAGCAAAACATTGAAAGGACTGTGCTGAGGCACAATGTTCGCCTTCTTTTGTCTATCCATAGGTGTCGACTGAGCGATCACGATACGATGCTTCAATCTGTGCAGCGCGCAAGAAAACAAAGAAATGTTTCGCATTTAAATATTTCAAGCGGCACCGAAATTGGACTAAATGAAATGACCATGAGGCTAATCTACAAGATAGGGCTAAATGCCATCGAAGCATTGCTAAAACCAACAAAAGGAAGTCACGCATGACAAGAAAATCCCAGAGTCGATGGAAAGTCGAGTGAATTTAGTTTACAAATGTAGTAGACATAAAAGCAAATATGCAATAAAAGATGAAGCAGATCCCACGCACTGTGGGAATCGATGTTATGCGAAGCATTTTGCGGGTAGCTGGCTACCTAGCATCGTTTGGGATTCCGCTAAGCGTTACCAGGTGGACCAACGGGTTTTCGTAAGATGAACAGCTATGTGTCTGACGCAAACGTATGTGTGACGACAGCAGCAAGACGATGGCGACGACGACCGTGTGACGCGGACGGCATGAGTTCCACTCCGGCCGTTCGGCACGAGCTGACGGCATGCCGATTGCTGGGTTCTACATAGGTATAGTGGACGAGCGTAAGCGAGGGAAGCTCGAACTACGACGACATCAGCGACTATGTGTTATACAGTCGTGGCGTGTCATGTGGCTATGCCATGTGGCGTATTTTAAAACGACGATGACATTTGCATTCCGGCGATTAAACGTTAAAACCTGTACGACCTGGGCCGATCGTGAAGGCGGTATACAGCGTCGCACAGTTTCTGCGTAGCTGCTACAAGGAAAGTAGTGGGGAATGCGGGCCTATGCCGTAGGTGGTGCAGTCTAACACAGCATCTCAAAGCGTGAGCTGTCACAAGTTTACGACTCTCACAAACTGCAACCGTAGAATTAGGCTCGCTTCGTACTGACACCATCAAGCTAGCACATCACATGGCTCGGCATTATCCCCAACGCTCTTTAATATCGCTGTGACCGAATTACCACCTCTTATTAGCCACTATCCTCAACCTGCAACATGCTCTATATGTGGAGGACGTGACCCTCTGGCACATGCAGGACACGCTGCAAGAGGCGGTGAATGTAGTCCAGGATTACGCGCGAGCAGGCGGGTTAACATGCTCTGCGGAAAAGTCAGAACTCCTGCTTGTTCGCTGCGCGCAACGCAATCCCAACAACGTACCCCAAATCATGGTCACCCTAGAGGACCATCCAGTCCCGTGCGTACAGAAACTCCGCGTCCTTGGCATCCACATTCAAGCAGATCTGAACGCAAGCCACACCATTAGCCTCTTAGAATAACAAGATGCCAAATCACGCATATGATCCGCCGCATAACTAACCGGAGGCATGGACTTCGGGATTGGGACGTTCTATACATACAGGTTCTGTCCTGAAAGTGGTGTCAGTAAGGCCATTAAAAATCATTTATTGAATTTATCGTTACAAGTGTTTAAAAATCTTCAAAATACTCTCCTTTTGCATCGACACATCGGCTTCAGGAGACTTCCAGCTCTTGAATGCGTTGCGGTAGTCCTCTTCCGGAATGACCTTTAAAGCTGCGATGCAAGTTGCTTTGATCCCGTTCACTGTACCAAATGCTTGCCTTTCAGGGGTTTTTTGAGGCGTGGAAACAGAAAAAAGACGGCGGGAGCCAAGTCTGGGCTGTACGGGGGCTGGGGGATCGTTGGCACCCCTGCTTTAACCAGGTAGTCGGCACTGTGGGCCGGCGCATTATCGTGGTGCAACTTCCAGTTGTCTGTGATGCCCGGCCGGATGCGTTGAACCCTGCCTTTCAGTGTTTTGTGGACTTCCACATAAAATTTGAAATTCACAGTGGTTCCAGGTTCTACAAACTCGTGATGAACCAGTCCGTGGAAGTAAAAAAAAAACGATGAGCATAATCTTGATCATTGATTTGCTCATCCTGGCTTTCTTCTGGCGAGCGGACGAGTGCGTTGATTGCCTTTTGGTCTCAGGGTCATATTCAAATACGGAAGTCTCGTCACCTGTTATGACGTTGCACAAAAATTTTCGATCACGTTTGCACATGTCGATGTTTTCTTGGCACGTTTCAACGCGGCGCGACTTTTGGTCGTCAGTGAGCACTTCTGGAACCATTTTTGCGCACACCTTCTGCATGCCGATATCGTTTGTAACGATTTCATCAACTTGAGTTTTCGGAAGGTTTGAGATGTCGGCCATTGAATGAACACTTAATTCGTCGGTCTGAGCTCAACAGTTCCCTCACTCGCGTGACATTGTCAGCCGTGGTGGTCGTGGATGGCCGTCCGGCGCGGTCCTCATCGTCGACCTCTTCTCGGCCTTCGAAAAAGGCCTTGTGCCACCGAAACACTTGCCGATCTGACAGGGCATGTTCTTTGTAAGCAGTCTTGAGCATAGTAACAGTTTCCGCAACGGTGTTGCCAAGCTTCACGCAAAACTTGATCGCAAATCTTTTTTTCTAACGAGCGCTGCACTTTCACTTGCACAAGAATAAAAAAAAACAACTCTCATGGACAGGCCCGTCCTACACACTCCGATGCTCGGAGCACACTGAGCGACGGAGCGCTGCCGGGTTTCCCCACTACCAGTTTCAACTGGTTAGACCGCGCTCCGACGTACAGTCGCATCACAATAAATTCACTGACATTACTTTGAGGACAGACCCTGTATATAATAAAGGCCTGGATAGTCAGCCGGATCACCTACTATGCTCGCTTTCAAAACGTCACCCTCGTGCAAGAGAAAAGACTTGGCATTATTTTCCGCAAAGCTATCAAGGAAACACTGAGACTACCTACACAGGCATCCATTGAATGGTTTCTAGCAATGTGGCGCATTTCAACCTAAACAAACTAATAGAAACCCAATGCAATAGTCACATGCGGAAGCTCCGCAATACTCAAGTGGGAGAACGGCTGATTGCTGGGATATACTCCAAACCGAGACGCATACAACACAACCTTGAAGCATCTACCTTGCAACCTCCGAGCAAGAATTACCATCGCGCTACTGCCGCTCAACATTCACCCTGAGCACGACGCTGGGCGCAGACAGGCAAGTGTGAAATATCTCAGACGCCTAATTAGTCAGTCTCGCCCAAACACCCTACTACACACGTATGCCGCTAGACACCACTCCCTCGAATACACAGTTGGAGCAGTGAGTAACAATTAGCACGACACGGTAGACTCGATGTCAGTGTCTACGAAACAAATATCGGAGGACGAAGAGTGTGCCGTAGCTTTGTCCGTTGCCCACGCCGTCCAAAACCTTCCTCACACAGAACCTATCGTCATCTTCACCAATTCGCAGGACGCGCGCCGCGCCTTCACACGCGGCATCGTCTCACAACACACACACACATCACATTCTCCACAGTGCGCACCACACACCACATATGTTCCCACTTGTCAGGACATCAGAGCATGCCTCTCTCCCCGGTCATGACTGCGCACACACCGCTGCCGAGATCTCATTCGCCGGAAACCGGAGGGAAGAGCTGCCCAACGCACACGAAGAGGACTCAAACGCAGGAACCTTAGGATACGGAGACACTCGCGTACTACAGACCAGAGCGCCTTCGGTATCCTCCACCACTAGGGCTAGGGAGGCTGACTAGGGACTTCGGCTGACTAGGGAGGACGGCGCTGCGATGCGTCAACCGCAGGTCAACACATTACCTAACCTCCACTTCTTTCACATGTTACACCCAACTTCATGCCCAGATAGGTGCCCGATTCCGACGTTATTTCACGTAACTCTGAAATGACTGCGTCCGCCAGCCGGGTATACTCTCTCTATTCCTCTCATATCCTAACCCTGCAACAATGGGAGGCCGTGCTGCGTGACGGAAGCCCGGGGTTCCAGCTGGCGTTGGTCGGTCGTGCACGGAACGTGGGATTAGCTATTGCGGCCCTAGATTAAGGGCCGCACTCGACATTTTCTCATAATACTTCAACAAAATGTTCTTTCTTTTTCTCTCTCACGAGGAATAAGCACTAGGAACTGACACGTGACGCACGCGCCAGACGCCTTAAAGCGCTAGTCGGCTTTGGCACGAGAGGAGTATGCGTGCGATCGTGGCCCTGTTGGGTAATGAGTATTGGGTGGGCTTTGCTCGAACAGCAGAGGGTCGATTTTACTGTCTGTCAGACATTAATTTTTATTACAGAGGTCTGAAGTGTGGCGAGACATGAAATACCTACTCACCGCAAATTGCCTGGAAGGAGGCAAATAATACTTCGCTTTAAATGCAGACCGATTAAAATGTCATCAGTAGCATACGGGTTAACAACGCAAGCCGTAAAGCTGAATACTATAAAAACAACTGTTAGTACGGATCCCAACCATGTCCGGGCCATTACTTTAATAAATTCTAAGTTTCAAATACGAACAGAAGAAAACAAAATATTGGGGGAATTGCTTGACGGTTCTAGAACAGACTATAATCTGCTTGTGATGACTCATGGCATATGCGAAAGGCAGCGACAAATACGAACGCAAGACAGAGGAGAGGAAACGCCATTCTTTGTGTTTGGAAAGATCGGATGCTCTTTGTAGGCGATCACAAGGAAGAAGACGGGACAGGCGCACGGTGTCCCACTCGTTTTCTCGGCTCCCTGCAAGCTGAGTCACATTTGCGCCCGCATAGGGAGACTTCACGCCAAAAAGAAGCAAGGTGGCTGTGGCGTGAAACACAAGAACCCCCATGTAGATTGCCAAGTTGGTGTTATTTATCAGATTCCCCTGACCTATGGTAAAACCTACATAGACCAGACGGGCCGTTGTTTGAACGTGCGAATCCGTGAACACGAAAGGTCTATTAAAAACCGGGAGCAACGTCATTTACCCATGCATTGCCTAGATCATAAATGCAGGCCTCTGCTCAACCAGGTTGCGATCCTGCGCAAGTGCAGTAACGAAAAAGAACGGGAACTTCTAGAGGCATATTATATAAAAAAGAAGGGACAAGCATGCATCAGTGACACATCGATCATACTTTACAATAGGGAGGCACGTTTCCTAGAAGATGTGATTAGCTGAGCCACACCCATTGGTTTTTTTCTGATTTTGTTTTTTCTCCTCTCATCTGCTGCTGATACCCTGACGTGCCTGCACTGGCATAAACTGATAATTAATATTTGCGCCTGTGCCGTCTTCTGCCTTGTGACCCGCTGTGGTTGATCAGTGGCTATGGTGTTGGGCTGCTGAGCACGAGGTCGCGGGATTGAATCCCAGCCTTTCGATGGGGGCGAAATGCGAAAACACCCGTGTACTTAGATTTAGGTGCACGTTAAAGAACACCAGGTGGTCCAAGTTTCCGGAGTCCTCCACTACGGCGTGCCTCATAATCAGAAAGTGGTTTTGGCACGTTAAAACCCCGTAATTTTTAATTTCTTCTTCCTTGTGATCGTCTACAAAGCGCATCCAATCTTTCCAAATACAATGAACCAACTTGCCCAACAACGCATCCTGCTAAACTACTTCTCTGTGTTGCGTCCGTGCTTTGCGCTGCCGTTCACATTTTAGCCAAAGTATCGCTCTTACTACAGTATTACAGTGTAGGAATAGCCAGACAAGGAAGAGAACTGCCTCCACTGGCTTTCTGGGTGTTAGCAGTGTGTGACAGTGTAAGCAAGAAGCTTTTGTGGAACATTCTTAGAGAATAAGGCATTGGTGAAGAAACTGTATAAATATTTTGAAAATAATACACTACAAGAATCATGCGAAAGACTAAATAATGAAGCTACAGTAGATATCCAGGACGGTCTGTGCCATGGAGGGTACCCACTATCACCGCTCTTTTTACTGACACACATTGTAAGCACGAGAAGGAGGCTCGAGGCAAGCAAGTTGTTATAACCTCTGGTGGTGGAACAACATCTTCAGGGTTTAATGTACGCAGCTAACATTTGTTAGCGGATAGTCAGATATATTCAGCTTCATTTGTGGAGAAGATAGTTTAACTCTATAGGGTTAAGTGCGAACAAATCAGGCCTAATGGTGTTTAAGTATAGGGGTGATCAGTCGATCACAGCAAAGAGAAATGTAAATTGCTAGGACAGGCGAGCAAAAATACATATACGCGTATTTGTACTCACCTACCAAAGACAAAGATATCTATCAGAAAAGCAATAGTGAACAGGTAATCACAACGAAAAGCAAAAGAAACGCGGCCACAGCGATGAAGTGCCATTAAGGTACAAGTCTGAGGTAGTACGAGGCGTATATGGGAAGGAGTCATGATTCCCGGACTTAAGTGTGCAAACTGGGTGTTTTGTTTAAAGTCCAATGTGCATTCGCTACTAATGATTGACCAACCGGCTTTTGGAAAACTAGCTTTTGGTGCACACAGAACGACCGAGGATGCAGTACAGGGAAACAAGTCCTGGGTGTCATTCCAAGTGCGGTAGCTCAAAGCGGAATCTGCTTAGAAGAGTGACTGGGGAATACGGGCAATATATATATGGGCAGCGCCAAGGTTTTTGAGGAACCTGTATCAAGATAATGTTGAATCGGAGTGGAGAAAAAGAGCCAAATATTATTACATGGAGGAGGAGGAGGAGGAGGAGGAGGAGGAGGAGGAGGAAGTAAACTTTATTGCCCTAGAAAGAGTAATTCAGCGGGCGGGCCGGATGTCTTCATCTTCTAATGGTTGATGCCGATCTCCGGCCTGCATGGTTGGCGCCCCTATTCCAGGGCACCACTGAGCGTGGCTGCTCGTCGGGCATGATCCACCAGCCTCCGTTGGAGGCTAGGGTCGCCGCTGGAGAGCACGCTCTCCCACTGCTCCGCACTCGGATTTTCTATTTTGTGGAATGCCTTATTCGTATTGCACTCCCATGTGATGTGATAAAGTGTGGGTATTGCGCCACACCACGGGCATGTGTCCCTGTATTGACCTTGGAACATTTTGTGCAGTTTATGTAAATTTGGGAAAGTTCCTGTCTGCAGCTTTCGCCAGTAAACTACCTGTTGTTGAGTGAGTGTATTGTGAGGCGGGGGATATCTGATCCTCGTCCCTCTATGGTAATTTAGTATGTCAGAGTACGTTGGGATCACTGTCATGAAGTCCTCAGGGTCTCTGTTTAGGCTCGCTCGGTTTGTATGCTCGCGAGCGATCCTATCGACCCTTTGGTTGCCCTCAATCTCAGTGTGCCCCGGTACCCAAAAGATGGTGTGTCTAATGTGTTTATTCTGTTGGCCAGCGAAGGCATAGGTATACGCGACCGGGAAAAATGTGTTAAAAACGATTAGGTCGAAATAGGCAATATGGTGAATAGGCGCGATAGAGATGCAGCCAGCTGTTGAAATGTATCGAAAAGCATACAAGAAAATATGGAGGTTGAGAGAGAGAGAGAGAGAGAGAACTTTAATGAGAGAAAAATGGAGAAGTCGGCCTGAGTGACGCGATTCTCATGTTGTATGAAAACAGGGATTTACGACATATGAAACGACATTTGGCACGATTTGAAACGACAGAAACGATATTTGGCCGCAGCACCTGCAGCTGGAGGAATGCAAGTGTAAACGAGCTTTCTTACCTTTGCAGACCATCCAACGTTCACCCAATCATTCACCCAAGCGGCGTCACGTACCCGTCCTGTCTGCACCGCTGGACAGGCGTTTCTGACCTGTTCAACGAATCTGGTCTATCCATGGCTACTGCGCATGCGTGACCAACATGACATGCAGACCATCGCCTTGAGATAGTCTGCCGATACGAAAGGGCTTCAAAAAGTGGTGCTGGCGTCTGTCCGGCTTCGTTTGGCAGCAGCACTTGCGGCTGGAGGAATGCAAGCGTAAACGAGCTTTCTTACCTTTGCAGGTTGCTGTCGTTTTTTTTTGTTTTTCTTTTGCCACATATTCATTGCTAGATGGCACAACTGCTGCTGCCAGTGTTTTGACCTGTCTCAGTGATACCTTGTATCTCTTAAGATGCCAATTGTTGCTGAACTAGGTTAGAGAATTCAGCTGCTTGAGGCCTGGTCTGAAGGCAAACTCGAAGAAGTAGTTGAAAAAAACTGGTTGAGAAAACGAAACAGAGAATATCATCAACTGAGCCTAAAAACAAGAAAGGGGCTGGCAGATGGAATGGCACACTGTGGTATAAAATTTTTTAAACAGGGATGGAGTACCTCAGACAGGCTGGCCAACGTTTCGATAGGTGGACCTATCTTCGTCAAAGGCGAAGAATTCGTGCAATGAAGGCCGAAATCAGCAGCTTAGTCTCAAGTGTTGAAATGCTGAATTGTCTTGTCGAGAATGTGAAGTCAGAGAATGAGCGCCTAAGAACTGTTAATGAAACTCTGAAATCACAGAATGAAACCTTAACAGCAAAAGTGTCGGAACTTGACCAGTAATCTCGGCTAAACAACGTTGAATTGAAGAACATCCCGTGTGCACAGGGAGAGGACTGCGCGGCAATTATAAAAGCTGTAGGGGCAAAAATTGATTGTCCCATCACGGATAGTGACAATTACGTCGTTCATCGAGTTCCAGGGGAGGTTGGAACGGCTGAGAAAAATGTCATTGCCCGCTTCTGCTCACGAGCTAAGAAGCAAGATTTCGTCGCTAGACTGAACACTAATGACCTCGGCTTCGGTGGATCGCAAAGTCGCCCTGTTTATGTAAACGACCACCTGACGCTGGAAAAAAAAGAAAAGGCTGTTCGCTAAAGCGTTGAAGTTAAAGCGGGAACGTGGATGGATGTATCTGCGGACGGATAATTGCCATATCAAGACGAAAAAGTCGGCTAAAAGCCGAGTATTCCGCACCTTAAAGGACACAGACCTTTCCGTGTTTAGTCAGGCGACCTAGTTGATCTCTGGCAATCAACTATTGCAAGCTAAACTTCATAACACTTTAACATGCATTACTCGACAAAACGTCTTCAACCTTTTTTTCAAGGCCCAGGTTTATCGGCTATCCACTTTAATGCACGCAGTCTCAGAAAACATTGTCACGACATTCATGCTTACCTAGCATCCCTTGACCACCACTTTTCTTTCATCTGTGTGTCTGAGACGTGACTATCACCTGACGATAAAAACTTATGCTGTTTACCACATTACTCACCAGAGTACTGTCACCGACAATCAAACAGTCATGGTGGTTCTGCTATTTTTGTATCATCTTCTATAAAATACAAGCGTTGGAATGACCTCTCCCTCCTAGCTCAAAAACCCTGAATCTGTTTGGATTGAAACTGATGACCAACATACACAATCTGATGCTGAAAAAACCATCTAAGCTTGCATATGTCGCTCACCATCATCGTCAGTCTCAGAGTTCGATCTGCTCTGCACTATACGAAAGCCTAGACAAGATATCTTGAAGAAAGAAAAAAACGTTGTTATTATGGGAGATATAAACGTTAACCTTCTGGATGAATCCAATCATAACACGGTTGAATACTCGAATTACTTTGCAGGCTTTGGTTATGAACAGCTGCTTACAGTGCCGACAAGATGTATCACAGGCGGCCCAAGCACACTTATTGCCTATATTTTTTTAACTACATATCATGTGATGAGTGTGGCGTAATACCACTCGACATTACAGACCATTATCCCATCTTCTGTCGCTTGTCTCATGCCTCATCACGCGCTGAGCGTTCTTTCCAAAAGTCCATGTTGAACAAGGGTTTAACAAAGTTCATTTCATAGATTTCATCGCTTCTTTTGACTGGTTGACTATAAAATCTGAATCAAACGCTGAGCTAGCTTTTTTACGCGTTTCATCTATAATACAGCAATGTGTCCATGATGCAACCACTTTTGTTAGATGTAACAAGACGTATCTAGCACTCCATAATCCGTGGCTCACAGATGGTTTGCTTGTGTGCATGCGCAAGAAAGAGAATATGTACAAAAAAAAAAGAAACTAAACGTCGCCCATTTAACTTCGAATTGCAGAAGCGATATGCTTGCTACAAAAATGTTCTAAACAAATTGTTGAAAGACGCCAAAAAGAAGTACTATGACATTAAAATTAATGAAGCTGAAGGTATCACTAAACAGTGGAAGCTCATAAACTCTTTTTTTTTTGAACAGAAACTCAAAAGACTCACCAATAAGTGAGATTTCAAGCTCTAGTGGTACGTATCGAAATCCATCAGACATCGCAAATGAATTTAATGAGTTCTTTTCCGGTAATAATAAGTCCCTTCCTACCAGTCCTATAACAACATCCCAGAGACACCCACAATTTTTTTTATATCCCACCATTCCGGATGAAATATACAATGTAATACAGCAACTAAAGCTAAAGAGTGCGGGTCTTAATGAAATACAACCAGTGCACTTAAAATATGTTGCTGATATCGTTGCTGACCCATTTTCTTATGTCATTAACCTTTTATTTAAATGCGGTGTATTTCCATCTAAACTTAAGAAAGCCAAATGAGTCCCTGTATTTAAAAAAGGGTGATAAGGGGTTGATTTCTAACTATCCCCCTGTTGCTATATTATCGGTGTTCAGCAAAATTACAGAGAAATGCTTTGAAAAGCGTCTAAATAAGTCTCTAACAAAATTTGATATTCCTTGCACCACGCAGTTTGCCTTTCGTGCAGTATACTCTACTACTCTTGCGCTTCTTTCATTCACTGATCGAATTAAGCACCACATTGACGAAGGTAAATATGCTGGAGCAGTGTTTATTGACCTCACCAAAGCGTTTGATTAAATTCTTCTTAATATTTTAATTACTAAGTTAAACGCAATCGGTGTAGTAGGACCGGCGCTGGCTTTTGCTCACGATTATTTAACTAACGCACAACAGGCTGTTAGCATTTCTAATCACCTTTATAACTTCAAATTAATTGATACGGGAGTTCCTCAGGGGTCTATATTACGCACATTACTCTTCACTATCTACATTAATAATCTAACTGGTCATCTTTCGCATTGTGAACCTTATCTCTATGCGGACGACACTACCATTCTAACTGCTGACTCCTATATTAATAGCCTAACTTTTAAGCTCAATACCGATATGGAAAATATTATTCGCTGGTGTCGTTGTAACTCTTTAGCAATTAACCCTAGTAAAACAGTCTTCATGCTATTTCACCCCACTCAAAAGAAAGGGATAAATATTCCGACCATAGCTATCGATAGTTATCCCATCAAACCTTCTAGTCATTGCCGTTTTTTAGGGGTTGTCCTCGATTACAACTTGAAGTGCATTACCCATATTTCACATCTAAAACAAAAAATTGGATATGGTATCTAGATTCTTATAAAAGCACGTCCATACTTTAGTCTACCAACCTTGCTTTCTCTTTATCATGCATTCATTCACAGTCACTTCACCTACTGCATTGCGACTTGGGGCAACACATATAGCTCTCATCTTGTTCCTTTGCAATATGTCAGTCACCCCGATGTAATGCATCAGCTCTTTTGCAAGACTATCGCATTCTCACAATTCATAAACTATTTCAATTAAACATGGCAATCCTTGTCTACAATTCTCTTCACTCAAACATTCCCCAAATAATATTTAACACTGAACAACTTGCTAATCAAAATAAAAGTCGATTTTCATTAGCTAACAATTTCTTATTACCTAAATTCAGAACTAATTTTGTTAAATCCACTACTGCGTTCACAGCGATGTCTTTCTGGAACTGTATTCGAACGGACATAAAGCTGTCTCCTAGTATAGGCAGCTTTAAAAAGCATTTATTCTCATATTTACTTAACTTGTGAATGCTGTGATGTAATTTAACACGTTCTGTTTGCTTCATTATGTGTAAATCATTATATCTCTTTAACATTTCACCATATCTCAGTTCACTTGTTTCCTTGTGTCAGTACTTGTTAAAAATATAGCCTCTTGGCTACATTTCACTTCCTCTGATTTGTTTTGTTTTTAATTCAGTACAAGATGTAATTCTGTACAGCGTTATGCCATGCTTTTAGTTTACGTGTTTTCTTGCATGAATACATGTTAACAATTCTACCTTTTCGCTGTATTTGCATTAACCTGAATTGTTCTGTTACTTATTATTTGTTCAAAACGCAATTTTGTATACTATTATATAATGATTCAGTTCTTTTGCTGTCGTGTGTAATTACTTGCAGACAACTTTACAACTTTGCTGCATTCGCTCTAACCTAATTTGTTTTGTTCTTTCTAATTAGAACAGGAGGTCCCCTTACAGCCTTGAGCTTTGGGACCCCCTTCTGTATATCTTGTTATTGTGCTTTTATTTTCGTGAGTGAATAAATAAAATTATTCTTCAATAAACTTGCCGATGATGGCGATTCATACATAGCATTTTAAAATAGCGCAGAAACCCCTGGTCATTTTCTGTTAGCCCGAAATAGGCCTTCAATTTTAATACCAGAAGAGGTTTCGAAACGTAAGAGGAGCTGCAACGGATACCATAGTAAAGGAGTGGTGATAGTAAAGGAGCGCTGTGGTGATCAAGTGGTTTCCTGCCCACATGGGCAGTGACGTGTCAAAACGCGGGAACGTGAACCACAACGAGACGGCCAACTCGGCCGCGCGAGGACTAACCGACCACGCAGCTGCAAGCACGGCCGACTCGGAGTGTTGGTCGCGGTGCAGTGCCAAGGACAAGATGACCACCTTCAACGAAATAGTGAAGTGGTACAGACTGAACAGACAGAATATGCCGCCACCTCACCCGGGGCTTACCCGGAAGGAGGCAGTGTCATACAGACAGTTACAGACGGGGTCCCTGCTCACCCCGGTGCTAGCTAAGCACGTGTGTCGATCCGTGCATGTACGCAAGTGACGTGTGTAGACTGTGCGCCAAGGAGGGCGCCACCGCGGCTCACATCCTTTGGGACTGTAGCGTAAATCCGCGAGAAGCCAGCGAGAAGACGACGATCCCGCCGCAGCTAGAGGCTGCAACAAGGAGCTATGACCAAGATACACAACTCAAGGCCGTCCAGCAGGTCTCGGCAGCTCTAGGGAGGCAGCGACCGCGCGAAACCGAGGAGAAGGGGGGCAGCACCCCCAGGAAGGGGGCGGCGGCCCTCTCGGACCCGCGGAAGTAGCGAGGAACCAAGACCTCGTGGAGCACAATGCACGAGACTGCCGTAGTGGCCGCGTCGCGGTAAAAGCTTGTCCTCCCTGCGTGGAGGGAGCCTAACCGATTCTGCAGGCATCTTTAATAAAGTTGTTCTCTCTCCTTCTCTCTGAGTAAGCGTCTATAAAGGACCATAATAACGGCCGGCATATGTACGACCGTGTCCCCAGTAATTTAATATAGAACAATTTTCATCACAGTCCCCGATTTCAAGATTGCCGCCAGAAGGGGTGAAGAGCCTTTGGGTGACGCAAATCACGAGTATAGCCGACGTCTCAGAGCAAAGCGCTGAAAATAACGAACTCGTCCGTCGTCTGTTCAATTTAACACGTGCGGCCACGTTCGTCGACGCCGGAGGCGGGAGACGACACACGTGCAGCCACCGTGAAAATGCGTCGCCGCTTTAATGTCACGCTATTTTGATCTCAGAACTGATTACAGTGAGGGAGTTTTTCGCTCTAGCCATAACAATATACTGACGGGCGACAGCAACCCACCCAAAGCCTTTGTAATAGCGAACTTTTCCGCCTGGTTTCAGGGCGCTGCGAAAAGCGTCATATTCGTAAATGTTGGGTTGTGGGATAACACCTCGTTGTGGGGAATGCTCTTTTTTATGTATTTTTTTCTCCTTTAACATCTGCTGTACTTGTTCCTTTGATCTACTCAACAATAGACCATATTCACAATATCAATCAGGTGAGAGAGAAATGTGCGGAACATAACCAACCCTTGTATGTAGTTTTCATTGATTACGAGAAAGCGTTTGATTCAGTCGAAACCTCAGCAGTCAAGGAGGCATTGTGGAATTAAGGTGTAGACGAGCCGTATGTAAAAATACTGAAAGATATCTATAGCGGCTATACAGCCACCGTAGTCCTCCATAAAGAAAGCAACAAAATCCCAATAAAGAAAGGCGTTAGGCAGGGAGATACGATCTCTCCAATGCTATTCACAGCGTGTTTACAGGAGGTATTCAGAGACCTGGATTGGGACGAATTGGGGATAAGAGTTAATGGAGAATACCTTAGTAACTTGCGATTCGCCGATGATATTGCCCTGCTTAGAAACTCAGGGGACCAATTGCAATGCATGCTCACTGACCTGGAGAGGCAAAGCAGAAGGGTGGGTCTAAAAATTAATCTCCAGAAAACTAAAGTAGTGTTTAACAGTCTCGGAAGAGAACAGCAGTTTACGATAGGTAGCGAGGCACTGGAAGTGGTAAGGGAATACATCTACTTAGGACAGGTAGTGACCGCGGATCCGGATCATGAGACTGAAATAATCAGAAGAATAAGAATGGGCTGGGGTACGTTTGACAGGCATTCACAGATCATGAACAGCAGGTTGCCATTATCCCTCAAGAGAAAAGTGTATAATAGCTGTGTCTTACCAGTACTCACCTACGGGGCAGAAACCTGGAGGCTTACGAAAAGGGTTCTACTTAAATTGAGGACGACGCCACGAGCTATGGAAAGAAGAATGATGGGTGTAACGTTAAGGGATAAGAAAAGAGCAGATTGGGTGAGGGAACAAACGCGAGTTAATGACATCTTAGTTGAAATCAAGAAAAAGAAATGGGCATGGGCAAGACATGTAATGACGAGGGAAGATAAACGATGATCATTAAGCGTTACGAACTGGATTCCAAGGGAAGGGAAGCGTAGCAGTGGGCGGCCGAAGGTTAGGTGGGTGGATGAGATTAAGAAGTTTGCAGGGACAACATGGCCACAATTAGTACATGACCGGGGTAGTTGGAGAAGTATGGGAGATGCCTTTGCCCTGCAGTGGGCGTAACCAGGCTGCTGCTGATGATGATGATGACGTACTTGTTCTTTTGGCTTATGCTTCACCACCATCACCATGCCTCACATCGAGGGCTCCTGCCAACGGGAGCAAAGCGACCCGCTGCGTAGCCCAGGGTGAGGGGGTGAGGGGCCAATGGTAGGTGCCGCTTTAGCGCTGACCATTGAATAGTGATGTGTCGTTACGTTGTTACTGTACGCCTTAGTGAGAGACCCCCCCACACACAAACACACCATACTAGCAAAACTATGTGCACATAAGATGCGATGGAATAAAAAGTAGCCCCCTAAATTTAGCAGTGAGGGGGCCCGACAAAATAGTGTATATGCTATTATGACGAGCCCCTTCACCATAGTGGTCTTCGCCATAGGTATTTTTGTCTCAACAGTGACATTTTCATTATGGCTATCGCGACGAGTCCGGAAAAGGGAGCCACGTTTCATTTCTAGACTTCAAAATTTAAATAAATTACCTTTAAGCCATCTGCTGTTAGTCAAACTTCGTAAAAATTTCCTCAAAGGCGCACAAAGGTTATGCTATAGATAGTCTAGCCTTTAAATTTGGTATCTGGACTCCTGTCAGAGAAGGCTAAAATTGGCGGTGCAAACGAAGCCAAAATGCCCAATGACGGGAACATCAGATTTTACTCGTGTATACTAATTTAGCTAAGTGTATCTTTGCAATTACCAAAACCGAAGATGTTAGGGCTCAAGTGAAGATGAAGCAGGAAGGGGGAAAAAAAAAAGAACGAGTTCGGGGAATCATTTTATCCCACCATTTAAACGGGGTTGATAATATTGACACGTGTACTTATGTTTATCGGGCAACCACGTTTCGCCGCTTAACAACTGTTATCGCAGAGCGCGGGACGCGCTTACATGTATCCGAACTTTCCGGAAAGTTATCGATGCTTCTATCCGCTGTCTGTTGCCGCCGAACCTTGTGTTATCTGATTTCATCGCTTGACGCGAATGGTGTAGAACATTGTAGAAGGCATGCGGGTCCCAACGATTAGTCTGGAACATTCGATGACTGCTGTATAAAAGCCGACGCGCTTGACCCGCTGATCAGATTTTCGACGATCGCCGACTGTGTTCGCCGCTATCGTTGTGCTTTAAGTGTAGCCTGTTTTGTGGGCACAGGTTCGCCCAATAAAAGCTAGTTTTGCCTTTCACAGTACTGCTGCTGTGTTCTCTCTTCACCGTCTCTACCACGTGACATCTGGTGGAGGTGCTGGGTAATACACTTCAACCATCAGTGTGGCAACGTCTAACACGATCCTAGAGAAGCGAGGGTCGCTGACATACTTCGTTACGAACAGCATGAGTTCGTCCAGGTCCTTCCCCGACCTGCCTGCAAGGGCAGACTTCAGGGCTCGCCTTCGAATCAGCTCCTGCATCACGGCGACGGCGATCTGCGGCTCCCTCGTGAACATGGCGTCCCGCAAGGCTTGGGTGAGCGCTTTCGAGACTTGGAATTTTCTCAGGAACGTGTTGTACTTGGCCATTTTCTGCACCGTTCGCTCAGAAACCACGGCATCACCTTCGCGAGGCACAAAGCCAGGGTCGCTGTGAGTCTCCTGGAAGTAAGATGACGATCGCTTGCGCTTCGCGGGTGCGACTTCTTTCACGTTTTCGCTCTTCCGCCTCTGTACGGAGATGAGTCCCGACGTCATGCCGACAACGAGGACTTTGTCCTGCGGCGAGATGTCCAGGGAGAGTATCGGAGAAGGGTAGTCGAGCGTGTGGACCACCTGGTACGTGGCGACGTCGAACACCTTGACGTGTCGATCGAGCGAGCCGGACAGCAAGCGCTGCCCATTGCTGGCGAGCTTCAGGCACGTGACGGTCTTGTGGTGCTGCGTCACTTGGGCCAGTATTCGACCGGCCACCACGTCCCACACCCTTATGTGCGGTCCCCCCGCCGTGAGAAAGATGCCCCCCGTAGGAAACATGAGCACCGACTCGACGGGGGAGCCGTGGTTTACGGTAACGACGGGGTCGGCAGTCCTCAGGTCGAACACCTTGGCGGTGTGGTCGTACGAACCGGAGAGCACTATGTCCGGGTTGGCTTTGCACACGGAACCGGAGCGCACGTAGTCATCGTGCGCGTCGAGGGACAGCAGCCTGGTCTGGCCCGGAATGTCCCACAAGGCGACGGTAGAGTCATCCGAAAAACTGAGCAGCTGTGTGCCGCCGCGGGTGAAAGCGACGCGCTGCGTGGGACCCTTGTGGCCCGTGAACTGCCGCAGCAGAGACCTCGTCTTGACGTCGAAGATCTTCACGGCGCCGTCCTCGCCACCGGCGGCGATGAGGCTGCCGTCAGCGCGAAATATGCCGCCGCAAGCCGCCTTCGAGAACTTGGAGAACTGGCATGTGATCTCGCGGCTGACGGGGTTGAACACGCGCACCCTCGACGAACATGTGATTGCGAAGGCATGCGGCTCCTGGAGCGAAATGTCAACGTTGTTGATGGATCCGATGTCCTTGATGGTCACCGGCAGGGAAAGTCGCTTCCAGTACACATTGTCTTCAGTTACTTTAACGCCCGCACGTGGATACGAATATATTTGTACGCCTCTGAAGTCCGCCATCTTTACAAACGATACAAAGACTGCTTTTCGACGTCATCGAGGATTCGACAAACCCCAGTCGCAAAGCATCGCATAATAACCGAAGAGTGCGCTCGACCACTCCGCCAGAGCCCTTACCGAGTTTCGACGCGAGAACGCGAAGCTATAAGACACCAAGTCGACGAAATGCTGCGCGACGACATCATCCAGCCGTCGAAAAGCCCGTGGGCGTCTCCAGTGGTTTTAGTGAAGAAAAAGGACGGAACCCTACGTTTCTGCGTCGATTATCGTCGATTGAACAAAATCACGAAGAAAGACGTATACCCCCTCCCACGGATAGACGACGCATTGGATCGGCTCTGCAATGCTAAATACTTCTCATCGATGGACCTCAAGTCTGGCTACTGGCAAATAGAAGTCGACGAAAGGGATCGCGAAAAGACCGCCTTCATCACGCCAGACGGCCTCTACGAGTTCAAGGTTATGCCATTCGGGCTGTGTTCGGCGCCTGCAACGTTCCAGCGCGTCATGGACACAGTATTAGCAGGATTGAAGTGGCAGACCTGTCTCGTTTACTTGGATGACGTCGTCGTCTTCGCCGGAAATTTCGACGATCACCTTAGGCGGCTTGCCACAGTACTAGAGGCCATCGAGTCATCAGGGCTCACTCTGAAGCCAGAAAAATGCCGCTTCGCTTACGACGAGCTTCTGTTCCTAGGCCACGTCATCAGTAAATCCGGAGTACGCCCCGACCCGCAGAAAACAGCTGCCATCGCAAAGTTCCCGCAGCCCACCGACAAGAAGGCAGTGCGTAGATTCCTTGGCATGTGTGCCTACTACAGGCGCTTTGTCAAGGACTTTTCACGCATCGCCGAGCCGTTGACACGTCTAACTAAATGTGATGTTGAGTTCAAGTGGGAAACGCCGCAGGCCGACGCATTTGAAGAACTCAAACGACACATGCAGTCGCCGCCGGTACTTGCGCACTTCGACGAGTACGCCGATACAGAAATCCATACTGACGCCAGTAGCCTAGGCCTCGGTGCCGTTCTAGTCCAGAGGAAAAACGGAGTCGAACAGGTGATATCTTACGCTAGCCGGTCGCTGTCAAAAGCGGAAGGCAACTATTCTACGACCGAAAAGGAATGCCTCGCCATCGTTTGGGCTACAGCTAAATTTCGCCCTTATCTTTATGGCAGGCCATTCAAAGTCGTCAGTGACCATCACGCTTTGTGTTGGCTAGCGAGTATAAAGGATCCTTCAGGACGACTGGCGCGGTGGAGCCTCAGACTACACGAATACGATATCACTGTAACCTACAAGTCCGGACGAAAACACTCCGATGCCGATTGCCTGTCGCGCGCCCCCATTGACCCGCCGCCGCAAGATGACGAAGATGACGATGCCTTCCTTGGCATGATAAGCGCGGAAGACTTCGCTGAACAGCAACGGGCAGACCCGGAGCTAAAAGGCCTGGTGGAATATTTGGAAGGGCACACCGACGTTGTCCCCAGGGCATTTAAGCGCGGACTATCTTCCTTCACGCTTCAAAACAGTCTCCTCGTGAAGAAGAACTTTTCACCAGTCCGCGCCAACTACCTTCTTGTTGTCCCGTCAGGACTTCGTCCAGAAGTATTGCACGCCCTACATGATGATCCCACCGCTGGACACCTCGGTTTTTCCCGGACACTCTCGAGGATACAACAAAAGTATTATTGGCCGCGCCTGACCGCCGACGTCGCCCATTATGTCAGAACATGCCGAGACTGTCAGCGACGTAAGACACCGCCGACAAGGCCAGCCGGATTACTACAGCCAATCGAGCCTCCTTGCCGACCATTCCAGCAGATCGGGATGGACTTGCTGGGACCCTTTCCGACGTCAACAACCGGAAATAAGTGGATCGTCGTGGCGACAGACTACCTCACCCGCTTCGCTGAAACTAAAGCACTGCCGAAAGGTAGCGCAGCCGAAGTGGCGAAATTTTTTGTCGAAAACATCCTGCTTCGACATGGCGCCCCAGAAGTCCTCATCACCGACAGAGGAACGGCCTTTACAGCGGAGCTCACCCAAGCCATTCTGAAATACAGTCAGACAAGGCACAGGAGGACCACGGCCTACCACCCGCAGACGAATGGTCTTACGGAGCGGCTGAATAAGACCCTCGCCGACATGCTAGCGATGTACGTCGACGTCGAACACAAGACCTGGGATGCCGTCCTGCCGTACGTGACATTTGCTTACAACACGGCGGTGCAAGAAACAACACAGGTCACGCCGTTTAAGCTGGTTTACGGCAGGAACCCGACGACGACGCTCGACGCCATGCTGCCCCACGTCACTGACGAAGAGAATGTTGACGTCGCTAGCTATCTCCAGCGCGCCGAAGAAGCCCGACAACTCGCCCGCCTACGGATCAAAAACCAGCAGCGTACGGACAGCCGACACTACAACCTCCGACGACGCTTCGTCGAGTACCAGCCCGGCGACCGTGTTTGGGTATGGACCCCTATACGCCGACGAGGACTGAGCGAGAAGCTATTGCGCCGCTATTTCGGACCTTACAAGGTCATTCGACGTATTGGCGCACTGGACTATGAGGTCGTGCCAGACGGCATCTCGCATTCACAGCGGCGCCGCGCACGACCTGAAGTGGTCCACGTGGTGCGTCTTAAACCGTTTTACGGACGCTAACGAACTTCCCTTATTTTGTTGTTTTCATTGCTACGAGTGCTTATTTATTACTTTCGTTTGTTTGAAGCATCGGGTCGATGCTTTTTAAGAGGGGGGTAATGACACGTGTACTTATGTTTATCGGGCAACCACGTTTCGCCGCTTAACAACTGTTATCGCAGAGCGCGGGACGCGCTTACATGTATCCGAACTTTCTGGAAAGTTATCGATGCTTCTATCCGCTGTCTGTTGCCGCCGAACCTTGTGTTATCTGATTTCATCGCTTGACGCGAATGGTGTAGAACATTGTAGAAGGCATGCGGGTCCCAACGATTAGTCTGGAACATTCGATGACTGCTGTATAAAAGCCGACGCGCTTGACCCGCTGATCAGATTTTCGACGATCGCCGACTGTGTTCGCCGCTATCGTTGTGCTTTAAGTGTAGCCTGTTTTGTGGGCACAGGTTCGCCCAATAAAAGCTAGTTTTGCCTTTCACAGTACTGCTGCTGTGTTCTCTCTTCACCGTCTCTACCACGTGACAATATCATTAATCGATCCACATCGGCAGCTGCAAGCGCTCTAAGTATTGCGGGTGCATTGAGAATGCACCCGAAATGCTATTTTCACTTTATTCCCTTCAAATTTGTCCATTTTGTTACGCTAGGATATTTTATGTATAGTTGCGGTACGACTAGATAATAGTAGTGAGGGCGGTATACTATAATGGGAAGACAAAGGCTCGTATGTATTCTCGCTGAATCACTTTCGGCGATGCATTCACTTTTGCACGGCATGGTGCCTGGCACGACGCCCCACTGGCATGACGAGCGTTTTGCCTGCTGACTTATCCAATCAGCGTCGGCTGACTCCCGAAAGTGACCGACCATCACGCCCCATCGACGCGTGTACGAGAAAGGCGTAGCAGGGCAGCGCACTAGTGCACGTGTGGTGCACGTGCTGCGCCACGCCTGCAGTCCAACGGGCTCGCAACCATGACATGTGAGAACTGCGATGGGTGCTGCATGCAGATCCTGATATATCGTCTGTCCCAGCTAACGTTAGCCAAGCTTTTCAAAGAAAATAAATTGAGAAAAAGATCACGGTGCAAGACACGATTACAAGACCTACGGTGTTCGGTCGTCAGAGGTCTGATGACCAACCATGCACCGTCGATCTTAAAATCGCATCTTGCACCGTGTTGTTTAAATCTTTCTTTCTTTCTTTTTGACAGCTTCGCTAACTCTAGCTGGGACACCTCATACAGCAGCCGCATCGTTGTGCCTGCTGCGGCTTTTTTCTCAACTACGCATTCGACTGTGTATGGAAAAGCACAGTGCAAGACGCCTCGAAACACTCCTGCGCGTTTCCACGCCGCGACTTTCTTTCTTTTAAGTACAATTTCGAATTAATACATCTGGGAACGGACTCCACTTCAATAAAGACTGCCGATGGCGGCTTATGGCGACACATGCGGATGCATCGGACTGAAACGAAGAAAGAGCGCTCCGGGCGGACACGTGCGCGCTGCTCACCTTCCCACTTGCGCATCATGTGGACGTTGTCGGGGTCCCTGGTGAAGCTGAACGCGTAGCCACTGTACGTGGTGCCGAAGTCGATGGCGACCACCACGAAGTGCGAGCAGCTGCCGGACTCTGGCCTGCTCGCCACCCCGCTGTCCGCCGTATCGCTGCGACCCAGCTGGCACTCGTCCACTGCGCGGCAAAACACGTCACAGATCGCGCCACCAGACAATTGTTGTTTTACTGCCGAAACGACGCGGCCGTCGTTGTTGAGTGATGATAGCTTTCACTGCCTTCCCTCATCCCTCGTGTTAAGAGTGACACGCAGTAAATAGACCGCCGCGACAATGTCGGTGCGTCGGTAGACACCTCCACACTCGTGCACCGTATACCCCAAGACTTCACATGCTCGTACTTAAGACGAGTGCACGCTGCTTTAAAACATGCCGAGTGCGAACACAACTCAGAAACTAAATTTCTCTCTGCACTTGAACTCGTCGATCGGATGCCTCAGAAAACGCCTGCTCGATGGTATGCTAAGCCGTCCAGTGCAAACAGTGACAGAAGGCACTGGCGAGACAACACTGACCATTGCTGGCTGCGGGATAAACGAAAAAAAAAATCGAAAAAAAAAGAAACTATGTAGCGTGCCTGAATCCTGTGCGCCTTACTTTATAACGTCGCCGAGTGGACGAACGCGTACTTGGCGGCGTCGAAGCGTACTGCACGTCCACTGCTGGCGCTGGCGGCGCTTCGAAGCACGGCAGCATTTGTCGCGGCAAGTGGGGGACAAAGCAGCCGGCTCGTCCGCTGCGGCGCGCCAAGTGGCCTGGGACGGGAGCGGCAGACACGCGAGCGGCGCGCTCCGACCCAGTCTCTTGCAGGCGCTTTGCAGTTGCACACAAAAATGACCCAAACAAGCCGTCCATGTCTAACGCCGTCTTTTCATTCTTGACTCTGTGTTCTTGAGGTGGTGCGGCGAGGAAAGAGTGTGACACAAACACACTACTGCCAGTGTGCCACATTGCGTGAGCATGCATAAGCGCCTGGAGGAAAGAACTTCAATATTTCATACGTGCTTGGGGGAGTCCCTCTGCTACAGACATTAACAACACTCGTTGCATTTAGTGTGCGACGATCTGTCGAGCTTAAATTCTTTTTTTTTTACCTGAGCAGGGAGCGAAGTGCCGTTTGACTCTCCTTCGTCAGAATGTAAGCAGTTTAACTAAAGTAGACTGGAGCAATTCCCAGGAAGGAAACTTCGATAATTGGAAAGCGTGGGAAAGAGGGGATGGGGGGTATGACAATGGCAGACATCGAACTTCGAAAGCTCACCTTGCTTTGTTGATAATACAAGTAAGCCGCCTATGCACCCACCTCGTCACACAGGATAACACAAGCACAAACAATATTATCAGGCTACATCGATAACTCGTACATGTAAATCAAGCGTACTTTTATTGGTCCGGTGACTGGTAAGGAGTATATATGCACTGCACGTGTCGAGCGAGCACATACACGCGCCAAAGCATCCCGTCGCCATATTCTTAAAGCAAAGTTAGAGAGAAAATGTTTAGTGAAAGTTGGTGAGGTTAATCAAGGGGCTCAGCTTACTACTATTGTGAAGGAAGAACGCACGCACAGAGTTTTTCTTTCAGGATCGTAACTGAATTAGTTGTGCCAGTGGAAGTGGCAGCTTTTTTTTTTTATTGTGACCTCTACAGATTTATTTTCACGATTAGCGGTTTATTTGATGCCTACAAAAACTGACATGACAAAACATTTAGTAGCAGTAACAAACCATGTAGGGGTAGGTGTTCATACATTGCCACGTTTTTTCCCCATCAGGTGAACGAAGGTCAGCCAAAAGCACTGCATACTTTTTTCCTACATCACAGAGAATGCAGCGTGGAATATGGGAACAAGAACAAGCACGAAACGCGCAAAATAATCCCATATGTGTGGTTCATGTCGCCCTATTTTCGTTATCTTTTACATCTGCAATGGCACAAATTTATATTTCGCCTTAACAGCTATAAGAAAACAGCTGCTTGCTTACCCGGCATAACGCAGATGTCTCCCGTGTCCGACAGTGCTTTGCCCACGGTGGCTGCTGGCGATTTGGCGTCGCCAACGCCCATTTCCATTTCAAGCTCATTGTTTCTGCCCAACAGGGCGTCTCGCCTTTCCGTGACTCCGTAGCCATTCGACTGGGCGGTCGTCTCTCCAGGCGGCGCTGTCTGCTGCGCCGTGCCGAAGGCCGTATAAGACTTTTTGTTCGAGCCTGGAAAGCAGACTTCCTCAATGAGATTGTCATTCTGCACTTCAGAGTCCACTGCGTGCTGGCACGTTCCGTTGGGAACAGCTCCGGAGGGCGGCACATGCCGAGAGTCGGTTGCTGGCCTTGGAAACACAGGCGGCGGAGGGCCGTCCACGAAGACCTCTTCGTCGCCTGCGATGGACAAATCCAACTGCTGGATGACTTGCAGGGCGTCCTGGTCGAGGCCTGTTTCCTTATCGTCTGCGTTGGACAGGTCGTTCATCGCTGGAGCCATCATCGGAGCTGCAGGTGGCATCGTGGCCGCTTGACTAGACATCTTCTTCAGCACCTCTTGCACGATGGAAGTCCTGCTCAAACTGGAAAGTGACCTCCTCCGGGGTGAGTCCTTGCTTCCCAGCCGGAAGGCCACTTGCTGAGGCTTGGGTGGCGGCGACTGGACGACGGCCGCTGGAACTCGCGGCTGCTGCTGCTCGGGCACCTGCCGTTCGGATGCCAGCATCGTCTGGCAGAAGTCCTGGAAGTTGTCGCTTAGTACCTGCCGCGACACATGCACGTTTGGGTTAACGCAATGAGTGACGGGTGCAGGCTCAAGTCCACAGTCTTCGTCTTCAAGCGCTCTCGGCTGGCCAATCCTCCAGAGTGGCGGAGGCCGGTCGCAGCACGAAGCGTGCTCTCGAAAGCAGCACGTGTAGTTCTGTCCAGTGTGATGCTGCCCAACGTTGTGGTCCGCAAAGCTGCGACTCCTGTAGTCAACGGCCGACAGCCTAGGCCGACGGTATTCCTGGAGGGCGCTGTACGTTGCCGCCGAAAGGCTGCGCTGCTCCAGAGAATCCGCGGAGCTGTGGTCGTCTCGACGAACTGTCAGGTCCTCCCGTTCCTGGTAGGTGACCGTGGCACGCCCGTGGTAGGTGGCCTTGCGCTGGCATCTTGGAGTGTGTAGGACGCCGAAGACGGCGCTCTCAGCGCATTCCTGCCGGAGGACTGCTTCGTAGGCCTGGAGGGGCGACTGGTACCTCCCTGTATGGCAGGATTGGGGATCTGTCGAAACCGAGGGGAAGGCAAAGGCACCAACGGTTACTTCTGGCAGAGATTTTTGCACGTAGAAACACTACTTGAGCGCAGTTAATTACGCAGTGTGGGAAACGAGACAAGTATGCCAGCAACAGGGAGGCAAGCGCTGGCGTCTCGAAGCCCGTTAAATGCGCGTCCACACAAACAGTAGAAAATCACAAGGCCTTCCATTTCTCTGACTTTCTGTAATGGGAACGCTACGGATAAATAAGCTTCTAAGTCTTCTATGTCTACGATATTTCTCGCACAAACCCACAAGCAGCTGCTCCAACGCCGTAACTGGTGGAGGATGTTAAATTGTTCTTCACAAATGAATCTTACATTGCGTCGGATCCGCCGCGGTGGCGTAGCGGCTTTGGCATTGTGCTGCTAAGCCCGAGGACGCGGGATCAAATCCCGGCCGTGGCCGCCGCATTTCGATGGGGACGAAATGCAAACACGCCCATGTCCCGTGCATTGGGACGGACATAATTAAGACTAATTATGTAATTAGGCGGAATGCAAAAAATAATCTGAGTATCTCCAAGCGACGGCAAACAACATTACCTTGGTTTTGTCCAGCTACCTGGCATTTGCATATATTTAGATCTTGGTGCATGATAGTTGGAACACCCTGTATACGTAAGTATATACGTGTAAAGAAATAAAGCCAGTCCATCTGCTTTTATTACGTTTTCCGTTTGTCAACGTCTTTCGCATTGCTTTGCCATTACGAAATGAACGTCCACCGACAAAGTAGCGCAAATGAGCGCATGTCTGTTCTTCGTTATCGAACGATATATCACGACATAAAACCAGCGCATATAATGTCGGCTCAAAGGTTTCTGTAAAGCATACATAGCTATAACTGAAATACGCATTATATTCAATAGTTTATATCTTAGTCTTTTATATCTCGCCTATTTAATAATTGGACAGTTGGGCTTCTGACACCGGATGCTCCGACTTATACAGCCCAAAATTTTGACTGACAAAGCAGTGACAGTGATCGTATCGCTGTTCTGCGTAATGAAATAATAAATAACGAAAAAACAAGCAACTGTACATATAATCTCGGCTCATAGGAATGTCTAAAGCTTATCGACCTCGTATCGGACAAGCGCATGGTGTTCGAAGGTTTCTGTGATTTTATAAATTTTTTGTTTTATACTTGGCACACACCATTCTCGAGCCATTGGGTATGTGCCACTCGAGGAGAACGTGCTTAGGCGCTTGTCGTGCTCTTCTGCGCGAACACCTATCGTCGCCATTCTTCCCTCGGCAAGCATCGTGGACATCGCGTGCATCCGCCCGATTTGATGTTAGCACCTCGGCATTGCTTGTGAATGGTGTAGTGCATAGACATAAACATTGCGTGAGATTAAAGTTGAGATGTGTGTGGTACATTAACTTAAACACTGCGTGAGATTAACACTGCGTGAGTAAGTAAACGATTGTACGCATCACCGTCAGTTGTACGGAATTTAACTAACCCCTTCACTAAAGCTTCGCTCGAAAGATTCGAACGTGTGCGTCGGATATGAATTTTACTATGTTGCGAGGAGCGGGACCAGCAAGAGACACGTTCCGCCGAAGCACACTGGCCGCGAATCGCGGCCCGTAGTGCAAGCAGCCGAGTGGCGTCTGTCTGCCCCGGCGGCCATGATGGTCGAGTGACCGCCTCGCGTTGAGCCTCGCAGCAAACGTGGAGGGCGCTGCTGAATAGGCAGCGTTTTTCTTACCCTCGAAGCCGAGACAAAGAGGGGGGGCGGGGAGCCAAGAACCTGAAAGGGGCGCGCGCGCGTGCTTCGGCGGCGGCCCAGTTGAGCCCACGAGAGGCGTGCAAACTGTCTGACCCGCATCGCGCGGCGCACCTCGCCCGGACGAAAACAACGGCGGCCGGCGCTCGTCGTTATTCGTGGTCGACCCACTTGAATCCGCTTTCCGAGGATGGACGCTTCCAGGAACGGCTACCACGCGGGAATACGTAACAGCGCGAATCGAACAGTGAGGCCTCCCCCCTCACGCAAGCGCTGGCACTTCGCACGACGGGCGTGCGGATGTTAACGCTCTTACCTGCGCTGGCAGTAGCTGGTGGAGAAGTCGAGGAGGGGGGCGGGGAGACGGTCAGAACGAGGGAACTGACAGCCGCAGTCGGCATTGCGTCATCTGGCGCACTAAAAGGATCTCTGGTGGACGCTGCTCGTTGGAGCTCTTGCGAGATCGTACCATATTCGCGCCAGTTTGAAGAGTCGGAAGTGGCACAGTGTTCAAGATGCGTGTAGCATGCCCGCGAAGGGGATCTCAATCTCAGCAGCTCTCTATCCGGGACAAGTCACTGCAAAGTCAATGCTGGACTTTTTAATGAAACCGTGGACAGTCTGCGGAATGAGGGACGACTGGTTGGCAACCCTTTGCCAAACGTCAAACGACGAAGCAGAGCTGAGGTCACGTTTCGGTCGCTGCCTACTGCCAGACGCCGAGCCGTTGTGCAGAAAGAAAACTGAACCACAAATTCCCGTTGCACAAAGGGACTGCACCACTCATTGAACGCTGTCTCTCGCTCATTGAGATCAAGGCAGAAAGCTGGGCTAGTTGGTGTGTCATCATTATTCAAAAGACTAGTGCAAAATAGCAGGGACAAAGACAGAGAAGACGCGCACGTCCTGTCGTCTTCTCTGTCTTTGTCCCCGCTATTTTGCGCTAGTCTTTTGAATAATGACGCTCACTGAGCAATCGCATTTCGGATCGCTCAGGTTGCCTTCGACCTATGACAGCAAGCGGCAGCTCAACGACTGGTTGCGATCGAGGACTCTCCAATAGGGTGGAAGCGCTGCAATGCGATAGCGCATAAGCGCAGTCACATGGATTTATTTCACATCTCGCGAGCTTTCTTTAAACGCCGAAAAATATCACTACGCAGCATGTACGTTCCCTAAAAAAATTGGATCCATCGTTTCCAAATCCCTTCTACAACTTAACGAAACGCAGTTGGCCCTAAAGTGAATAATAAAAATTTTGCATGATTGATGTTAGTTAACTCACTAATTAAGCGCAATACAAAAAAAGAAAGATAGGGAGCGCCCCGTGACGGCAAACCATATGTCGTTGGTTTCACCAAGCTGAGGTTAACCACATTTTTCTTTAAAAATACTTGGTTCATCTTACGTGAAACACCCTGTACATACAGTGGATATGCATAGGGTACACACGTCGCAATAGCAGTAACCGCTTGCTGCAGAACACTTATATGATCCACAGCAACCATTGTCTACCAAACCATCAACTACGGCTGAGTCTGCGAATTTTGTTCTTCAAGTACGTTCGGCATACAGGGCTGTTATAATGGAATTTCGTTCTTATTACAATCCCGGTGATGACATGGGCGGAGCACCATTTTGCCGACTGACAAAGCGCGATAAGGAATATCATTTGAACAGAATCATCACATCATGCCGGCTCAGCAGTTCGCTCCGAGCTCTTGCATATATGAACGCTACTCTAGATGATATTCAGACATTGTTAACCAGGTCGGTCTCCATAAAAAAAAAAAGAATTCTTACGCTATAGAGCTGATCGTAAGAGACGACGCTAGTCAATCGTGATGTTACACATAACCCAAATATTAGCAAAGGTGCCTGTAAGCCAATGGCAAACAGCGCTTACGACCGAAGAGCTTTGCGAATTCGGCCCCTAATGATGTTATTTTCTCTCTAAAATACCTCAATAGGCCATTTTTAATAATAACAAATCGTCTCTATATGCATGTAAATGACCTGCTTTATTTTATTTGTTTTTCATTTTTTTAGATGTTAGTATATATTTAGTAGAAACATCACTGGAAATTCCGGCTTTTTATGCGGGACTGGCAGTGGAGTTGCCTGTGCAAGAAATCGCAATTTCCACATAGAGAATCAGAAAGATAGTTTTTGTTATTCACCTTTATGTTTCAAATGCGAAATGCGAAGTAGTGAAGTCACGTACGCTTAACAGAAAATTCCAAACAAGCACCATATATGTGCCCCCAATATATCCTCAAGAAAAATTCAGTGTCGTCACAGTTAAGATCCTCCCGAACTATTAGGGAAGCCGAAAACCTTGACGAGTAGAGCAAGAAACACGGACCAAGAAAGATAAAAGTGCACAGCACGGGAGCAAACTGCCAACTGTATTCCAGAAGCCGTTACAGACGCTTATATATGTACAAAATAAACCCGTGCCAGACAAGTTTCAGAGTATCATTTTTTTTCCGTTAACAAGAAAAGTTTGATAACTTGGAACTATCAATTTTCAATACCGTAGTACCAGTCAAATTGCACTTGTCGATTTTCTTAGAGAACGTGCACACGCGCTCTATGTCAAAATAACCCAAGCAAAGCAAAACTGGCAAGGGTGGGAATGTAATCCGACAACAGACCCCTTAACTGGAACTGACAGACTGAAAAAAGCCTTCACCATGAAATGTTTGAATGTGCAATACACAAAGACCGTTAATGTAATGTTTCTCTTTTCCATCCAAGAAACAAGGTTCTTTCTTCGTCAGGGACACTGATGGCATACTAACGCACCTTTTCGTGCACCTGGCAATGCAATAGGCCTCATAAACTTCCCTTTCCATCCTACCTGCCGCTTAAAAAAAAAATTCTTGCGTGGCACGGGTTGAAGTGCATATATAAGCGCCTGTAACGGCTTCTGGAATACAGTTGGAAGTTTGCGCCCGTCCTTTGTACTGGTGTATTTTTTTGGTCCATGTTTATTGCGCTACTCGTCAAAGTTTTCAGCTATAAACCAAATGGCCCAAACAAAAGTTTTATTGCTAGGGGAGGCTTAATGGGACACTGTTAACTGGAACGCCAATGTATTTCGTAGCACATTTTAGGGCAGGATATCTCGAAAACAAGAGTCATGAGGGAAGTAGTGGCAGAATAGTGCTCCAGGGAGGCCAATTCCTATTCTGGTGAGGGAATGTCATTTGTTGAAGTTTAGTGGGCCTCCCTAATTTGGTTGCACCTGGATTAGTATAGCTCCACTGACTCTCGGATTCTTCGTTTGCTTTTTTTTGCCGGTGTCAGGCGACACTCCAAGCCTGAAGAATGTAGTGGACTGGACGAGAATTCGAACTTACGACCTTCAGATAAGAAGCCCGGTGTTATACTTCTGCTCCACACCACGACCATCACCATCGATTAGGTGGGGTGATGAAATAAGGAAATTCGCAGACGCAAGTTGGTATTAGCTAGCGCAAGACAGGGGTAATTGGACATCTTTGCGAGAGGCATTTCTGCTGTATACAGGAGACATAAAAATGGGCTGCTGCTGCTGCTGATGGTGATGGTGATCTCTAAAGCGGCGCTACTATTAGCATTTCTGCTAACAGACGAGGCTTGATTCCTGTGCTCGGATTCAATTTCGCAAGTGGAACATGGTCTCTAAAGTTAATTAAAAGATAAATACCAAAGCTTTCGAATCAGCTAAGTGGACATTGCGATTTGGTGTGTTGTGTGCCCCTCTTCAGGTAACGCAACAGAACAGGCCGAATCGTGCTATACGCTCCGTGCGATTAAAAAAAATCTGTGCGGACTAAAAGAAACACTAAATAAAATGCACGATTAATAACGCACACGTTGTGTGTAGAATGTCTATATTATAAAGGTGGCCGCGAATACAAACTTTTTCGAACAGAAATGACTTCGAAGCCAGTTCGAATATTATGTATCGAATATTGAATAGCCAGATGCATACGCGTATGTACAGAGGAATATTAATTTCGGCATGATTAGGTACCACACTTGTAATAACTAGCGAACAAACGACAGCTATCAGGGACAAAGGATCCGTTTTAAGCACAATATCGCTAACTGTAAAAAAAAATGAAAAAAAGAAAACTGCGCGAATAGGTTCTCAACAGTTTTAAAGCCTGGTTGCAAGGAAGCTTTTCAATAAAGAATGGCTTCTGTATCACTAGATTACCAAAAACGCTAAATAAATAGTTGCAGAAAAATATAAGGTGTTTTGGTAAGAGGAAAGAAAAAAACCGAGCTGCCGAATAACTTGTGCGCTGCAGATACACATTAGGAGAGCGCGTCGCAAGGAAAAACACAGGTTGATAAAACTGCTACATGATTACACTTCCAAAAACGGTAAATGACAGACTATCAGCAAAAATCGGAGGCCGTTGTGTATATAGGCTCCTGCCGCGAAACCGGAAAACGAACCTTGCATAATCCATTTTGCTTCTGCATTGCATCGAAAACTCCAGTCGGCATCTCACCTCTGATAATAAGTGGTGTCCAAAGCCCGACGTCTATAACGTGTTTCCAGCTCCCGAGATCGCTTCCGCCGCATTAAACCAGCAAAAAATTAAATTTGTCTCCACCTTTGAATTAAAATTTGGTTCGTGCGAAATATTTGGTCAGTTTAGATATTCGAAAATACCGAATAGTTCCTTTTCAATTAAGGATATGAAAAGGCAGTGAAAAGTATTCGATTATCATTGGAAACTTCGAATATTCGCCTATGCCTACTGTATTGTAATAAAATATGTCAACAAAATCACGCAATATATATGATGTCCGGCTTTTTAACATATGTTCAAAAATTCATTTTTTCACTGAAGATTGTGTTATCTCAAAGAAACAACAACAAAAGAAGGCTATAATATTATTGAGCTTATGACACAGCATTGCAGTACATGTCTCTCAGATCTTTAATAAAACGAATAAAGATTCTACGTAACCGACCGTCGAATTAGATCATTAAACAAAATGGTAATCATGACTTAAAAGGAAGCTTTATCTCGGGGCCAACTACGATGCCGCCCATTCAAATGCATGTAAACCGCAGAAATGCTTTTATGAGCCAGCGGCTCGACCAATTTCAATTAAATTTGTAGCATTTGAGTGAGAAAGGTAAGTTCTAGTGATTGTAGGAAGCAGAATGTGGTCTGTATTGTTTTACAAAATTACCTCAAAATCGATAAGAAAAACAAATTTGAAACCGGACGCTCAATATCCGTAACTCTTCACCAACAATAGATATTGCAGTTCTGTAAACTGCATTTGCGAGAGAATCTAAAGTAGACAAATGTGATTTATGAATTGACAACTTTTAAGTTAGAATGTTTACGATGGTTTGGAAAACGTGTTCTGAAAAACTATTGGCATACTTCAGAGCGGTGTATAAAACACCAATTCTGTGTGCCTCAGATGTATAATTAGGCGCACCTTACAGAGCTGTGATAGCATTTTTCATTGCTGAATTACAGAGTTGTAAACTTCATGGCTTCGTTTATCGAAAGTTTAGAATTTTCAAGAGATTTCATTAAAAATTCGATGGCCTAAATACAAAACTAGTCACTATAATGTAACTTTTTCTCTTGAATGCAATAAACCTCATCAAATTTTATGTAATGTTTCACGAGAAAAACGATTTCTCCGTACCCATTATTTAGTGATAGGAGTCCCCAAGCTAAAGCTTCCTCTTAGATTTGTTGATTGATTTGTCAAATATGTGACAAAAATGTTGCATTGTATTGTTTGTAATATAAATAAATAAATAAATAAATAAATAAATAAATAAATAAATAAATAAATAAATAAATAAATAAATAAATAAATAAATAAATAAATAAATAAGCCGCATTACTATAAGTCCCTCGCGGTAGTTCTAAACATTGCTTCTGAAATGCTCTGTAATTGACACATGCGCGGCGACTTCATGGGGAATAGTAAACTATCGGCGTCCAGAAAAAAAAAGAAGAAAAAAGAAAGAAAGAAAGAAAGAAAGAAAGAAAGAAAGAAAGAAAGAAAGAAAGAAAGAAAGAAAGAAAGGCGTTGTCAAAGGTCTCTGCCCATATACTCGCGAATGGTGCAATTCTTTTCGTGGAAGTTTTAGTGAATTTCCTGATTAGTTCGTAGCAGCTATCAAAAATTATTAGCATTTTGTACCGCTTCATAAAAAATTTTTAATTGGATAATGCGCTTATTAGGTGTTCACCGTGCGAACTTCTTGGCCCGTCATGGAAAGCTTGGTGATAGCGAAAAATAAAAAAAAGCAAACATCGGTAATACACCGCGCGAACAGGTGAAAGGCAAGGAGAGCGCCAAAAAAACGCCCACTGGGCCACTGCCAGGGCCTCGGGTGAGAGCAACCTTTCTGGGAGACGTCCATTGTTCGAGCTGGACAAACACTCGCGGAATCGCCCATTGTTTTGCGACTCTGCCGCGACGGCGATGACCGGCAAGGGCGCGCTGGCGACGATGTGTGTGGCAAGGCCGCTGGGAAACTGGCCCGACGCTCGACACGGGTTCGCACGGGGTGCTCCACTCTCGGCGCCCAAGAGGCGACCTTGACCTCTCGGCCATTGTGTCTTCTTCGTCGGTCGCACCACTCGCTCCTCCTTATTTCGTCTTCGGCCGTTTCGTCGCGCCTGTTCACGTCACACTTTCTCGCGTTAAAAGCGACGAGAAAGAAGCCGCTTTATACGCGTCGGAGAATTCGGGACTGCAAAAGAGATAAGAAAGAAAACGTGATGGGAGACGGAGTGGCTTGTATAAAAATGGCTTCGCGCTCTCCTTCTATACGGCAGATAGCTTTTTCTGCCGGCTGAGGAATCGAAAGAGGCAAGTAAAGTGGGGCTGATGCATAAGTTATTTTTGGCCCAATCAATTAGGCCCACGATGTCGTGGTGGCCGACGAATTTCTCCGAAAGAAAGCAATAAACCGAGAGGTTGAACCATGAGATGCTCCTTCATCGGCGTTGGAACCGTAGAGAAGTACGTATTCTCTCTCTCTCTCTCTCTACTGACTCTCTGCAGACGTGCTGCTGTTTCTCGAACACAATAGTGCTACGGGATTCGAAAATTGTAACATCATTCACGTTAAATGCGAAAGAACGTAGTGCCTTTGACACTTAGTTTTAGTGATGGCGATTCGAAATAAGGCAATTCTTATATCGTGTATGAAGTGCACGCATCAAAAGGTAGCACTCACCGATCGATAATACGTGGTGTCAAAAGACAGTCTGACAACGGCGCCCGATTGCCAGCCCCAAAATGTTCCAAGCAAAATTTTAGCGTTCCACGTATCCTTTCTTTAAAAAAAAAGACCTTTCTTAGTCATTTCGAAAGTAAACTGAGCGTAACGTCAATATATTTTGTGCTTCAATTTAGAGATAGATAGCTTAAAATTATGGTTGTAATCGTAGCGTTGTAATCGATTGCTGCTAAATAGACATGCCTGAAGAACTGACCGAATTCAATTCAGTAATTGCAATTCAGCAATTAGTAGAATCGTGTTAATTATCTAATGACACATTTTTGGTTGTCGTATGCAAATAATATCCGTTGCTTCAAGTAAAACAACATTACAGGCGAACCTCTCTGCATGCTGCGGGCAATTAAAGGAAATATGTGCGCTCTAAAAATATTGTAGAGAGAGAGAGGCACCAAGCTTCTGTACAAGTGGAAAAAAATATGAGGTGATATTCAGGAAATGATTCTTACGTTACAACTGTTCATCAGGGACCACACTCACAAAGCTTTTTGTTCACAAACGCTCTTTGCCAGTGGATGGCTGTTTTCGCATATGTCCAGCATCAGGATGGTATGGTATGGTATTAGGAATAATTCTGGCGCAAGTGCTCTCTGTCGATACGGAAGCAACTATTATTATCATTATTATTTTGCAGCCGCGCCCTGGGTATTAATTCCATTGGCCCGATTTCTTTCGCATCATCAACCGTTCACGAGCACGGCCAATCCTGATAGCAACGTAGGCAGAGAGCCGCTCGGACCACGGATAAAGGACGAAATGGAATAGCATTGGAATAGAATCGTTGTGTTATCTCAACCGATGTGTTCACGATACTTCTCCCACGAAGTGTCGTGTTTGATTGGTCATCACAGCGGCGATCGGGTCGTCCTATAATGACTTGTGAGATCGGCGGCCACTGAGGAGACGCTTACGGTACCTGGGACCGAATTTGCAAAGCTTTTCGTCCGCCAGTTCCCCATTACCATTGGCCAGCCAGTAATATTTTTTGTCCAACATGACAGCTGGCTGGTATGTGCTCTTACGTAGACTGCAATAGCATAAGAACTTCTTGTGAACGCAAGAAAACACTTACACTAGAACTGTTCGTAAGTGCAGTTACCAGTCATGTTGAGCAAGGATATTACTAACCGGTCAATGGCAATGAGTAATTACGTAAGAAAAGCTTTGTGAATTCGGTCCCTGATTTTTCTTTGGTAATGCGAAGTCCTGCCATCAGAAGGCACCTATAAGTGGCGGCACAGTCAGCATCGCTTAGAGAAATTGGAGACTCAATTGTTGTTTACCATCATATTACCCAGGCCAGTGAATGCTGCTAAGCGCACAACACAATTTTTGGTTCAAGCGCTCAATTTCAATGAAGTAAGCAGCACCACCTTGTGTTGCAAGGCAGTCGACACTTTTTACTTGTTCGGCTTCTCAATTTTTCTGGACATGGTACTTTTTTGCTAGCTGCTATTAGTTGCTTTGTCATTGAGCATCTGCCCTCCGTACACGGGCAACAAGAAGTTGGAACACGTGTTTGTCATCCCAGCAAAAAGGTGTAGGTTATTTATTTTCTAATATCGGGTAAACATAAACACGTAAAACGGCCTCCGTACGACGCGGTGTTGCACAGGTAAGAAACAGGACCCGTATTCACATTCAGGTATTAAAAGCAAATTAAAAATATGATCACCCAGGAGGTCAAAAATTCATGTTGCCATCAACATTTTATACGCCCTTGCACCACGGAGCAATGAAATAAACTAGGAGAAAGCATTACGTCACGCGGTCAGCCTGGGCAAGCGAACTTTCTGAGAAGCCATTCCCTCGGAATGTCAGCCAAGCACGTGACTTCTGAGACTCGGTGTATTGACCGGGGATGTTTGGTTCCCGGTAGCTTTTCATCAATTCGCTCTCGTTCGGCTGCCCTGCTCTGCCTGCAGAGCGGGAGCACGTGACGATCACGTGCTAGCCCATACGTACGGCTTCAATCTCGCTGCGCGATGCTCTCTCACAATCCTTTCATTCCTCCATGCTGCCCCAGTTCGGTGGAGATTTAGGGCGCATGGAGACAGGTTGACCATACCCAATGCGTCATAAAGCAAATGTGTGACTTTACGCGTGAAGAGGGCTTAGACGCTCGCACTTAGAACATGTACATCCGAGCGCGAATGTTCAAAATATCTTTGTGCGAGAACGATCTATGGACGCATCGCTTATGAGTCTAGGGCATTTGCGGTGTCCATGCCAGTGTCAATAATACTAGTGCATACAATGTGTTCCTTTTTACTTGGAACTCTTGTTTCTTTAAATAGCCAACAAATTTGACTTTAATTACGTCACTGCAGATGAATTAGCGGCCCAGGTGGACATCATTCGCAAGAGAAAACAGAGCTATTCATTCGTTAATTAAACTAACTACGTTAATTAACTACCTACTTAGAAAGTTTGCGCCATACATTCATATTGTAAACTTCGAGGAACTCGTCATATAAGTCTATATTTATATAGTTGCACCTTTCTACATTTCAATATGGCCATGGAGAGTGAAATAACTGGCGTCAAAGTATCCGTTCAAGCGGCGCCGCTGTTTCTCCGTCCAACCCCCCTGTGACGCAGAAGCGCAGCGTGAGATGAATCCGCCGTCGCGTTGCCGATTGGCGCTTTAGCGCAGCTCCCGCTTGAACGCACAATCACCTGCGGCGGCGAAACAGACCGCTTGATCGTGCGATGTGGCGAAGCTTCATTTTACGCCATCCTAACTACGAGCTTCGTGGTGCCGCCCGCGTAATCAGGCAAATTCCAGAAATCATTGGACGTCACTTATTTCGCTCTACATGGCCATCTTGAAATGCAGAAACACGGAAGCAGACCTTAACAACGCTTCCCTTGAATTTTCCAATGTCAGCATGGGCTGCGAAGTTTATAATTAGGAAGTTGTTTGCTGTAATTAGCTGAATTATTGATGATAATTTTTGTTTTATTCTTATTATTTGCAAATTATGTCCGCCTGTGTGGTCAGATAATGCATCTGTAGCGACGTAATTCGAGCAAATTTTATAGCATTAATAAAGGGAAAATCAGGCATCCACCCGTTCGTAGCAAATGCTATAGCAAGGGAAACCCATACAGGTTCCTCGAAAGAAAAGCCTCGCAGTTAAAGAAAAATTCGTCCCGGACTGGGACTCGAACCCGGGACCACCGCCTTCCCAGGCAGCCACTCTACCATCTGAGCTAACCAGGCGGCTAGCAGATGGTAGGGCGAAGTCGAATTTGTCAACAACTCGAAGCAAAGGCAACAGTTCGACGTAATAGTTCTGTGGAAGCCCACGGGTTTCCGCAGAACTATTACGTCAGTTTGTAGCATGTACAAAAAAAGTGTTTGAAGCAAAAAGCAAACAAGCACTGCATATAGTTCGTTCCACTTTTGCATCGACAATTACCGCGCCTTTTCCTTTAGCCCGTTATAAGAAGTAGCAGCAGAAAAGAGCTCTCCCGGCCGACCTCTCCGTTATCATCTTCACTAAAATCTTTATCTCCCTGTCTCCTCTTCCGGCCATAGCCACATCTCGGGTTCAGCAATGACAGCAACAGCAAAAGAAGTAATTGGAAGCAATCGCTCAAGTTATAAAATGCAACCAGACGATGACAAAGTCGGTTGGTTCTCGTTTTTCTAGTCGCCCTTATCAGGTATCAAGTCTCGGCGATCTTCCGCGATGTAGTATCCGCTGCGGTAACTCAATTACCATAAATGCTCTTCTTCAGAGAGCAACATCGCCGATTTTTTTTTTAATTATGGGGTTTTGCGTGCCCAAACCACGACCTGATTATAAGGCCCGCCGTTGTGGGGGACTTCGGAAATTTGGACCACGTGGGGTTCTTTAATGTGCACCTAAATATAAGTACACAAATATAAGTTTCGCATTTCGCCCCCGTCGAAATGCTGCCGCCGTGCCCGGAATTCGACCCTGCAACCTCGTGCTCAGCAGCCCACCACCATAGCCACTGAGCAACCACGGCGGGTCATCTGCAAATGTGGCAGAAACTATTGTTAACGTTTCGTTAGCGTGTCGCAGTATCCATTTGTACGTATATGAAGACGCAGTTACCCTTTCTGAGGCTTTGAATGAGATAGGAGGCTATGAAAGACTGATTAATCATTCGTTCGCACGCCCTGCAAAACAGCGGCCAGCACATATACCTTGTGGCATAGACAACTTGGTTCACTGGGCGGTGTGTGAAAGAGTTTACATAGATTCATTCCGCAAACTGAGTGAGGTTGTAATCGCAATAATAATTGTAATCGCATTAATATTTCATGACTCGTCAATGCGCAACCTTCTCGCGGAGCAACTTCATTTTATGCTTCAGTGATGTATGAGACAACACTGCATGCCTCCGTCAGGAGCGATGGAAGCATCCACGGCCAAGAATGGAACGGAGCGCTTTAGGTTGTAGCGCCAGAGAAAGCATAGGGCTGAGAATACAGTAGGGCCTTCCAAACGAACAAGGAACGCTGGGTGCAGGAGATCGGCGACCACGAGCTATATAATACACATTTCACTGCCATATACTTGCAAACTTATTTGTGACACTGTTCCTATGGCCGCTCAGCGGCCGCAGCTTCTGCGGTAGCCTACCTTTGTTCAGAAATCAGATATGCCAATTTTTTTCCCCTTTCAAGCCGAAAACACGGGGAGCCTCGTTGCACTATAGGCAGAAGAGAAAGCACGCGAAAGCATGGCGCTGAGAATGCGATCGGCTCCGATACGCGAAACCCACGGCGGAAGAGAAAGCAGCCACTCTGGCGTGGCAGCGTGAACGTGAACTGCGTACACATGCCATCGCTATACCGGCACAAGGGCCCCAACGAGAGGCAGCCGAAGCGACAAAGATGGCGCAGGCCGGCGGAACGTAAAACTTGCACAAAAAACACAAGCAGAAGGTTGTTATCACAAAGATGAGGAAGCGAAGCGAGGGCGTGCAGATAAACAGGAGACCGCCAGGGACAGAATGAAAACGTCGAATGATGATGTGCGGCGGTATTAGCATACAGACATGAGATTGCTGTCTCATTAGTTTTTCTTTTGATAGACAGGTGTCGATCCAGTAATAATATTTCAGTAATCTTTTGTATTTTAATCCTTGCCTATCATTCATCGCTCCCGGCGAGGGCGAACAGCCGCTCGAACCACTGGCACAACGCGAAAAGAACGGGGATCAAATCGTTATCTTAGACCTGTCCTGGAGACAGCACGCGCCATGGAAACCTGAGGTTGTGGTGCTTTGGCATCACAAACAAGTGAAACCATGGAAGCGTTGACCGACACTGTGTCTATGCTGTCGAAAGGTACGTCTCTATTCAGAATTATATGGTATTCGGTGGGGAGAGGGACCTTGCGTTGCCAAAGAAGCGACAGCAGATGACTAACAACAGTTTGCACACTCTGGGACTTGTCCTCAAACAGTAATCGTCGCCTGTCTTGAGCGCCTTTCTTTAACGTTGCACGCGCGGTACTTTCGGGTAACGAACAGTGAAGAATAAATCCCTGCGACATAGCCTCCGTGACAGGATAATTAGCGAGTGGAGAGTGTTATAAAGAAAAGAAAATGATCACGCAAGAAAAATGTTTAGTGTTTGGCGACAAAATAAGCCTCAAAGGGACTAAACTTTTTTTAGCGTGAAGGATGGAAAGGCAGACCTAGCAGTGTGCCGCGTACTTTCGGCGACACGGCGATTGCGTATTGTGTGACCACCCTCTGCACCGGGTTGATTGGTGCGTGCGTGAGTAGTTTGTGGTACCACGTGATCGTTATCTCCGATTTTTGTGGCGCATCCAGTCTGAAGCTTCACGTCCGAAGCCGCGCTGCGCTTTGCGCACGTTTCGAACTGGTCGCAATAACAGATAATTATAGGCACCGCTGTGGAAGGAATCGATACGTACATCATATTATAATTACGGACTGGACAAGTACGCAATCAAAAAAGCAAAAGAAAGGAAAAAAAGAGGGAAAACAAGATATGTTCGTGTCACTCCTTCAAACGCGTTCGAATAAACGTTAGTGTACACTCTTAGGCAAAGTTACACCCTTTGGGGTCTATCTATGCCACACAACGATAATCGTCATCTACATTGCTTGCGTACGTTTCATTTCTTGAAAACGCCGCGCTCGCTACTTTCCTGTCGGTAATGCTATGTCATGCCGATAACGCGCATGTCGTTCGTTACTGGAAAGTACCGGGTTCGCCTCATAAAAAAAGGAAATGCGTACAAGACAGATGACGATTATCGTTGTGTGGAAAAAGGGTGTAATTTTGCTTAAGAGCACTCTAAGAACAGTTTACACCCTTTGGCGTGCCCCTTCTGCCACACAACAATAATCGTCATCTGCCTTGATGCGTTTCCTTTCTTTAACGCTGCGAGCCCGGAACATTCCAGTAAAGAACGGCACGCGCGTTATCAGCATAGAACAGTTTACACCCTTTGGAGTGCCCCTTCTGATAACGCGCGTGCCGTTCGTTACTGGAAAGTTCTGCGCTCGCAGCGTTAAAGAAAGGAAACGCATCAAGGCAGATGACGATTATCGTTGTGTGGCAGAAGGGGCAAGCCAAAGGGTGTAAACTGTTCTTAGAGTGAGTGTATGTGGTCTCACACTCTACACTCTTAGGCAAAGTTACACCTTTTGGATTGCCCCTTCTGCCACACAACGATAATCGTAATCTGCTTTGATGCATTTACTTTCTTGAAAACGCCGCGCGCGATACTTTCCTGTCGGGAATGCTATCGTGCTGATAACGCGCATGCCGTTCGTTACTGGAAAGTACCGGGCTCGCAGCGTTAAAGAAAGGAAACGCATCAAGGCAGATGACGATTATCGTTGTGTGCATGGCAGAAGGGGCACTCCAAAGGTTGTAAACTTTTCTTGGAGTGCAGGAAATAACGAGAAGGGGTTATGCAGACATGCAGCATTTCATCTTCAGACGTGATCCCGAACGACAGGTGACAAGCTTTTTCGTCATCTTCCCCGATGAATCATTAGCAAGGACTGCAGCGACGCCGTCGAGATATAGGCTACGTTCGAAGAGCGACACTGACATAGTGTATCCTCGCAGAAACGACAATGAGTCGGCGTCTAAGTTCGCGCCAAAAGAACCGACCACGCGCCCGTTTCGGCTGCCCGCCCTTTACGAGCACGCGGCCACCGCCAGCACGCGCCAGACGTGCGCGGCCTCCAAAGCGCCGCGAACTCCTTGCCACGCAGGGCACGTTCCTCCGGACCGATGAGCGTCCGGGCGAGCGATGCAGCGACGGGTCCCGGCGGCGGTGGCGCGCCGAGTGATCAGCATATTTCGTGATTCGGCTGGACCAGACACGAGAGCGTGGGAAAGCCCGGCCGATCGCGGACGCGCAGTCACGAGCGAAAGCGAAGCCGCCGAGCGCTCGCTCTCGTCGCGCGCCCACGGGACGGCCGAGCCCAATTGGGGCTGCGTGACGGCGCGCTGGCCAAACGCCGGTTGCCTCCGCCGTGATACTCGGTTTGCGCAGGCGCCGTGGAAAGCGACCGATCACGCGAACCCCGCTTTCGATGGCCCGCGGAAGAGAAAAAAAAGTTTGGCCCAACTGCTAGTTAACGCGAAGGGGAAAAGATGCTGCAGCGGCTCGCGCGTGAGTGCTTCAAACCGAGTCGTATCCACGATGCGAGCGCGTGACCTCGATCGTTCGAAGGAATTGATCGCTTTGTGGTGGCTGCTAAGAAGACTGGACGGGAAGGTGCTCGCCGCTACGAAGCCGCCCAGCACATCACGCAAGCAGTGCAATCAGCAGCGCATCGACCTGAGGACAAAACTGTGGCATATTGCGGACGGGAATCAATGGTCGCAAGTGAGCAGGGTGGAGTTCGAAGGATGAAACACTGCTCAGCGCAATCCGAGTGCTGACAGGAGAATTCAAGGCTAAATAAAGCGCGCCATAGTCTTATCGCATCTTATCATAAATACGCAATCGATGCGATTCAGTTCGCTTCCTGCAAGCCTAATGTGATCTCCGCTCAAATCGTTTCGAGATACACAGAAAGCATTACTGTGTCGTCAAACACATGCATTGCGGCATCGCATCGACAGAAGCTAAAGCAAATACAAGCTTCTCCGGTAAGCGGCATTTCTTTCTTCGGCTGGCTATAGTGCGTTACACTTGTGTAAGCGCCTACATTAGGCTAGATCTAGTGCGAAGATCAGATGGCGAAGTTGAAAATATGTGCTTTCATTTCACTTCCATTACGGATGAAAATTACTTGAAAAAATTTTGGTGGACACGGAAAAAATTTAACGAAACAAAATAGCGGAGGACGTAATGTCACGGATAAGCGCGAGGTTGAGTACAAAGAAGTTCTAACGCATGCTCACACTCTCAGATCTGCAGTGTGTTAGCAGCTCTGTCTTGGTTGCCATTTTATTTCACAATTACAAGTTACTAATTTCCTTTTAACTTATTTTCCATAAAAAAATTATCGTAAAAAAAGTTTTGCACTGCCCGATTCATGGCCGATGCCCCAGAATGGGCTGCGCCATTTCACCAAGGAGCAACAACGACAAACTCTGATTTGGGGTCCGCTTTGATGAGAAAATAAACTGTGAGTCGTTAACATACCGATCTTACCACGCTAAGAACGCATGGACAGCTGTTGTACTGCTATCGCCATATTCATGATCGCGTTTCGCTTAGGCTCAACGCAGTCTTGAGAGAAAAAAAGTCAGCCGCTTCGTGCGTTTTGCCAGAGGGTTACTGGACGACGGGTGGGGGGCAGGGGGTGCTATACTTTGAGGCACTGTGAAACGTGAAACGCTTATGAATGCGCATTCATAACGAGGTCAACACTGATCTCTTTGTGATGAATGAAAGTGAGAAATAAGAAGGCGCAATTCACTCCATATTGACAGGATTTCGACGGACCCCATCTCTGTGCCTCAGACAGAGTTGCTGGACTATCTGAATATCCTATCTACTCACCGCCCTCTTCACCCGTCGCAAGCGATATAAACTGCTTTACCACGCAAATTCCAAAATGCACATAAAACTACGCGAGTTTAACCATAGTTACCATTCGTCCTAATTACTGGAAAGACTGCCACTACAGGCATCCTTTGCGCTACCGATGTCGTGGCGAAACTCGTTGTGGTGTCATCGATCTATTGAACTTTGGAGATAACACACTCTGCAGCTCAAAAACTAAGATTTTCTGGCTCTGACGTATGCATTTTGCACTACCGCCCCTTTTTGTGTGTATGTGTTGGAGTTCTCTTTCTCGCGAATTCGGAAGTCGTAAACTTCCGGTTCAGGTGTGTTCCTTTTTTTCCTCCACTTCCTCAAGGCAGCACCTGGTGAATGGGTGTCGATGTTTATTCGCTTTTCAAAAATTAGTGTTTTCCGCACAACATGGTCTAAACTTTGCTATTACGCGCGCGTGTGTGTGCACAAGAACACAATCCACGTTAACTATGTCTCCACTACGGCGCATTTTTGACCTCAGTGCCTGATAGGAGGATGAGGAAGCAAACCGGAGGAACTGTCGATTAAATTTTGTTCATATTTTTTCTTCCCGCGCTAAGTACAAGACAAAGACAAGGAAGACAACGTCAACGACGAGAGCGCTCTCGTCGTTGTCACGGCCTTCCTTGTCTCTGTCCTGCACTTAGAGAAAAAGAGAGAGAGAGAGAGAAAGAGAGAGAGAGAGAAACGAAAAAGCATGAACAGCAACCAACTACTACCTTTGTCATTTCCTTGATAAAATTTAGTCTGCATGAGCACACAAAATGCAACCAAGCGTAAGGATTCGTGGACGTCAGGTACAGCAGGAAGAGCTATTTGGAGGCGCAAAGAAATCGGTGATCAGAAACGGATTAGTTCTTGCCGATCAAGGGTCAAAATAAAAGGAGCACTCGCCTCAGGTTCAAAGAAAACAAACATATAATGGACTTTTCGGGGCCGCTACGGGTCCCTTGTTCACAGTGAGGATGTGCGCGACAAAGTTCGGTTATTTATACGCTAGGTGGCGCAGAGCGTGTGTGTGTACATCTCGGAAAGGTGACTCCGCGTACGGTTTATCGTGTATGTTCTCGAATGAAAATGTATAAATGGTAAAATGGATAAATAATGATAAATGATAAATGGATGGATGGTGAGAGGGGCGTGGAATCGAGTTGAAGGCATCGCCACAAAATTGCGGCCCAGACTCTGCTTATATAGTACAAAGTGCTGAGCGGCGAATTCGCGTGGGACCGTATTCACTTTGAAAGGCAAAAATTACTGCGAAGATCACTCTGACGTGACACCCATTTTTGGGACTAACTGCGTCACGCGGTGACAACCGACAAACAAGACAGCGGCTCACTGGCATCGACAGAATTTCGGCACTGTCATCACATCGCCACTATCGAGCGCGGTTTTGTTTCAATATACATTTCTATGGCTCTCGCACACTTGGAGAGTAACCCCCGGCAGCGTTACGAGGACTCTTGCAGAGCGCCTCCACATTTAATGAAATCTTCTGATAACGAAGTTCATTTCCTGTTCCAGTGACTTCATTGTAACGAGGGTTTACGGTACATTCTTTTATACCTTGAACGCGTTTGTTTAAAAAGGCCTACGAAATTCTTTCAGTTAAATTGCTGCTTTCGGTAAATTACTGCAGATGTCTTAACTTACCAGGCGGACATAATCTGCAAGTAAGATCAAAGCAATTCATTCACTAATTCTAATTAAACTTAAGGACACACTGAGACACATATTCGTTTCAGAAATTATAAGGATACTGCCATAAATGTCTAGTTCCGTGTTTCTACTTTTCAAAACGACCTTGTAGATCAAAATACCTTCCGTCAACTTGTACGTTGGATTCCCTTCATTACGCACGCGGCACCGCTAAGCGCGGCACGCCGTGCATCCCCCGTGCGACGTGGTAAAAGGCAGCTTCGCCTTATCGCACGACAAAGCGGTGCGTCGCGTCCCTGCTGCCGAAGTGACTATGCGTTCAGTCAGGAGCTGCGCAATGCAGCATCAGCGTGTGAGAAGAGAGTAGCGCTACGGCAGCTTCGTTTTACACAGCACTCCTATTTTGACGTAGAAGGGTTGGAGCCGTGCTACGCGGTGCGGGTGAGTAAGTTGAACGACGCCAGTTAACATGGCTAAGTTGAAATGTAAATACAGGCAACTGGACTAAGCTTCAACATTCCAACAAATGCATGTGCCGTAAGGTTTGTAACTAAGACGCTAACTAATATAGTTATTTTAACGTTAGATTGGATCTCTCGAGCTTTCCTCGCAAATGATGTCCGCTTAGGCAGATAATTAATCTGCAGTAATGAAAGTTGAGTAAACGTTGAAGGCTCTTTTAAAAAAAATAAGATAGACGAATAAAAAAGAGATACCTAAATAGAAGACAGTATATGAACGCCGAGGATCTCCGGAATTCGGTACGTTTCGGTTATACCATATTTATTTGTGTGAGCCGGGCCTGCGCATTTTCTTCTTCTTCTTCTTCTTTCTTCTTCTTCTTCTTCTTCTTCTTCTTCTTCTTCTTCTTATTATTATTATTATTATTATTATTATTATTATTATTATTATACAGCGTGCGGGTCTTACAGGAGTGAGGCTTGTGGCTGCTCACTTATGTAAGTGGCGCTTATAAAAAAAAAAGGAAAAAGATTGGTTTCCCAACTTTTCGCACTCCAATTAAAGTGGGGCTGTGTGTGTTTTAGACAAAGGTGGCCAGTACACATGAAAATACACTATCTACTGGCAGATATTATTTGACGCGTTTCAGCTAAAACAGAAGGCGGCATTCTAGCCTCAGAGCGCTTCTAGAAATGCAGCGCTCTGCTGCTGTTATCCAACCGCTTCAAACATTAAGTGCTCGGCTTTCTTCTAGAATCGGACATTCGTGGGGTATTTTTTGGCGTGAAGCATTTATACCCGTGCCGTATATACGTGCCCTCCACTCGGACGTCGTGACCCCTTTGCGTGTCCTGCTAGACACGCCAAGGCAGTCAAGTCCACCGCCTTCAGCATGTCTTTCTCTCGTCTTAACCGTTTAAGTCCGTCATGCGAAGGTTTCGAAAATCTGTCCGTTAGGTTGCTTGCACACATGGAACACCGGTTAAAGGAGCGACAAAAAGGAGAAAACAGGTGACAAATGCTGACCGACCGTATACTACATCGAGTCCCCACCGCACTTTGATTCGAGGACCCGCAGCGATGCCCCATGTGGGGCACAGCCGCTGAGCCTGAAGTGTCGTGGGCTCGGTTCAGATGGAGTCGGAAAATACGTCGCCGGGAAAAGGGTCTCAGGTGGTCAAAATTAATGCGGATTTCTCCACTACGACAACCCTTCATAACGAAGCCCGTTCTCATGTATACTTTGGTATAGGCTGAAATCACTACATCAACTCCTCAGGGGGCATTTGTTGTTGGCCTTCTTGCATTTGGAAATGCGACAGTGCATTTGTTTTAAACAGCTTTATTTCAAAGTAACGCATGAAATTGCAGCCGCTAAAGTAAAGCGTGATCGCTGTGACCGGTTGCATTGACATGACGAGCATCTGGTACGCCGTGACGCCGGAGCCAAGTGGGGCGACGTGACCGCGTGCGCGCAAACAGCGCCAGCGGTCTCGCGCGCCTCCACCGAAAACGTGAGATCGGACGCCAGCCATGCGCCGACGTCACTGCGTGACCGTAGGACGACGTACGCGCTCTGTGGTATCGAGTGTGTCGTGTTTTAAACGCGATAACAGTTATTCGCGTCTTTCAACTAATCACGCCAGTTGCGTGAAGTTGCGAAAGGCTGCGTGAACTGGTTCCGGCGCGCAACGGCAGATGTAGAGGGATAACCCATTGCCACTTATGGGAGAGGAATTGGTAGCAGAAGCACACACATACACACACAAGAAAAGAAAAACACGCGAAATAAAAGGGGTGGTGAGACACTAGACTTCATATTAGACTGATAAAAAGGCGAAAGAAGTATTTAAGCCTGCATATACGAGTTCTGAAAGAAGACTTTGCCACGAGGTCACTGGACAAAGCAATTACAAATGCGGCTTTTGTGTACTGTTGCACATTCATATAACACAAAGCTTTAGCTGTGAAGTTGGCGTCGTTAATGAGGCGCGTGTAATACCGGAGGTACTAAGCAAAAGAGAAGCGCCTGCCGGTGCAGAATGCAGTCAAGAAAACAAAGTTGCTAAGACGACATCTACGCAAAGCTTCTAAGCAAGGCGACACGTACTGCGGGCGATGTGCAGTGTGTGACCCCGCTTATCCGGGGCGCGCATGCACGCCGGCACAGTCACTGAGCACGGCGCAAACACCAGAAGAGGTCAGCAGCGACATGTCGTTCATACATAGTTCTCGAACGTGCTGAAGTCGAGCGTAACGGCACAAACGCGTAACAAAGCATCGCAGGCGCCGTTCGACGCAGTGAACCGGCGTATCGCTATGTCAACACACAGGGTAACGTAAATGTAAACGCTACGACAGTCGACCCTTCACAGCAGCAGTCATCCTAGCGCACCCACTGCGTTGTAATCAACGCTTGGACGCTTCTTTTGGTGCCAGAAGGAGGCACACAGCGACTCATGAGCGCTCGAATAGGGGTGTTAGGCTCAGCAAGCCGAAGCCAAAAAGGAGCACACTGAAGGTGACCCGTTTTGACTTGGCGATGTAGCGCGCGCGCGCTAAGGAGCTTCTTAATATCCACCCTCTCTCTCTTTTTTTATGTAATACGTGATGTTTCAGAGAACAGCAAGGAGTTACGCCCCAGCCATATCTATTGGACATCGAAGGCCGCTACGGAAGCGCGATCTTGAACGTGCACCGATACACGAGCGCCTAACAGGCGCACGTGAATTGGTTCGCCTCGACCGGCCTGCGTGGTCGTCCTATAACCGAGCTTCTCTCCGATCAGAGAATTGTGCTAGCTGAGGGAAATCGAGCCCCGACCCGTAGAAGGCGAAACCCGACTGTAGTGAATAGCGAAACGCTTTTGGCGGATTTAATGAACGTGACTTGATTTTCAAGACGGCGTAATTTTGCGGATACTTTCACGAATTTGGCTATCGATTTGCAAAAAATTGGTTACGCGATGGGGCCACTTTTGGCAGCGGTGTGCCCCTTCAGCGTGATGGTGATCTCGCGAAAAGTTAGTGCCCATAATTTTTTTTCCTATTTGTAACATTCAGGGGGAAGGGGGGATAAAATATAAAAATAAAAATGATGCAGTTTGCGCTATATATATTCGGGATAGACGGCGGCGCGGACACTGCACAACCCAACGCGGGTGTTGCTGCAGTGTTTACATGCATGCTTTGGATTCGGTAAGGGTTCTTTTGCTCTAATTCTGTTCATTTCTAATGATCCATCCCGCCACACGTCCGATCCCGGCGATAGTGGAACGCGGCTGAGTGCGAGTTAGTGATCAAGAAAGAGAGAGAGAGAGAGAGAGAAGAGAGAATAGCATTCAAATAATCATTACAAAATACGGACTATAGATCTGGCTATATACGAGCACGAGATATACATGCATCGATATCCCTTATCCCCGGTTCACGCACTGCACGTTCATTTCAGCACGTGACTGACCCAAATGGAGGCACACGCGCCTTGTTATAGTCAGCCTTATATCATTTTAAGCTAAAGTGTGAAAATGCTTTTGCGAGGCAGTTAATTAAATTGCAGAGTTTTATATCGGAACAGCCCCAGTTAGGCTATGGGAGACGCCGTAGTGTCGATGGGCTGGAAATTAATTTCGAGCACTCGGGGCTCTTTAATGCATACGTGCACCCAATTCTAGGTACACCGGCGGTTTAGCATGTCACGCACATCAGACGGTAATACTTTACAAAGGCTGAAAGCACCCAAAGGCTGTACCAAGAATTTTGCTACTGGCGCAACTGCATGCGCATGCGTATAAACTCTTAATGGATTGCGAATTGTGAATTTCTAAGTGCTAGGTATGGGATTAACCGCCGCGCTGAGCACCGAGATACAACGTTTCTCAGTGACACGGTTAGTGCCGACCAAGCAGACCTGCGCGTAGCGTCGCTGTTGTGCAACGCGTAGTTTGTGCCCTATTGAAGAGAAGTACAACGCAAAGGCGCGCAAGCACGCACAGGCCGCAAAAGCCACCCGCTGAGCAACTGACGAGAGACATTGCCCAAAGCCTATAGCTCCACAGTTCCCGATAGTCCGTTATTAAGCGCGCTGGAATAGAACCGTTCACGCTAGACTGCTGTGTCAATCGACCGGGCTCGAGCAGGCCCGTCATTTCTGGCCACACCGGCAGCTTCGACTATAAAGACAACCCGCACGGCGTCTTCGCGCCGCCTTGCAATCATGTCAAGGGGAGCAGCCGCGCCGCAAGCAAGCGCTCTCCAGGCAGAGCTCACCGTGAGGCAGTGGACGTCGAGAGCGGCGTATCCTCAAGCGTGGGCTGACCAGGCGGCCAGCGCAGCGGCTCGAATGGCCAGCGCGCGCAGTCCGTTCTGCGGCCGGCCACACGCGCGACGGCCGCGCGGGCAGCGGGGGAAGGGGGGGCGAGAAACCTGTTGCGGCCTTCCCTTTCGGCCGGCCGGCGCGACTATAACGGGCCGCCCAGCGATCGGTTCCTCGCCGAGAAGACACAAAATACGTGACAAGCGCGCGCCCCGCGTTTCTCGGAGGCAGCCTCTTTCGCGGAAGAGCTGTCGCAGCAGATGCGAGGAGCAGCGAGAGCCACAGTTCGGGGCAAGCAGTGAGCGTGACGGCCGAGGCTTGGCTGAGGCGAACACTGGTCGCGGATCCCGGCCGTTTATCGCAGCCGCGGTGAAAGGAGAGATCCTTGTGCGAGTCGCGAACGGCGCTTTCTCGGAGTCGCAGTTTCCTGGTTACTCTGTTTCGCTCGCAGATCCTGGAATACGGTTCTTGAGCGTCTTCAAGGCGGTCCTCTTCCTTTGCCGGAGTGGGAAGCCAAGGGTGCGGTGGTTGAGAAGCGCTACCGTACGAAGAGATTCTTCCCTTGAGTTATACTCTATATCAGACATGCTGTTTGTTGGCGTTAAACCCTGTCGCCCGCAAAAGTGGCTAATTGTTATGGCTACACAGCGAGGAACGTACGCCAACTACCGCTTCGAACAGTCCTCTCCCGGGTCTTCACATATCGCTCTGCCCCCTCGACCCCGTTTGGAAAACGCATCTGACGTCCAAAGGCAAAGTCCAGTTGTGAATGAGGCGGAGATCTCTCCCGCACACCAAGTGGAACTGCCCGCAGCCACCAACGACAAATCGACGTTTGCAGGGAGCCGTACCGACAAAACCGCCCGGTGCGCTGGACGGCTTTGTAGGTTGCGCTTCCAGTAGCGAGACGGTCGTGCGTCAGCGCGTCATGTCCTTTTTTCTTCAACGCCAGGATGTGTTTGACGCGCCTGCACGAAGTGGGACGCAAAATAAATGCTGGCGTACGAGGAGGTGGACTGCGGCACATCACAAAAAGAAGACAGAAAGGAAGTGAAAGAAAGAAAGAAAGAAGAAAAGAAAGAAAGAAAGAAAGCCACAATACGGGTCCTTCAGAGTCACTATGTACATGCCTTTCGTTTTCGCTGCTTCTACCGTCGGCTGCCGTTTCTAAGTTCTCCGCCAACCGTTGCCTCTTCACGAAAAGAGCAAAGCCAGATCCGTAAATGCACAATAACACTCATTCTGCAAGTAGCAAGTGCTGCCGCTAAAAACGATATAAACGCTTGCGGTCCAGCAGAAAGGCCACTGCGACTGTGCTGCGCGATGCAATCAAGCAATATATGCGAATTTCATGAGCCAAATCGAAAAATCTTATTTCGCGATATGTACAAGCGAAAAAGTGCGGAGGGCAATGAAGAAAAATAATGCAGAATAGTGCCTCAACGACCGCACGAGATTCGTACAGCGGGTGACCTTTATGTTTATTTCTTACTGAAGCACTCCTTCATGGCTTGAGCCGGAGGCCTCGGCGTGACACAGCGGAGTGCTGGGAGTGGAGAGGGTGTTTTTTATGCGAGAACACCGGACGCCGCTCACTTGTTGTACAAGCACCGATCAAGGATTCAACAGGACCGCGCTATAAATAATTATATATAGGTAATTTCGGACTCACTCTTCAAAATGCAGTCTGCAGAAAGGGTAATCATGAGGGTCATCTACTCGAAGCAAGCAATACAGCTCGTATGAGCGGTCGTAAATACCTACGGCGAATAACATGTGGTGCATATAAACATAGTGTGCCGAGTTATCAGTGTTTGTGTGTGTGTACAGGCAGTTTTTTTTTTTAGCTGCACCCAATTTTTTTAAAGATTGCCTATATCGCAGATAGAACAATTGTAACCCTTGATCTAAATTACTCTACGAGGCGTCCATTGCTCCCACGAGAAATCAAAATGTTCAATTGAATAAGTAACGTAATTACGCTAATTAACTTTGTAATTAATTAATATAGCCACATATGTCGATCTACGAATTATAGCTGCTGAGTTAGCACGACGTATCCATCTGAACCAAATTCTCTGGATAGCACCAGTTCTGAGATGGTAATTTTCAAAGTGTCTGTCAAAACGCACCGACGTTCCAGTTACTTTTTTAAGGAATCGCTGTTTTATACATTGAAACACGAGAGTAACTGTGACTGCGTCATCAACTGAGACCAGTCACTTTTTTAGGAAACCGCTCTTTTATGCATTGAAGCACAAAAGTAACTGGAACACCAATGCATTTCCGCGGACACTTCGAAAATTAATATCTCGGAACTGGTGCTGTCCAGAGAATCCGTTACAAGTGGATACGCCGTGAGAACTCAGCCGCTATAATTCGTAGATTGAAATATGTGGTGTAAAGCAATTATTTAGAAAGTTACTTCGCGTAATTACGCTAATCATTCAATTCTACATTTTGATTTCTCGTAGAAGCAATGGTCGCCTCATCCAGTACTTTAGATCAAGGGTTAGAATTGTGCTATCTGCCATAGGATATCTTTGAAAAATTTGGTGCAGCAAAAAAAAGAAAACACCGTGTATATGCCAATAATACAAAGAAACTGCTATGCGTTACTGCCCTAATCATTTTGCCTCGTCAATATGATTTCTTGTCAGGAGTACGGTGCGTGTCCCGATGGTGTCGCTTCAGTTTGCCGCGCGCCTTGGCCGCGACAGCGTGCCCGAGCGAGTAGCGACGGACAAGCTGGCCCCTCTCGGGCGCGGCTTCTTTTTCCCGCGAGGCAGATGACGTTGGGCAAAGCAGGGCGAAAGCTCGCGCTCATGGCACTGCCTTTCGCGCCGATTGTTTCCTTCGGAACAAAGCGAAAGGCGCGCGCGATCTGGGACAACCGGCGGTGGTCCTCCCGTTGGAGAGGTGCACCGAAACAGCCATCGAACCGTGCCTCGGCCAAATATTGGGCGAAACGCGCCGCCCGCCCGCGCCGGTCGCCGGCGCACGATCGGCGCCGCCGCTCGTGACCCGCGGGCGGGGCAGAGATACGCCGCCCCTGTTGCTGCCGCATGCGGTGGAGATGGGAATGACTCCGGATCCGTGGCTCATCTTTCTGTTTTGCTTGCAGCTGCTGGTGGACCATGAAATTTGGGCGCTGGCGTTGGAGAGCAACGTTAGTACTCGCCTTTATGTCCTGTACGTATCGAGCGGCGATTCCGGGAAGGGATCACAAATGCTTCGCGGCAGTGTTGCAACACATACAAAGCGTAGGAAAGAACAAACAAAAATGGACCTACTTGTTTTAATGTGTTAACGTTAGGAGCGTCTAAGTGGAAAAAGAGCGGCAAGCCGGTCACGTGGTAGAGGTAGAGAGAGGATGGGAGTGATTACAAGAGCGTGTATGTATGTGTTCAGCTGATGGCGGTCTGGTTGAGACCACCGTCAGTTGCATTTAGCTCTTCGAAGAAATCGGAACTGTGTCGAGCGAGCTCCTGAACACTTGCCTGAGCTTTGTAATGTGGTGAACGTGGTTTAAATTGTGGATCTGGGACCTCAAAGAGGTGCGGCGTAATGCTAACGCATTTCTCTCACATTTACAGCTACGTCACCTCTGAATCTTTTTTCTACGCTTTGTATGGGCTGTAACACTGCCATACAGTGCTATAACCCGTCATACAACCCGCCAGGAAACATTATTGCGATTTGCGAAGCTGATTTGCCTCTCCAGGTCAGTGAGCATGCATTGCAATTGGTCTCCTGAGTTACTAAGCAAGGCAATATCATCAGCGAATCTCAAGTTGCTAAGGTATTCTCCATCAACTTTTATCCCCGATTCTTCCCACTCCAGGTCTCTGAATACCTCCTGTAGACATGCTGTGAATAGCATTGGAGAGATCGTATCTCCCTGTCTGACGCCTTTCTTTATTGGTATTTTGTTGCTTTCCTCATGGAGGGCTACGGTGGCTGTGGAGCCGCTATAGATATCTTCCAGTATTTTTACATATGGCTCGGAAGAGAACAGCAGTTTACGATAGCTAGCGCGGCACTGGAAGTGGTAAGGGAATACATCTACTTAGGGCAGGTAGTGACTACGGATTTGTATCATGACTGAAATAATCAGAAGAATAAGAATGGGCTGGGGTGCGTTTGGCAGGCATTCTCAGATCATGAACAGCAGGTTGCCATTATCCCTCAATAGAAAAGTCTATAATAGCTGTGTCTTACCAGTACTCACGTACGGGGCAGAAACCTGGAGGCTTACGAAAAGGGTTCTACTTAAATTGAGGACGACGCAACGAGCTATGGAAAGAAGAATGATGGGTGTAACTTTAAGGGATAAGAAAAGAGCAGATTGGGTGAGGGAAAAAACGCGGGTAAATGACATCTTAGTTGAAATCAAGAAAAAGAAATGGGCATGGGCTGGACATGTAATGAGGAGGGAAGATAACCGATGGTCATTAAGGGTTACGGACTGGATTCCAAGGAAAGGGAAGCGTAGCAGGGGGCGGCAGAAAGTTAGGTGGGCGGATGAGATTAAGAAGTTTGCAGGGACAACATGGCCACAATTAGTACATGACCGGGGTAGTTGGAGAAGTATGGCAGAGGCCTTTGCCCTGCAGTTGGCGTAACCACGCTGATGATGATGATGATGATGATGATGATGACGACCCCCGATGAGCTTGAAAGAAAAATGCGTTGTCCCGTCCAATGGTACAAAGACTATCATCATGAGCAATGGCTCATGACCCCTAAGCAAGTACAAAATGCAATGGCTCATCCCTCTCGCAATGCCGAGGCTACAAGCCCTTAGAAAAGTGAAGCGTACAGTGCATACATTCATTGGAATCACGCATACAACGAACAGAAACGTGGTGTCTAGTCGAGTATGCAAAACAAAACTAAAAAAAACACGTGACCTTCTCATTGGCTCATACCCCCGTGAGCAAGCAGAAAATACAATGGTTCGTACCCCGCAAGGCTGAGCCTACAAGCGCTCAGCAAAGTGAAGCGAGCAGTGCATACATTCATTGAAATCACCCATACAATACACAGAACAGCACACGTTTCAATCCTCTGCTGAGAGGATGCAGCGTAAAGTCGAAGAGAAACGTCGTTGGCGCGAACGCACGAAGCCGCAGCTAAGCATCGAAAACGAGCCTAACTGCGAAAGCAGCAACGCGACGATGCGAGACGGCGCGTTACCAAGTTTACAGCAAGCTTTCGCCTTCACGTGTTACAGGAGTGTAACATGCTGCCGAATTTTTTTTTTTGCTAGAAATAAACCTTTTTCTGCGCCAAATAAATGGCCAAACTGAATCTTGAAACGAAGTAAACAAACAAACGAACAAACGAAAGACCCCACCAAACTAAGTTTGCGTTACACTTAGTGCCTCTTTAAGTGTATGGGCTTTGCTTCTTTGCTCGATGGCATGTTCCACGAACTTAGTGTTGTTTATTATAGCAAAATATACTACGAAGAGTATTTTATATGGACTTCGCAAATATGTGCTGTTAGTTTTTTTTTTTTCGTGGTGCATTTTTGAACCAGGCAAGGCTATCTGCCTTCGCAGCACCATACCATCATAGCACATCCATTTATATCCGGTCGGTGAAGAAATACAAAAGCCTATACTGATATCGCATCATCATAGCCAAACAGCGTATGGTACCCGTATAAAATGGCGTATTGCAATGAACTCTCTTTAGAAAGAGGTCTACAGAACGGGGAAAAACCTCGATGTACGCAATGTTTCAATAAATTAGCGGTGGACGTGACGACAGTTGCTCACATAGGGAGAAAGACAGCTTGCAACCGGCACGATTTAGTCAAATAACTCGAAGCAGATCGTGCCCAGTCAGCCTTGTTATTTTCCGCATTATTTATTAACTAACAGAATTTTGCTGTGCATGCTGCTTTAGTTTGTTAGTCAATTTAATCTGCAGTGTTCCATGCTCAAGAGACGGACGTGAAAGCATCACGAGTAGCAGTTTCATGGAGTATGAAAGAGTTGCTCACGATAAAATTATTATTATGGAAGTGCAAAAGATGCGGCGAATATTGTATGGCTCTTGTATTGTATGGTGGGTGATTGTTGAAATGAATGAATGAATGTTTATTTAACTTAATGTTCAAATGTCGGGCTGTGTCCTGTGAGGGACACGATGGTAGCGGGGAATGCCTCGTAACTACCTTGTAACTCTTCAACGAGTGTTCCTTTGTACGAACCCAAGGGCAGTATGCTGCCGCGAGGCCGACGGTCGAGCCCGCGACCTCATGCACGGCAAGAGAACGCCGTTGAGTCACCGTGACGGGTGCCTTTCATGTATGGGCGCGTTCGCCTCCGTCGTCGCAACTGGCTTCGGGCAGTGGCACGCCTGTTGACAAAGGGCTACTGCCCCAAACGCGAGCAGCGCTGGGCGACGGTGGACGGGGCTTTTGTCCGGAGGGAGCCCACCTCCACACGTCCCTAGCTGGGCTGCATTGTCTTGCAGGCCTGTCTCTTCGGCCACCGGCGTACGCCGGTGCTTGTACAAGCAGTCGCTACGCACGAGAGTGCGAGCAACCAAATACCGCGCTCCCACGTGCGTGTTCTTGCTTGTGCCAGGCTTCCTCACTAAGGTCAGCATCTCTATACAGAGTAGAAGAAAGCGGCCATTTACAATGATGATTCGCAGTAGGCGCCTCAGACTTTTTACGAATAAGTTGTTGCACGAATAATTCTGTAAGGATCCATTGTCACAAGACACACTGTAGGGTGGATTTACGACATAGAAAGTGTGAGGTCATGTCTTTTGTTTCGTCGCTAAAATCGAACTTGGTCTATTATTGAAGCGAAGATGCCATGAAAAAGTTGCGCCATTACCAAAGTAATTTCACTCGAACGAGCTATGCCGCCCAACGATGAAGGTCAAGAATATACAGGCTGATAACTTCAGCCAGTCTTGACAGTGCACCCGTTTACGCGCACATCCCGAGTTTCTTCACTGCTTACGCGGACATCCGCGGGCGACCCAGTATCTGCACGCGCGTGACGCGCACGTGTGTGTGCCAGAACGCTGCCGCCACATCCCGTCTACGGTCCATTGACATCCCCGCCTGAGCGCCCCGCACAACGGCTCAGATGTGAGAAAAGAAAAAAAAAAAGACAGTACGTGTATATGTCTCTCGGCCGTGACTCTAGTGGACACCCGTAGACGCGGCGTATCATGTGCTGCCCGTTGTTCTGAGGCTGCCGCTTCGACACTGTAAAGTACACACAGTTGCTCAAGAAACCCACAAGGGACGCCGCTTTTTAACGTGTTTGCTCCAACGCTGACTGTTCAGCAACGATGTGCACCCAACGAAGGTGCCTGAAAAACTGACGGCGTGCAAGACATGACCGGTGTACCGAAATGAAGAAAACCGGGCCTAATCCCTACCATTTCGGTACAACCGGTATCATAAATTGTATTTTTTTCTCAATAATTTGGAATACAATCACCCTGAATGCGCAAGGTTATTTGCAGAAATAATGGTAACAGAATCGGCACTGTTTTTTCCTGGGCGTAATGGAACTGCGACAATGCAAGTTTCGGACTCCCCACCATTCATCAGTGCGACGTATAGTTGAGATTCAGTAACCTGCCCCTGATGTCAAAACAAAATCACGTTTTATTCAGTAGTTCATTTTTGGTGAAACGCTCGTTAAGTAATATTAACACTAACGTAACAGTAGAGAGAAGGAGAGGCACACACGTACATTTGATTACTAGGGTTGAGGATTGGGCGAGTTGGTATTGCATTCTAAAACTGGTACAGCGCAACATAGGTAGGAAGAAACAGGCCGAGCCGGCCTGTTTCTTCCTTTCTATGTTGCGCTGCACCAGTTTTAGAATACATTTAATTACTTTCAGGAAGTGCAAGTAGAGAGTGCATGTAAGCAGCAGGCTCAAAGTGCGTGGGGTTTCCCGACACCATTAGTCCGCATGCATCTCTCATTCTCCCTTATTTATTTTCATTCCTGCCTGTTAGCGCATGCAAATGGATTTGATATGTTGTGCAGGCAGTCGCTTATATGGTCGCGTTGGCTCTATACCCACACTTCCCGGAACGCAAACATTTCCCGCGCTTCTGCGCTGAGATATGAAGCCCTTGTTTGCATTAGATTTGAATATTTATTTTTGTATCACCACTTTACAAAACAGGATCACTTCATAAACTGTCGTGAAAGAGACGTCCATCTGCTTGCGTTCGTTCTGCGTGTTCGGCTGCACTAGACCGCCGAATCTGAAGTGTATGTGTGTGTGTGAGCTCGAGCGCGTGTGTGTATGTGTGTGCGCCTGAGTACGTTTTCTTTTCGACTGTCCCTCTGTGAAAATGAGGCTATGCAATGCCATCAGTAGTAATTGGAATCAATCAATCAATCAATCAATCAATCAATCAATCAATCAATCAATCAATCAATCAATCAATCAATCAATCAATCAATCAATCAATCAATCAATCAATCAATCAATCAATCAATCAATCAATCAATCAATCAATCAATCAATCAATCAATCAATCAATCAATCAATCAATCAATCAATCAATCAATCAATCAATCAATTCTTGCAATATTGAGGTGTTAAAGGGCGGCCAAGAAACGCAGAGACATTCGGTGTCACTCGCATGCTTGCGCACAAACCTTCCTGGTGGACTCCCTTTGATGACTTCACGCGCTACATTCTTCTGTAATTGCATCCTTACCTTATGTTGTTCAAGTAGGCTTTGATCGAGGTAACGAAACGCCTCCGCCTCTCTGTTAGGTTATAATTATGCATGTCAGAAATAGACTTGTACAAACGAAGGAAAAATATAATCGATTATATGTAAACGGCCTGCTGAGGTCATTTTGCTCAATAATAAACAGTAGATTGACTCTTGAAAGAATAAGAAAGCCACGACACCCGCAGCCTTTTGAACCTTGCCATTTTATTTCCCCCGATTCCAATACAAAAGATCCATCATACCACTCAAGCAGTCCTGAAAAAGCAACGAAACAAACACTCGATTTCGCCGCATCACAAACTCTGGAGGCTCTGGAGCAAGCCATCGTGCACTGACGTATGCGGTGGGAAAAACACACATGGCGCGCGCGAGGCGACGGGTGATGTCGCTGGCGATATGGCGTTCAGGTGTCCGCTGCAGCAAGTAGGAAGGCGTTCTCGCCAGCGCCACTGCCTGATTGACAGGGGCTTCTCCAGGCAAGCCTCAAGGGAGGGGCAGCGAGCGGCCATTGACCCGCGACCGCGCACTCCGAACTGCTGCGGGAGCCCGATTACGAAAGGATAACAGCCGCCAGTCTTGATGGCACGTTGCGTGCCATGTGCAATCGGCGTGGAACGCGGAGCCGCTCTCGCCGGGCCTCTGTGATCCACAGTGAGAGCACTTGGGGCACGGGGTGGTTAGCCAGAAGTGTAGCATGACGTCAAATGACGGATAGAGAAAAGCAAGCTTCGTATTGCTTCTACGAGCAATCAACAATGCGCGGCCCTAGTTACATTTCAGTAACTAGGTGTGGTATGTGACGTGTAATTCTTACGGTGGCAGTACTGAAATCTTCTTAAGGTGACGTAATATTGAACAACGTCAAATTGTGCTTAACAAGGGGGAAACAAAATTGGCGGATTCCGCGCATATGCCTGAATCGGTTATAAGCGATGCTGTCTTGGGCGTTTACTGGGGCGCTATAACGTAAAACTATTCCAAACTTTTCTATTCCAGTTCTGTAATAAGCCCTCCGCGATTGGTCAAAAACATTTTTGAACCACATCACTTCACCTGTCTGTCACGCGACGTCACGAAAACCGCGAAAGCTCCCCATCTGATATGACGTGTACAGACTGATTATGCATGATTTGACCGAAAAAAGAAACATAGTTATTTCTGATTCTTCTCCTTTTCGCCATTAGCCCCCGGCTATTGGTCAAAAGTCTTCGGGCTGCACCCACTTCACCTGCCTGTCTCGCGACGTCACAAAACCGCAAAAACTCACCTCGTCAAAGTGTCGTGTACGCAGTAAAGATGCATTAACATGCCGAACAAAACTGAATTTTCTTCTGAATAGACGCAGGCTGCCCCGTTCCGAAAGGAATAAAAGATGGCTGCCGCCGGTCGCTCAGGCGCTTGCTACTCGCACCTGCCGGATAGCATGGGTTCATTTTCGTATAATAAAACTTCTTGTGTGGCCATGTAACGTTTTGGAGCACTTTCGGCACGTTTTCGACCTCATTCTGCCAACTCTTCTTTGCTGAGGATCCGTTTTAGCGTCATTCTTAAGCTTCCGTTGCATGCCGCCGCGATTTTCGACCAGCCCCCGCAAGGTAAGCAAGGGAAAGCGGAGAAATCGCAGACGCCGGCACCACCTTCTTGATCCGGTTATCGATGTTCAGTGCAGCGGCTCGGCCCTATTGAATCCCTCTCCGCTTGAGCGTGCTCCTCGCATCTTGTCAGCCAAATAGATAAGACAAGCCCTTGAGTGTAGGCAATGTTATTCGTTTTTCAAGCAAACAAAACTTACCTCCTATGAACGAGGACAGCGCCTGACTGGTCTGTTCCGACAACCCTGCGGGTGACCGCCCGGTGCTTGCATTGGCGGTTACGAAAATTTGACGTCAGGAGATTGGAACAAAAATATATTGGAATAGTTTTACGTTATAGGGCCCCTGAAATAGTTGATGTTAATGTTGAACCCTTTTAAACATCAACATGTCTTCACTTCTTCCCTTCTATGTAGCTCAACGCTTCTAGATCTATACATGCTGTGCTCTGATTTCGTTCACTTAACTTCTTTCTCCCCACTCGGCTCCTTTCGTTGCTGACTTGTTCGCTCTCCACACTCGGCGGCTTTTGATACCGACTTTTTCACTTCTCTGTAGGCGACTTCTTCACTGCTTGTCTATTCGGGCATTTACCAGTGGTACGTACCCATTTTGGGGTATATCTGCCAAGAACGTTCACACATCCCAGTTGTAGTATAATTGGCGAGGCAGCAGCAACCAGCACCCACAAAGTGGGCCAAACCATGGAAAGGTGAATCCTTCACCTTACCGTGGTGTCTAAGTAAGTTCGGCGATCCATAAACGCGAGGTATATGTATACATCAGCCTCCAGAGATAAACGAGAGCATGCCTTTCGGCCAACCCGGGACTGCATGTACAAAAACCTCTTACGATAGATTTGTTCTTAAGAAAAAAAAATTCTACCCGATGTTATACGTGGCAACGAGTCGTTAATTAGCGAAAATGCATTATTTACTTTGAGCTTTTAGTTTCGGCGGGTTCATCGTAAGTGGGAAATTCAAGCAAGCTTTCCGTGCAAGCCGTGTCAACTTTTGGATCTGGGAAAATGCAATAAGCTACAGAACTGCGGCACGACGAATTTCAGCGATCGGAGAGCGCGAAAGCGAAACTGCGACATAGCCGCGCCCCTCGAGGCGACGTTCTGCGTACGTCAGCCAGCCTGCGGGCGACGAGGAGCAGCTGCACTGCGCGTGACGTGAGTAGAACGTCGAGGGGTGCGTCGTATGAGGATTCACATCGAGATCCTTTTTAAAAAAAGTCATTTGTAGATAATCACAGGTATGCTTCACGCGTGACAACAGCAACTAGTTTCTTCGGATGATCGTCACGTGTTGATTATGATGGTTTCCATGCAACGGCGTATAGCCAAGAAATGCGCGTGCGATACGTATCGTGCCAGCGCCAACTAGCTATTTGAGATGATTGCCGCGTGTTGATGATGATTATGATTTCCATATTATGGCACATGCGGACGACGGGGCGTCGATCAAGAAGCGTCCGGCACATTTGAAATAAATAAAAAGAAATTATAAAATATAAGCAAACGTAAGATTTGCCACACTGCGTACCAGGGGTGCGCGAGAGCACATGCGCGCGAGTTGCTTCCTTTGCGCCAAAGACGCAGGAATGAAACGGGCAAATTTGTAGCATCTCATTAGCCACTTCAACGAAGCATTCCAACATGTGCGTTGGACCTGCGTAATTATTACATCCGGCCCATTGCCGTGCGCTGTGGTGTAGCCTTGCCCAAAAGTGCTAATACCACCCCACCCTAGACCTGAGCTAACGTTATTTTTTCGATGCTACAAAAAACACTAGCGTTTGCAGCCCTCCAGATGTCTATCTGTGTCACCTCACTTAGGTTTTCACTCAACGCCTGCTGTCGCATGCCAGACCACCAGCCAGGCTAACATCTACAGCTTCTCATTAAAGTGAGAATTTTTCTAATCTCTCCCGCTTTCTCCTGCATCGACGAATCATTTAGGAGAGCAGTAGGGCACGCCAGAGGCCACATATTTGAGCGCTTCTGAAGTGAAGCAACTCCATTTTTGTTCCACTGGGTATGTACCCATTCTTGTCAAATTCCTGAGAATGGATGGGCATACGCAATTGTGACATAAGGAGTATAGAGTCGTTAAATGTATTCAGATATGTGTTCTCTGTTCATACACATTTCATTAGCGTTCTTCCTTCGACAAACATCTCTATCGCACTTCTCATACAGAGCTGTATACAGGTGGCGAGACCATGGCGGGTCATCCGCTGCTGCTGCTACCTCGCTAGCTCAAGGAAGCTTCGCGTCATTTATCTGAATGACGCGAATGATGCAATGTTGGAACAGTGCGTTGTATCTGCGTGTGTTTTGTAGTAGAAAACAATGGATGTGTTCGAATATCAAGTAGAAATACCGCACCATCCGTCCGCCACTGAGCCTATACGCTTCTATAGTTTCAACTGTACAAAATACGCGTACTACGTATTTTCCAGCGTTTAATCGTCGCACTGTTACCTTAGATGTTTCGTCCGAATCAGCCGTCATTATTTCGGAAATATACACTATACACGGACTGAATAGATGCTTCTTACTTCGACGGAACATCCATCAGTACTTCGTACCTGACTGCCAAGGAGAGAGCAGTATATATCTCAGGAACTGCCCAAAAAAGCAAGCCTGTAAGATGGCCAGATAGCACAGGGTCTTTATGGTTTTGAATACTATACATGGACCCCCACCCCCCCATCAAGCCATCTGTGAAGCTTACGAGACCTTACTGCAGTAACCATATTTTGTTTCCTCCATCCTTGTTACTTCTTGAGTATTGACTGTTATACATGGTGTGTGTGCGTGTGCGCGTGTGTGTCTGTGTTTTACTTCAAACACTTAAAGAAAAGCATACAAGATTTACTACAATCACGTCACTACAGATGTATTATTTGCCCAGGAGAACATCATTTGAAAAAAAAAGAAAGCTACTTATTCACTAATAAAACTAATTACATTAATTGAAGTGTTAGTTATACACTTTACGGCGCATGTTTATATTAAAAAGTTCAAAGAAATCGTCGTAAAACGCTAGTTTCGTGTTTTAACATTTCAAAATGAGCATGTAGACCGAGCTAACTGCCATGGCGTCAAATTAGTCATTCAATTACCTGATTACGCCCGCACGGCTCGCGCTGCACCCCTTCCTGTGCCATGTTCGGTGCCGCGTTCTTAATCAGGTGAACAACAATTTGGCGCCAGTTATTTTGAAATGAGGCCATTTTGAAATATAGAAAAAAGAAACAAGCCTTTTAAGACGACTTCCTTCAACTTTGCTATAAACATGCGCCGTAAAGTTTGAAAGTACGAGTAATTTAATGAGCTGAATTAGTGAATTGATTACATTAGTATTTTCGCACATGATGCAGTGAATTCATTCTCTGCACATGCGATTCATCTGCAGTGAAGTGTTTCAAGTGAACACACACACACGTTTTCTTGCGCTGTTTGTACATGCAGTAACCCACTCTCGAGAAAGCAAGACTTGAGGTCAGATGTCCTTGCTTTCCGAAGCTTGAGTACTGCTGCAGAGCTGAGTGGTACTACACGTAAGGTTCGCGATGAAGTCACGTGGACGGTCGTCTGACCTTACCTTGCTGTGTGTGTGCTTGAGCGGCGGGACGTTCTTGGACAGTGGCGGTGTCCTGCCTGTGCTTTAAATTTCGCACTTATAAGCATGTTTCTTGCCAGATACACACCTCCAGCGAAACTTTTATTTTTCTTTTCTCTCTCTTTCTTTCGCTCCTCATTATAACACTGGGAGCATAGCATGCAAAGCCTGTCTGTATATAGGTCACCCTTTCCAGTTACTATTAGAGCTTTCTCTCTCTATCTTCCTGGCTACCGGAACCAAAGAAACAAACTTGCATTTCACGCTTCTATTTTTTTGAAGACTCAGTGGGGTGTATTGACACCCGTTTTAAACGCAGTTTTGAACCGCTTTTGATATGAGTATACATTTTTCAAACTCTACATAACCTAACGTGTTATTTTTTATTGAGTTTTCCGTTATTATTCTTCTATTAGCCCTGAAATACTGTTTTGTTATTACCAAATATTGTCCCACGCTCTCTGTAATTCTATTGGTTATATTTTACTTTGTGAAAGTTTCTTGTTCACTGACCTCTCGCGTGCAAAAGTATTTGGTTTGTCCTTCGTACAATTTCAACACCACATTACCGTATGTTAGCGCATTTCTTACAGTGTCCTTTTTGTATATGTATTCACATATTTATTCTAATTATTGTATAATCTTTGAGTGTACTCTCCCCCCTTACACAATGCCTCTAAGTGCTTGTTAGGTATCTTTAAAGAAATAACTAAATAAATAAGTCTCCCCATAAGTACCAAAGTTTATGACGCAACGGTGCTTCTGAAATATCTTGAGAGACCTTAAGAATAAGAATCAGAAATGATTTAATTGTTAATCTTGTTGAATTGTTTAACTTTTAATTGTTGCCTACTTTCTCACTCATTGACGTACGTCTTTAGAAACTTACAGTAGAATCTAACTAGCATACACCGAGCATCTTAATTAAGATATACGTATTCTTTAAGGGTGCGCGAATAATAATTTCTGACACCGAATTGAATAGGAATTGAAGACGGCCAGAAGAGAATAGATTCTAATCGAACATCGAATAGTTTCGAATACCGAGCAGCCATTGTCATAATTATAGTAAAACCATCTTCACATCCTAGTATTCATAACGTTAGAAAGTTTATATCATTACATTACAACTAAGCGGATCGTTCGCATAATCAGGACTCTTCGTGGAGCTCGAATGATCAACCGGTAAAGTCTAGTTCCCTGAGCGAGCAGCCCGCTCAACTACGTAAGGTCTTAAACTTTATGTCTACACTACGCCAGCAGTCGTAGGGTCGTCTCCTCTGAAAACTGAGTTTAACACAGCGTTGAGGGAAAGGTCGGATCGAGAACAAATCGCGCCATATTGAGGGCAAATGCGCAACACCTGCTCAATGGTCGGCGAGTGTATACAAGAGAGATTGTAGGCCATCGCCCGCTGCGCTCTATCGTCACAGGCCGAGCGGTAAAGCAAGGCGATCGAGCCCCGTTCTGCCCTAATGTGGGCGCGGATGCTCTCCGCCGAAGGAGAGAGCGCGCGAATGCGTCCAGCACGCCCGCAGCGCTGTGCAATATCGGCGCCGCCGTCCTTCGCCGCCGTAGTACACACGAAAAGGGCGGCGGCCCACTCTCCCGTAATCCTGCCCGCATCTCGCGCGCGCGGAATGCGGCCCGCTGGCCGTCTAACGACGCCGGCCACTCATGACCGAGCCGTCAAGAAAGCGGCTGCAATGCGTCCCTGCGTTTCGCAACAAGCGGGGAGCGCTTCAGGCACACTTCCGCTTGGGCGGACGTTGCCACGGGAATGGCCGCCGCGCAAAAGCTAATACGCCTCACGATGCTTTCGTATGTCGCCGCGGCGGAACGCTACTATTCCCTTGTACAGCTACCACCGCCAACAGTTTTAGAGCGAAGCTGTATATGGCTAGGGTTCCATGTATGCTTCGTGTCCCTGCGTCAACAATAAAAAAAAGGTCAGCGTGGGCCGATCCCGAAGGTCGTGCGATACCGGGCTGACCCGCGGCGGAGCGGAAGAAGGCTTCAAACACTCCGCCCCAGTAACAATGATAATGAATAATAATAAATGAAATAAACATATCATGATTTCCATGTATTTGTCGTGTTTATGCGTCAGCAATAAAATAAGGTGAACATGGCCGATCCCGGAGATAGTGTAATATGGGGTCGACCTGCGGCGGAGGTGAAGCAGGCTTCAAGCACTCCGCCAATAATAATAATAATAATAATAATAATAATAATAATAATAATAATAATAATAATAATAATAATAATAATAATAATAATAATAATAATAATAATAATAATAATAATAATAATAATAATAATAATAATGAAATAAATTAGTCAAGCTGCATTGTTCCAAGTCGATGGGTATACTGGAATCGTCTGTGAACAGCACATGGACTCACAAGCAGGAGGCGTTGCCACATATGCAAAGAACAAAATGTATGTACAACCACAAACCTTTGACTCGCAAGAGGACAATGCCACGTACTATGGGGATGTCTGTTCCGTACCAAGGAAAGACGGAATTGTGATATGCACGGCGTGTATATCTCCAGGCAAACCCAAGTGTGATATCGAGAAGCTCATGACCACGCGCTTTGCGTGGGTTAGCTCTGATGACACTGTACCTGTGATCATCGTTGGATACTTCAATGTGGACATTTCAAAACCAGAAAAGAAATGGTTTACTCAATATGCTAGAAGAGTTCGGTTTGAAGTGCCACATCAATCCAAGTAACTCAACTGCTCAACAATGGTCATATATAGGTTTAACTTCGGCAAAGAATTTCTCTAAGGTTATAACTGAACCAATCAGTGTATATCACAGTACTTACAAAACGATCGTCACTGCAATTACCAAATGATGAAAATAAATACATGTGCCACTGTCTGCATATACATGTACCCATACAAATAATACATGTACCCCTGTGCGATGTGCTACAGCTTCACTGGTCATCCACCTTCACAGAGTGAAATGGCTCCTGAATGCTTTAATATGCTGGAAGCGTGAAAGGTAGATGTTTGGGCAGTCTTGAGGATTCAAAGTTTCGCTCATTCCTCTACCTGTAACTAACCTATAGTGTACGGTAGCAAAGGGGCCAAAGTATGGTTAACCTCCCCGCCATCTCTTCCTTCTCTCTCTCTCTGCTTAGCTCGCATAGTCTTTTCTCCAGGCATAAATTGCGAAAAAAAATATTTGAGGCTGAATTCGCAAAGCTTTTCTTTCGTAAGTTCTGTTTGCTACTGGACGGTCGCCTACGCTAGAGTAGTAACTCCAACATAACGAATATCCTTGGATTTGTCCATTCCAACAGTTCTAGCGTGGGAACTCTTTCGTGAATACGAACCTCGAGCCCGTATTTACAAAAAGCTCTTACGCCAAGTTTCTTTACAAGAAAACACTCTGAAATATCATAAGCTGGGCATATCGTTAGCGAAGGCGACCGGCCAATGGCAAAGAACACTTAAGAACGCAAAACATTGTGAATTCGGCCCGAGGGCCCGAATTCACAAAAACCTCTTGTTGTCTGTAAGAGAAAATTTCAGCAAATCCTGATGCTTGACATATTATTAGCGATTAGGGCTGAGCACTGGCAAAGATCCCTTACGAACGACAAGATGCGCCCTGGTATTGTTGCACCATTCGTAGCCTGTAAACACTTGACGCCGATAGTACACCTATGTCTTCAGTGAAGTTGGAGTTGGCACAAGCGAATACTTCCTGAGGGATGACGTAATCAATAAAGCATGCACAATTCGCTGGAAATAATTATTTGGGCTTGGAAAAAAGGTGCCGAAAAGTCCGCAAAAGGATTATTACTGCTAAACGTATATTTCACAAAGACTCGTTGCCGTCTGCATGCTTGTCAAATAGCGGTAGAACCAATGTGACGTGTCCTGCTGTTCAGATGGCTCATATAGTATTTCTGTCAAGAAGAACCGTGTCAACGCGCATGGCGCAAACCAAGCAGATGCAAAACGTTGCACGACAGTACAGCGAGCATTCCGCTAGCACTGCGACACCGCTTTTCACCTTTTTTTTTTCTTTCTCGCGTACATCTCTCGAGCGCTTGTTCAGAATGCTGTTGTCACATTACGTGCGTTTCGTAGCGTTACCATGGTGCCCGCTGCAGCTGCCAGATAAATTATTGAAATTCTTCACGGAATACTTGCACACGGGTTCGGTGAAACAGGCAAAGAAAAAAAAAGAAACTGTGGGTTGCTGTATATTGACAAAATGTCACGTTATAAAATGCAAAAAAAAATTCTATTTGCTACCAATACATCAACTGCGCACTGAACTTTCTGCACGTAACTCGTACGAAAGCACTAATTTGCAATGTGCCGGCTCTAGTCAGAGAAGTACAACAAAGCTGAGCAGGCTGGTATGCACCAGCCGCTCAGTGGCTCCGACTTTCGATTCCATAGATCACGGATTCGCTTCCCGGCCGCGGAGGCGGCGTTTTCATAAGGGCTGAATGCAAAAACTCTCGTGTAGTGAGGCGCACGTTAAAGAGCACCACTATGGCGTCTTTCATAGTTTGCTGTGTAGCTGTTGAATCCAAAACCCCGTCAATACCTCCTGGTGTTCACTGCGCTCTCGCCATTTAGCACGGGCAACGTTAAGAGCAGCGGCGGAGTAGCGTCGCACTGCGATTTCAGGAAAAGCTGGCTTTGATTCCGGAGTGCGCTTGGCCGCCAACGAGAAGGAGCGAAGAACCCGCGCTTCCGCGTTGGTGGGCGATCGGGCACAGCGCGAGGGGACGCGCTGCAGCTCACCTTTCATCTTGTCGCCGCTTCGCCTGGTGGTCTTGACGAACTTGAGCAGCGTGGCAGCTTTGGCGTGCAGCTCGGCCGGTATCGCGAGGGGCGCCGTGGACACCCGCTGCTGCTGCGCTGCTCCACAGACGCCGGCCTGTCCGTCGTCCGCCGGCGACCGCGAGAATCGGGCGCGGCGGCCTCGCATGCGGACCAGGTTGCTCGCCTTCGGCGGCCGGTGATGGAGCGCGCGGCCGGCCCCGTTCCCTTGAACCGGCGATCGGCTCTCACGCTTGGCGGACCCCTCGCCGGACGACGCGCCGTTCGACTCGGTCGGCGCCGCAGCGCAACATCCCGGAGCCACGCGCCGAAGGTGAAAGCGTCCGGGTGTCGCGGTGGCGGGCGGCGCCCGGCTCGACACGGCCGACGCGTCCGGGATCGCGCGACCGCAACCGCCGCACTTCCGACGAGTTCAGCGCTGCTACCGCGAACGGATTTCCTGATCGGGGTCGGCGTCGGACCAGCGGTGCTGACTCGAGGAGCGAGAACTCCAGGAACGCACTGGCTGAAGCTCAAAGGGATCCTCAATAAGCCCGCTGCTTATTATCCTACGAGTCGTCGCATCCAAGCGGGAAGTGGCCCGACGAAAGGAAACCAATGATTCGAGGCCGTCAAGGAGCCAGCACCCAATGAAAAGTTGCTGGGAACATGTTGGGTAATGAGCTTTCGTCTCTTCTGGTGACTGATTTGTCATTGGCTTGAGATGTTCTACCACAACGCAGAAAGGAACGCAATGCTAAATAGCCACAACGAAATGGTTAGGGCCAAGCGGAGCCACCGAAGAACGACGCGGTACTCAAGCATGAAGCAAAGCATCGAGCTTACCGTGACATCTTATGTTTGAACACTACACCTGAAGTTGTGCCTATAGCCGATGTTTGTTCGTCACTCGAAAGACAGGGAAGCCGCCTATATATGCTAACGGAGGTGGTCCGAACGTCACAGTTTGGAACACAGGCTTCTTCCTCCTTGGGAAGAGAAACGAAATTCTCTACTGAGGCACGGGCAAAGCAGTACGGTGGAGTCACCACAAATCGCCGACGTCCCTGCCATCGCGCGCGTTGCGAGCTCGACGAGCAAGGCGTAGTCCGGAGCGTCGTCCGCGAAGCCACTCTTGGAGGCCGTCACCGCCGGCGAGGACAGCGTCGAATGCAGCCGCTCGGAACCGGGCTTGGACAAGAAGGGCCGTGGCGCTGTTCCGGACTGTCTCGCGGGGGAGTCATCTCTGGGCGCCAATTAGCGCCCGTGCTGCGGCGCGAGCCAACGACTGTGGTCACGCGGTTAATTGGGTCAGCAGAAGACGAAGGATTCTCAGCGAGGGACGCTCGCGACCGAGCGCACTAATTGGAAGCGCACAAAAGCCCCTCTTCCAGATGGAGAACCACAATCGCGAGCCGCGGACGCGCCGTGCTTGTTTCTTGAATGGTCCCGGCATAGGGACCCGCGGATATACGCAAGAGCATAGCTGGCACAATGGCGCCCGCTAGTCTTCACTGCGTCTTCTGCACACTGCGCTATGCAGTGGCTCAGAGCAGTAGTCCACGAACCGTGGGCTGGTTGATGCGGAAGCATCGAACCCTCATAGCGGCCAAGGGCAGGAGTTCACTGACCATGGCCCTAAAATGAGAACATCCATTGCAATATATAACTAACTAATATATAATTGCGGTATATCAGAAATATCACTAACGTAATAGTAATTGGTTTGGTTCCGTCTGCTGTAGACCTTGAGGAATGGAGTTCCGTTTCATCTCTCTCGCCGGGTGCATACCTTCACCCGACACTCTCACCTAGCATGCGGACCTCGACCCCTTTAGGCAATTTCGGCGCGCCGAGTGGTCGAATCAGGCGGCAAGACAAGCCACTAGCGACCTTCAAGATATCCAAGCTCAGCTCCGACGGAGGCCACAGCACGGAGCTAACGTGAACAAACAAGTTACGTTGTTGCCTCTTGCGTGCTGCTCGCGTGCCTAGCATAACACCAATTTGTTAAAAACCGGAAGGCAGCCTATCTACAGGTGAAACTTTGTAAGCCACAGAGTTGTAACAAAACTTGTTGCTGAGCTAGTTGGTTCATGACTTAAAAACAAAAGTTACGGCGCTAAGCTGACGAAGACGTAGTAAGACACAAACGACATATGCGGGCGCCAACTTGCAACTGTTTATGCGCCCGAAACCGCACAATTTTATACAGGAACCTTAAGTGCAAAGTAATCACAGTAGAGATAAACTAGCAAGAGGGATAGGAGGTAACACTGCTCGTAAGCCTGTGATCTGAACAGAATTATCATAGTCGGTACCTAGGAGCAGGCGTGCATTACAGGCGCAATCTGAGCATCCAACCAAATGAGGCATCTGCACGTTCTAATCTTGGTGGCGAATACATGCTATCATTTACGAATGACATTTCTTTGTCACTTAATGCTAGTGACGGCTTGCTGACGCGCTTATTTCCCTCTCTTATTGATGAATAATCATCAGGGGCCGAATTCGCAAAGCTTCTTGTTCGTAAGTGCTGTTTTTAATTGGCTGATCGCCTTCGCTAATAATATGTCTTGCATCGCTTTAACGAACGCTTTAACGAACGAACTTTAACGAACGCTTTAAGCGTAAAAACGTTTTGTGAATACGAGCCTTGATGTGTCCACTCTGTTTATGAGCCTTCCTAAACCCACCAGTTGAGGAGGGAATGAATTCGTCGTTCAGTACGGCCGAGCTCGCTTCTTCAGCGCGAGGAATCAACAACCACAAGCGCGCTGGAAAAGACGCAATCACGTCTACTTGTCTAAAGACATGCGGAAAAATTAACAAAACATTCCAGCTTACATTCGCGAAGGCTTAAATGATATTGCGCGACATAAAAACGACACGGACGTGAGAGAAGACGATACACCAAGCGCTTGGTGTGTCGTTTTCTCTCACGTCCGTGTCGTTTTTTTGTCGCGCAATATCATTTTGCGCTTGGTGTGTCGTCTTCTCTCACGTCCGTGTCGTTTTTTTGTCGCTCAATATCATTTAAGTAATGGATTACCAACTTGCCCGGAATGCTGCTCTCATCGCAAAAGCTCTTACGCTGGAATTGTTCGTAAGTTCCTTTTCCAATCAATCCTGATGCCGCATATTTATTGCCGAAGGCGGCGCCAGACAATGGCAAAGAGCACTTACGACCGAAAAGCATTGCGAATTAGGCCCCTCGTGTGCAAGCGCTCTGTGCCATTGGCCGGCAGCCTTCGCTAACAATATGTCCAGCATCAGGATTCTGTGAACTTTTGTCTTACGAACAGTTATAGCGTAAGAGGCTTTTGTGAATACGGGCCATACATACGGAAAGCAAGACGATTCCTCTTAAGATCAATGTATTTTGATGAAAGCAAACTCCCTTTCTCACTGGAGGCACATTCCGAGGACTGTCCGATACCGAAGCTGGGACTCTCATTCGATGGAAGACATTACAAAGAGGTTTGGCAAGAAAAGGTGGCAATATCAGCGACTCGCCGACTCTGCGAGTTTCTACGCCCTCACAACAGCGACTTTAACAATGTTCTGAGATATACTTGCAATACCATAATATGCTAATATTGCATTTAGATTTCACGCTGTGCTGACGACAAAAAAGTAGTTTGCGCAAGATGACAATAAAAATGTGTGAAAGGATAAAAATATACAGAACAAAATCACATCACAGTAGACAAATGTTACCGACTATCCCATAAGACATCGTTTACGGTAGCAGAGCTTTTTGGAATATTACAAGCTGCAAGATTTATTGCTGAAAGTGACAGAAATCGGCACTGGATGGTATTATATTCCAACTCTAAGGGAGCCCTAGAAATGATAAAATAATTCTATTTTCAAGCAGATTATTCTGTGATATACGAAATTACGTTATACGAAAACAAAGCAACGTATGCCCCCCTTGGAAGTACGCTACGGCCGAGGATGCTCGCCCAGCGAGGAATGACGTGCGACGTGAGAAGCGGCTGGAGAGGGGGCGGGAGCAAGGCGTTCGACTGCGAGCGATGTTTTCCCCGGCTGAGAGGATGCAATGTAAAGTCTAAAAGAAACGTCGTTGGCGCCAGTCTGGCACCGCTATACGAGCGCGCGAAGCCGCAGCTAAGCGTTGAAATGCGAGCCGAAGAAGCCGAACTGCGAAATAAACAACGTCGAGACGGCAACGTAGGGAGGAGGCCTTAAGCTCGCAGACAACGGCTTGCCACACGTTTACTTTACACTGTGGCTCGTTATGTCTTGCAAGAAGTCTGCAGCCACTCGGGAATGCGTTACCAAGTGTGCAGCAAGCTTTCTCCTTTGCGTGTTGCATGAGTGTAACGTGTTGCCGAACTTTTTTTTTGATACAATCTGTGCGCTTGTATTCGTGTGTGTATAGTGTTTTCTTTAATTGTGATCTTTCTTTTTCGGCTATGTTGTTCTTGCGTAAGGAATATTTTGTTATAGCTGGCTCTGATGTGACCTACCTTCCCATGCTTCTATATCTAAAAAGAAATAAAAAACAATAGCATCACAGTTTATGTGCTTAATTATATGTGAAGTACGCACCTTTTCAATAGCTCCAAATTTTTGAGCTTTTGTGATAGTCGTCTGGGGCCGAATTCACAGAGCTTTTCGTTCGTAAGTAATATTTGTCATTGGCCGGCCGCATTCGCTAGTGTTATGCCCAGCGTCAGGATTGCCAGGAATTCGTTCTTAGTAACAATTCAGGGAAAAAGTTTTTTTTGTGGATACAGCCCATGAAGTTAATCTTAAGATTTAACCACCTGACCTACAATCAATTCTACAGTTAAGTAATCAAAAACAGTGAATTTCCTCTGCGCGTTCCTTCATCGAGCCCCTCAGTTCCCCCTGTCCGTCTCACTCATTGCCAAGCGACAGTGTTTCCTCTGGAAACCTTGATGCCTTGACGTGGCATACGAGGGTTCATTGGCCCACTTCTATAGATCACGCACTAAGTGACTGACGTCTGCGGATGATACATCCGTCGCCACAGCAAGGAGAGGCGCCGGTTAACACTCCCAGGGCTATAGTTTATCACATCACATCCTCCGCAGGCCTAACTGAAGAAGGAGGCATCAGGGCCGTAGAGAGCAAGCCACTTGCCATAAAGAAGGGAGCGTAACCGGAAAAGGAGCGACACATATGTATACACAACCTAACGGACTCGTATAACTCGCATCCGCACTGGACGAAGCCTGTCACTGCAACACGACTGAAAGGACTCTTACTACTGCCATAGATAGTTCTTACGTGACGTCATATCCGGATCCCATTTTTGCACCTCCGCCATTACTGGGTACCTCGCTCTCCCATCCCTCTCGCAGCTATAGGGGCGGCGCGTGCTCATTCGACCGCGACGGTATGCTAGGCAGTTCTAACCCGCAAATGCTTGAATCTGTGCGGGGATGAGTAATGTGAGGTGGGAATGGAATTCCGTCCGTGCACTTCGACAACCTCGCAGCAACATTACCGGACCGCGGTAGGAATCAGAAATCCCCACGTGTGCTGGCGTTCACCAATACAAACGGTGCATCTGAAGACGCACGTTGACATCATTAACTACTTGCTATTGTCAACAAGCTATGTTTCACTGCTGCAAGTGGAGGCACACAATTTGTTAGAGGGCGCTTTACGAGTGTATTTGGGAATAATGTGGCCGCGAAGCAGCTGCCGTCGCAATGTGTTACGTAGACCGAGGTGATTTCAACAGTGGTGCATGAGCATACTTGAGACCCTGGGTATGCTTCCCCTACAAGTGCACGTCTAAGCTGATATATATATATATATATATATATATATATATATATATATATATATATATATATATATATATAGCACTTGGTACGTACGCTCTCCGTGGTGTTTTGTGCCGGGTAGCGAGCGCGAGCGTCACGTTAGCTCTGTGACACACGCGTAGATCATACGCCTTACCAGTAATGCGGATGTGGGAATATGCGAGAAAAAGGTAACAGCTTTAAAAAAAAAAATTCCTGGCAGTAATGCAAACGTACCACCAGAGACCAAGTGTTACTACCTTCCCCCAATAAACGACAAGCGGCCCTTTCTGCAAAAACTCCGTAATCATTCATTTATATGTCAACCACTCCCCGTGCCTGTGGCAATCGGCACTTAGAGGAGCTACTCACAATTTATGTAGAAATTGGATGGGCGCCGGTAGCAGTGTAGAACATTGCGGCTACGATTGTAAAGATCGGTACATAAAATGAACAAGAACTACACAAATTAACGGGATTCACAAATCTTCGTTATCATAAAGTGGCGACCACAAATGCGCACGTTGTTGATCCTTCAACTTCGTTATGTTCATACGAGCCAGTCGCACGGTCCACGGTTTTCAAAGCACATAAGCACGCCGCCAAGTTATTATTTTGGGCAAGAGAAATAAAACGAGGCCTGGCTCTGTGTAGGTCGGTTTCACAAAAGTCTTGCTTCTGTTTTTACGCAGACCGGCATGGTGATCATGGCCAAGAAAGCGCAGCAAAATGTATACAAAGTCTATTGCGCAGAACCTGCGCGACTGTGCCGAGTATAGCCAGGGTGCCCAGTCATAGCGGCCGCTTATACCAAGCGGAATTGGTTACGTTGCGTGACGCCTGTGAAGACTGTGTATAACTTACTTCGAGATCACTGGAGCGATCAAGCACTTTTCATATCAAGATCAGGGCGCAGATCTAATCGGGTTCCGAGCCACTGCGGAACCCAGAGTACGGATGGAACTCGAGCTACACCTGTCGAGTCCCCTTCCTAATTCACCATGTGACAAGACCTTTTGCCTGTTACCGTAATAGCAACCAGAAATGCGGTCAACTAACCCAATCTATCAAGCAGAATCTCACTTTGTAGATAACGCCACTCTGCACGCATACCATGTCCCGCGGACTGCCTCGAGTCTGGCAAATCCTCGTCCAGAAATCCATGCAAGACCAACGCGTGCACTTATTTTCAACGTTCTTCCACGTTGGTATATATGATGAATGGCATGATGACCGAAAGTCGACTCCCCACGAGTTCTACTTGCGCTCGCGCACGAGTTCGGCGTGCTGCACGTCTGGCGAGACGAATAGTTGGTAGCCCGCCGTAACCTTTCTACCACCCACTTCTGCCACGCACAGTTCTTCGATAGGAGCCATCCCTGTATAATAACGCTTATTTACCACCCCGTCACTGATGTCGTGCTCGGCGCTCGCGTGCTTGAGTCTCGCTGCGGTCGGCAACACGCGACACGCACTCTCTCGGAGACTTACATGCACGGGCCGAGTATATATATATATATGAGGTAATCCGCCGTGGAACCTTTGCGTGCATTCGCGGGCTTTCGTGCTCGGAAAAACACTTCTATGTAGCACATATTGAGCAACAGAAAGATGTATGGAGAGTTTTTCATGTCGCTCTACAATTTTCTCATTGACACTTTTCATCCAATTGAAATATTCAAGAAGTTGGTTAATTAATACTAATTATCTAATTAGGCGGAATGAAAAAAAAATTTTGAGCATCTCCAAGCGACGGTAAACAACATTAGCTTCGTTCTGTCCAGCTAGGCGGCATTTGCATATTTTAAAACTCTGGCTAGCTAGAACACCCTGTATCGCGGTTGCGCTGTTTACCGTATTATGCTGAAATTTCGTTACAAGCTGAAGTAAAACAGAAATCTCTGTGTACGGCGCTTTTGAATTCTGCGCCCTCCAGTCCCCTTTCCCCTCCACTCCTTCCATCACACGCTTTGCTATATTTGGCCGGGTTCGAAACTGTACATTCCCGCGCCTCAGCAGCGGAACGTCATTATACACAGATCGGAAGCGCAGGTACCTCCCGAGGTTCAGTAATGTCACCGATGCTGTTTAACCTGGCTCTTATTGGATTACCAGCAAAGCTACAGGAAATCGATGGCCTCAATCATACCATCTACGCTGACGATATCACCCTCTGGGTGAGCGATGACAACGGTGGACAGGTTGAAAACACATTACAACGTGCAATAGAAGCAGTTGAACAATACCTAGCAGGAACCTGACTTCGGCAGGGAAATCTGAGCTCCTCATTTAGGTAGCATCGCGACGTGGCCGAAAACCACGCAACTACGAGGAACGAAACAATCCGCAAATTCACCTAACTGCGGGAGATGGTACGCCCATACCCAAGGTTAAAAAGATCAGAGTATTGTGCCTCATCACGGAATGTAACGGCTACAATGGAGAGACCATACGCAAATTAGAAGATATAACATCTCAAATCATGTGGCTACTTAAACGAATAGCCAACAAACATAGTGGAATGAAAGAAGGCAATCTGCTTAAACTAGTCCAGGCGATTGTGATAAGCAGAATAGTATAAGTGGCATCGTACCTACGATGGTACTCGTCAGGAAAATACAAATTAGACTGCTTAATCAGAAACATCTACAAGCAAGCAATCGGACTCTCCATCACCAGCTGGCAACGATAGACTACTGCAGCTAGGTCTCCACAATACACTGGATGAGTTAATCGAGGCACAACGAATAGCACAATACGAACGCCTGTCCAAAACTAAAACAGGTAGGCAAATATTGGATCGTCTAGGTATAAGGTATATCATACTCAACATGGCGTCAAAGTAGATAAACCCAGACACATCAGGGACATGATAACCATCCCTCCAATACCCAAGAATATATATTCTACCCACCACCAGGGTGGACGGGAAAGCAGAGCACGCAATATACAGAAGAAATTCGGTAGCAGCAAGGACACCACATTTGTAGACACAGCTAGATAAAGACACAAGCGCGCCTACACAGCAGTGGCGATAAATTACGAGGGAAAATGCACTACGAGCGCTACAGTCAACATGCCACACGCAAAAACCGCAGAGGAAATAGCTATTGCGCTAGCCATAGCACAAACACAAGCGGGCATAATCATCAATGATTCCCTGACTGCCATACGAAACTTCGCCAACGGTCGAATCTCCCCAGAGGCACTACGACTCCTAAAATTAGCTAATAACCGCGACAAAAGTGTCCCGATCTCATCTGGACACCCGCTCACACATTATCAGATGGTAGCAATGAGGTGGCGCACCGCATGGCTCGAGAGCTTACGGACCGAGCCTCGGTTAGCCCCGCCTCAGCGACTACTCATGAATGGAAGTGGAAAGATCGAATGACCAGATTTCATGAAATTACCCAACCCCATAGATTGCAGAGGCGTACATTCCCGCCGCCTCACCCAAAATTAAGCAAAAACCAGTCTGTCGAATGGCGGCAGTTACAGACCAGATCATATACGAGTCTAGCTATTATGCACCTAATACACCCAGATTTATACACGACGGACCAGTGCAGACATTGCGCCTTGGAGCATATCCTATGGGAATGTACGGCTGTAATACAGGATAACGGTGATGCATCCTCAAACAGCGACAGCCTCCGCGCGCGCTGGGAGTCTGCGTTGCTCAGCTCGGACCTGCAGCACCAACTCTGGGCCGTCCAGCGAGCCGAGGAAGCCGCCAAGGGCCAACAACCCCTGGCCGAAACCTAGGCGGGGCCCAGGCCCACCCCACCAAATCGCAGGGCACTGAATAAAGTTATTTGAATGAATGAACGTGATACAGCGCTTGTTTATGAATGAATAAATTTATTTATTTACGTATGTTGCAGTCCCATTTGGGGCTATAGCAGTAAGGGAACACATGTACACACACAAAAAAAGAAAAATAAATAATGAAATTTCCGCAGTTAAAGTTGCATAAAATGACCACATCGAATAACATGGAACCAAATCACTTTAGATATGAGCAATGAAATATGCTCAATCATGCCTAAAAAACTGGTATAGTGGGAACGCGAATGTGTTTCACCTGATGATGAATTCCAGGGATCAATTGTTCCAAGAAAAGAAATGTACTCGAACGTATTAGTACACGCAAAGAAAGGCCTCAACTTAAGCTCACGGAAATGCCTTGTCCTAGCACGTGTTAAGTATTTTGTGTTAGACAGACGACAAGAACCACTATTTATACAATGCAGAAACTTCAATGACTCATGATCGGCGCTTTGGCGCTGCATTCCCAAGACCATATTTTTGTGCGCCGTCCTTCTTTTCTGACGACCTTTCAGTTGACAGTCAGTGTTTGTTAAAGTCCCTCTCGTGTCCGTGTCTTCGCCTAAGCTTTCAAACCTTGCCATATGCTTGCCAACTCGCTCGTTCCAACGCACAGCAGCAACGGTACGAATTAAGACAACGACAAAGGCGAGGACAGCGGCAGCATGACGGCGACGCTTCAGTGATTGACATTCAACACGCCGGAAAGGCATCTCTGCAGAGAACGACTGATGCCCTGAAAGCCGAGCTGCGAATGAGTGCCTCGTCGCACGCCACTTACAGCTGCACGAGCGTATTGCAACGGCATCGCATCGAAGCTGTCCCCGAGCTGTTGTGCGGCAGCCTCTCGCGTCGGCCATCTTCCCGCGAGCTTCGCAATGCGTACAACCTGCTCCGCTTCAGTACTGAATGCTGGGCTTCCTAAATGCGTGTCCAGAAGCCGCCCGTATCAAGAGCCTGCGTAGTCAACAAAGCCCCTCACAAGCAAGAAATCTGCGTGATATCCCAGTCGTGGTAATCACGTTCAGCTCCCGATCACGCATTGGCGAAGGGTCATGAGTTTGGTCCCCATTGTGGCCAGAGGTTTATGCTTCTTCGCTATTCGTGATGGTGAGGACGAGTAGGTGATCCGACGACGAGGACACGATAACGACTCATGCACTGTGAAACTGTTTACACCGCTAAGGCTGTTTTCTTGTCGCACTGATACCACCCTTACCGTTAGGGCCTTAGAAAAATGTATAGAGGCCAACAACGGGGTTCTACACTCTTAAGTAAGATTACACCCTTTGGGTCGTATCTTGCCACACAACGATAATCGACACTTGCCTTGTCCGCATTTCCTTTCTTTAACCCCACGAGCCCAGTACTTCCAATTCACGAGGCATCTGCGTTATCAGCGTGACAGAGCGTTATTGGCAGGAAAGTTGCGAGCGCAGCGTTTTCAAGAAAGGAAACGCAGGCAAGACAGATGACGATCATTGTTGTGTGGCAAATATATACCCTAAAGGGTGTACGTTTGTTTAACTCTTTCTCTGCCATAGGGAAAATAGGCGTTTTTTGTAGGTTAAGTCAGATTTTTTTTTCTGAAGGAACTACTGCACTCTATATATATTTTATGTAATACTTAAACAAAAGGCAGAAGGAATGCACTTTTCAGCATAAAATTTTTATTAACGAGATTGATGTCATAAAACAGATATTAATTGCCAAAATCAAGATTGTATTATAAAACTGAACAAAGCTTGTAAAGACACGCTTGTACCTACTCAGAAAAAAAATTTAACAAAATTTATGACATATACAAAATGCACAGCAATCTAATTGGCACTATCTCCGAAAAGAATCAAACTTTTTCATTGAACAGGTATTCCACTACAAAAGTTTAAGTGCAAGTACTGCAGTTTGGCGTGCCAGCCTGCGGGCGTCGATGTTCCGGGCTGACTTGCGTTGTCGTCGGTCTCAGAGTCAAATCCCGACAAAAAGGCAGCCTCCTCAGACTCGTTGCTGCCCGATACATCGATAAGATCAACCGCAGACGCAGCGGAATCGCGAGATCTGCGATGTTTCGAAGCGCGCGCGCCGATGCCGGAGGCGGCCATGTTTGCTTTCTGCTTTGGTAATCGCCAAACTTCGGCGCGGGTTCGAAGATCACCGCCTGGGGGAATAAGGCGAACTGCTTAGGAAACAAAAGAACAGTTCCCCTCCTTCACGTCCGAAAGCGCAGCGTGTCCGTGAGCGGCGCGGAAAGTCTCGAAATCGGCGTTTCAAACCATAGTTAGCTGGCTAACGATTCCCAATGGGCGTCGTACGGAAAGTGTTCATAGTGTAACTAGGCAGTGCGATGACAAAAAAACATATTTGAAAACTAAAATAATCATTCTGACAGCCTTGGGCGCGAAGAAATATCGGACAAGAGAATTTCGCAAGGAGAGGTGTGAACCTCTCCAGTTGGACATTTCTGTGCGCCCAAGCCTGTCAGAATGATTACGTAGTCAACTACGCCTTTTGTCATCGCATGTCTAATTAGAGCTCCGTTGTCGTCCTGTATAAATTTTTTGTAAGACCCTAAAGCTAAGGGTGTGACCAGTGTGACAAAAAAAAAAAACACTCTTAAGGGTGTAAACATTTTTACAGTATATGCACGATGACGCGGCGGCATGACGGTGCGAAGGACGATTAGGAAGACACAGTAGTTTCAAGTTTCTTAACTGTTTTTGCAATAAAAAAAGCACGTGGCATATTGAAAAAAGATCATGGAGTGCGTTAAATACCGAAAATCAAAACATTGAGATAAAAGTATGCTCTATATTTACCGTCACATGGTCTGACTGGGCGCGCAACGTCGTGTGAGCGTAGTTCAGTATCGCAGTACTATCGCAGTTTCAACACGCAGCAAGAAATGTTCAACGCGAACAAAACTCGAACGAAAACCTACCGCTCCTTTAGCGGACCGAGCTCGAAGTGGTTGCCTCTGTGCGCCGGCGCCGAATCGCCGACCCTCGGGCTTTTCCGTCGCTGGTCGAGCGGACAAGCAGCCCGACGCTTGCATATACGTGTGGTCACGAACAGCGGCCCCGGCTCGTGCTAATAAAGGGGGCCCCGACGCGGGCCGATCGCCGGTCGAGAGTCCGGCGGATCGGCTTTCCGCGGCGGCGGAACGCCGATTTACAAAGCGGCGCAACCAGAGTCGACCGACGTCCTCGCTCTCGCTCCTCGTCGGGCGTGTAGCAGTCGTGCAGCCGCAAACGTTTCAAGGTGTTGGGTCGCTCGCGATGCGCGCCCGACATATCGCGCCGCTGACGTGACTTGCGGCGCCGAATGCGCAAGCACGCCGCGGGCACCGCAGGAGAGCGCGTGGCAAAGTATACAGTATCGATCACGCCGCTCCAGAAAGCGGCCCTTGGCCTCTGAGCCTTTGCACGTTGCACTGCGTGCTTCCTTCTACTTTTTCACTTGAGTGGCCACTGCAAAATGCTTGCTAGGAGTCCTCTAAATACACTGCAAACGTCTGGTTGCAAATACCGGTTTCTCTGTAGATGTTTCCCAGACACAACGGTGTGGTGACCAGATTAAGCAAAGTTGATCTGGTCGACACACGTCGGTATACCGTCACTTTGCTTCACACAAAGTCAAGCGTCTTGTTCTGATTGTCACTGCGGAATATCTTTAGGACCGAAATTCGTGGGAAGTCATGGACATTACATTATTACACGAAAGCCCAAATAGTAGCGAAATAATTCGGTAGCCCTTTAATTATGCAGTGCGCTTTTGAAAGGCGAACCTACTCCCTTCTCGCTTCAAAAGCACGGAAGCAAAACCTCCTCCAAGGGTCTTCTTTTTTTTTTCATTTGAAGAACGCATAATACGAACGATATTTAGACACCTTGGAGTTGGAGATGTGAAAAAAAAAGGAAAAAAAAACAAACAAACCGAGTGATAGTGTAGTCATTGATATTTTGTTTTGAAGTGCATGTTTTTGGGAAACAGCAGTAGGAGAAATAAAAACGCGCACATGTCGTTGGCTCTAGTTGTAATATATATATGCACAATGATGTTTATGAGGGACAAGAGGACATAGGTTATAGGCCCTCGCTCCACATTGTTTTTGGGTAAAAACATCTGTGGAAATATCGGCGTGACGACAGATAGCTAACAGGCGCACGCAAATTCTTGCGTGCCTACCACTCAGATACTAGCAGTCGCTCAAGCGTTTAAAAGTTACACCAACGTTATTTTGTCTTCTCCTGCCGTAAGCGTGTGCTATAAACGCCTGATATACCACTCTCCGAGAACCCTGTATTCCCGAGGCGGGCTTCGTGGCAACGCAGGATTCAAATGCCGAGCCATTGCCAAACTCCAGTCGACGTGTGGTAAATGTTCGGCGCCGTCAGAGACAGAGGAAAAGCACTCGGGAGTGGCGGTGCAGAGTTTTCGCTGTTCTAGTCCGTCCGGGCGCATAAACCTTTGCGAACATCAAGTGAGCTGCTAAGTTCGATCATGCCACCATCACGTTATGCGTCAAAGGAAGGCGTGGACACGCTAACTGATGCTTAAACTGACTTCAGCTAGGTGGCTGCGCGAACAATGTCTGCCTCGTGGTATGTCCCTTCAAGCTCGCTTCAAGACGGTCAAACAAAAGCAAGTAAAAAAAGACAGTGTTAAAACGACAGCCGAAAGTGGACTTTGCTTGCAACAAGCTTTGATATATCGAATACCGCACTCACCTAGAACACCACTAACACCAGGGCAGACCGGACAACTGGGTTAACTTGCTAGTGTGCTATTCTCTATTTATTCCATTATTAGATTTTATTTTATGTGTAACAATTTGTGAACGCATATTTTAATCGTTATGATTTTCGTTCCCCTGTTGAATATTTGATTACCGAGCCCATTATTTGCGAAAAATTCAGTACGGCTTATGCGTCATCTCCCATTGTTTATTCTACAACCAGAATGGACTAAGGACGCGTCGCGGTAAGAGTAATTTCACGCACAGCTGGACATCTCTCAAGCTTGAGACACAGCTAGTGCTGAAAGCGGATGTTTCAGGCGTCCCCACACCAGGGGGGACTCTTGGTGCGCGACACCTGTCACGCTAAACTGTCTACTTCGCTACGTAAAATGGCGCTTCGTGCAAGGAATGCAGCTTCGTGTGCCCTGCGTTGGTACCAGAGTGAGTGGCCACTATAGCCTCGCGCCCAAACGATTGACAGGCATGTGTGCAGAAATGCGGATCCCCCCTTACGCTCGATCGTCTCATCTGGCTTGGCCCAGCATCCTGGCAACCGCCCGCTGACCTCGAATGTGGCGTCAAGCACTCATCTATGCAGCCACACTCCCTCCGCACACACGGCGGCATTCAGATGCGACAATCAGCGCGGCGCCTGAATGGCACATCGTGAATGCACGGAGACGGCGCGCGCGAGGCATCATCCCTTTTGATCGCCGCAGAGGCGAGCATCCCGGAGGGAGAAGCACCAGTGCGCGGCGGAGACGCCTAAAAATACGCCGGCTTTCGTGGTCATCTCCCCTCCTAACGAAGTGCTCGCCACTGCGGCGCGCGACCGGTCAACGCTAGCAGGCGCGGCCGTCGCTGACAAGCTAGCTGACCCAGAAGCCCGGTTAGCCGGGCATCTCTCCTGGCCGACGGGCCGCCCTTGAAGCTGGCGCGACTGCGGCCCACACGTCGTGCTTTGCTCACCGCTGCCCTGCGTTGTTACGCCTCCTGCTAGAGCCGATGTTCTTGATCGGTCAACAGCGTTCCTTGCGCGTCTTCTTCGCTTGCAATAGTTTCTGATAACGTGTCATCTGCCCACCATGTAACGATCATTTGTGCGCTATCACTGTGCGGTTAAATGGAGCGAGAAGGTATCGATAGAGAAATGTGTGGAGGTTAACCTGAAAAGGAGCGTCTGATTGGAAAATACGAAGCACATTAGGAGTGGAACCAAAGCTAACTTATCTGTTTATAAACGGCCACCACGAACGAAAGCCCGTGTGAACGAACTCCTCCTGGATCAGCACATCGTTTTGACCATGTGCACCGACAGAAGCCTCGATCCCTCGCGCTCGACCAACGCCTCCTATAGCTAGCAGGCCTGTGCACTCTGCTTTATGACGTCATGCTACTTAGACCGAAGTTGCCATTGCCAAGCCGAGCATGACGAAAGCGGTGACGTTAAAATCACCGCGGCTTACTCGGGAGCGTCTCCATTAGATTTTATGACAGTCAAACAAGGCTGCATGATGTCACGGATCGAAATGGACCGGCCTTGTGTTATGACGAGGAGTTGGCTCGACACGCTTGTAGTTAGCGCACTGTAATCGTAACGTTTGCAGCGCCCTGCTTTGCCTGAGAAGTGGACAACACATCTTCTCTTGTGTCCGTGTCGGCACGCCGTAACCCTTCTTTGCATTATGAATCCTTACCAACTAGCTCTGCTTTCTGTTACACTGCGATGCCATGACTGATATTCAAACAGTCGTTATAGGTAACCTTTCTTTCTCACTTAAATGTTTTTTGAAAGAAAAAGAAAAAAAAAAGTCCACCGACGATTACGATATACCCCCCAATGCGAAATTTGAGCGCAGCTGTATACGTGTTTTCATTTCGCGATATATTAACTGGCATGGACAATCTGTCCCATGCGGCACGTTGCAAACAGAGAGAAGTGTGGCGTTACTGGTTCGCTAATCTGGAGATCGCGAGAGCTAGCGCGTGGGTGACGCGTTGCAAAAGCAGCCGCCGCCGCCGCCAGACTTCCCAGACGATGCGCACTAATCTGGCGCCAGCTCGTAGCCATCGTCGCCGCACTACGATTTTCCTCTCACCCTTTCGCCATACGCTTCTCATCCGCTTTCCGCCTCATGGCTTCACTTTCCTCCTCTTCCGCTTTCCTCTTCGCGTCTTCGATCCCCATCTGCGCTCTGCGTTCGCTTTCATCTTTCATTGTGCTCGTTCGCTCGGTTACGCCGACGCCGACGCTCGCCACAGTAACAGGCGAGCTGCGCTCTAATATTTTTCAGATCCTCCGCAGTGGGGAAATATATGTAATGCGAAGGATTTTGCAGGTACCTGGCGATCCAGCATTGTTTGAGGTTCAGCATAACGATACCAGGTGGACCAACGTGTTCCTAACGATTGAGTAGTTGTGTGTGGCGATTGCGAGCGTACGTGTGGGTGATGACAGCAGCATGACGACAATCACGTTGTAGGCGAGCGTATGACGGAAATGGCGTGATTTCTACGCCGTCCGTTTTACGCGGGCCTACAGCATGGGGATTATTGGTTTCTACTTAGGTAGTGGACGAACGTAAGCGAGAGAAACATGGATTGTGAAGACATCAGCGAGTACGCATTTTACAATCGTACGTACACATGGCGATTTCATGTGGTGTATGTTAACATGATTATGGCATTTGTACTTCAGTGTAGAAATGTTAAAACTTCATTATTTTAGGCGATCTTAAAGTCTTTACAAGGTTGCACAGCTCCTCGTAGTGAGGAAAGTACTGAAAAAGTACTACGAGGAAAGTAGTGGCCGAAGGGGACCGGTCCAATAGATAGTGCAGTCTAACACGACGCCTCAGATAGCGGGCTATCATAAGGAAAGAAGACGAGAGGGTGGTATATGGCGCGCACGCCGGATGTTTCAAAGAGTCGGCTGCCTTTGGAACGAGAGATGTGCGCGTGCGTGCGATTGTGGCCTAGCTATTACATTTATAAACATACATGCGTAAGATATTTACGTAGCGGCCAAAATAACCACAGCGGCGTCCACAAGAACAAGAGACACACTTCATAGTACAATTATTGCAGTAAACAGTTCTCTAAAAGGGAGGCAAAAGGATACACTCCATCAACAGTAGAAACAGTAGATTCCAACTGTTTGGAAGTCTCTTTGATCATATAAGTCTTTCAGGTGGGAAATCATCTGAGTGAAATATGACTGCGAAGATACAATTGGTTCTGCATTGCGACCTAACATGTCACTTCTCCATAAACTTAGGAACGCCATAAGTAGCAGCATGTCGAAAGGCGCGTCTTCACATTTAGGTGGAATAAGATATCGTCTTGTATGAAGATAAACACCAAGACACTTTTTAAAAGTCCTTTGCATAGCGTCCCCAAATAACCTGGCGTCCTTGTAGTCAATAAAACAGTGTTCTATAGTTTCCGGTACATTACAGAGACGACAGTTAATCGAAGATACAAAAAATTGGCAATGGTTTAGCTCGGCTATGCCAGTATATACGTAGCGAAAGCTAAGACATAGCATGGTTAGCTTTGGTTAATCTTTATTGCAAGTCCAGGTTAGTCTGGTTGTTTAGCTATGTTGCGGCGTTTAGCCAGTCGTTCAGCGCGCTGTTCGTGTGTTTCCTGGGCGATTCGTTTCCTCTTCATCTCGTTCCGATGTCGATTCCAGATCTCCTCTTGCTTATCAGAATTGTCGCCGTCAATACTGCCGCCTCAACTGTGATTGCGGCGCACGCGAGCCCTCTTTTTCAATCCTCCAGACATGTTATCAGGCATGCGACGCAGCTGGCGAAGCGAGTGGAGGGCAGCGCAACGACGAGGAACGCGGTGTGACATTATACCAAACGGCGGCGGCGGAAAGGTGCGGCGCAGCGGCGGAACACCTGTGGCTCGGTGCTACTAGTGGCGCATGCGCAGTAGTGACTAGAGAGAGAGAAAGAAAGAAAGAGAGAAAGAAAGAGAGAGAGAGAAATATTCGTGACGAGGCGCGCGTTGTGACGTCTTGTGCCTCCTCGGAGCACCGCCACGGCGAAATCGCAAGGTCGCGGCCGGTAAAGCTTTAGATTTAAAAATGCATTTCCTACTTAACGAGGCTTTAACAGGTAGCGCTTCAGTATGCACTTTGTCGAAGTATGCAGAAGAAATACCATGAAAAAAAAAAGCGATCGTGGCTTAGTGATTAGAGCACCCGTCTGCTATCTGTACGGCACAGGATCCATTCCGGCATCAGTTGCACATTATTTTTTTCTTCTCTTCATGAAAGCGAGGCGAAAGAGAAACCTATTTACTCAACTAACAGCGCCAAAAGTGAGGTAAAGAATGACTCCCATTAAAAGTTGAAAATGACGGTAGCAACAAGAAATAGAAGTGTCGAATTGTGCGGCAGGTGTGTTTGACACCTACGAAACTTTTTAGACATTTGGCTGCCGTCATACGCCCAGCCGTTATTAGTGAGCCGTGCTTACTCTATCGTTTGATTTGTAATGTGGAAGCACGCCAGTTTGGCTGACGTATACTAAGTCGCGGAAGTTTTTCCTTGCTTTCAGTTTGCGCAGCGAAAATGGAGCATTTAATTTCAAAATAGTGTGGGGAGGCTTCGCCGCAAGGCGCAGTGTCGTATAATTATTTGTAATATTCCTTTGCCGAAGTAACAATGCTTTTCGTTCGTAAGCGCTCTTTGCCGTTGGCTGGCCGCCTTCGCTAATATAAGGAACGGCTGGAATTTTCTCTTACGAACAATTATAGCGGAAGAACGTTTTGTGTGTGCGAGTCTTCATTATTTCATCTTACGCCATACACCGCAACCGGCTTTATCCATGAACTTGTGCGGCCACCGGGATGGTCGAATTCATGTTGGGTTGGGAGCAAATGCTGATCTCCAGGGCTGATTCGTTTCGCTAGAATGCGTTCCTTTTTTTTTTTCATCCACCGCTCGCAACCGGCTGATCCTGGTGATAATATAGGCGGAGCACCATTTGATGCACTGACGAGGCATGAGAAGGAAAATAACTGGAATGAAATGGTTACATTATCCCGGTCTAGGCCTTACAGAGAGCAACCGACGCGAGCTCGGCCGTCTTGGCGGTGCCATTAGAAATGCACAATGAAGTTTGCTCGTGCCACTTCGCATACCTTATAAGAAATATTTTGACGGAGCTTGGCACGAAACGGAACAGAACTGGTGGTTCAGGAACCCCCTCGTTTTGTTTCGTTTCGTTGAACCTTTGCTGAAAGCGCATAGCCACTGTGGGGTATTGGCTAAAAATTCAAGCGAAGGCTCACAACTTCACCACCACCACCACCACCACCACCACCACCACCACCACCATCATCATCATCATAATAATCATAGCACTAATACCAATAAATAAATAAATATGTCCAACATTACCGTTGGCTGGCACCTGCTCTTAGAAACAGCTCTATCATAAGAATGTTCTTGTGAATAAGGGTTCAGGGCCCGTATTCACAAAAAGCTCCTTTCCTAGAATTGTTCCTGAGAGCAAATTCCAGCCAGTCGTAATGGCTGGACATTACTAGTGAAGGCGGTCGGCCATGCACAATCACGATAGTACAGTTAAAATGTCATAAAAATGTTTAAGAAAAAAGAGGAGGTTATAGTGCAGTTAAAGTGACATAAAATGTTTAAGAAACAGTAGGAGGAGATTATAGCACAGTTAAAGTGACATAAAAATGTTTAAGAAGAAAGTGAAGATTATACTGCAGGTAAAGTGACATACAAATGTTTAAGAAGAAGAGGAGGAGATTATAGTGAACTTAAATTGACATAAAAATGTTTAAAAATCAAGAGGAGGGGATTATACTGCAGTTAAAGGGATACAATATGTTTAAGAAACAAGAGGAGGAGATTATAGCGCAGTTAAAGTGACATAAATGTGTTTAAGAAAAACGAGGAGGAGAGTATAGTGCAGTTAAAGTGACATACGAATGTTTAAGAAATAAGAGGAGGAGATTATAGCGCAGGTAAAGTGACATAAAATGTTTAAGAAACAAGAGGAGGAGATTATAGCGCAGTTAAAGTGACATAAAAATGTTTAAGAAAAACGAGGGGGAGATTATAGCGCAGGTAAATTGACATAAAAATGTTTAAGTATAAAGAGGAGATTATAGTGCAGTTAAAGTGACGTAAAAATGTTTAAGAAACAAGAGGAGGAGATTATAGTGCAGTTAAATTGACATAAATATGTTTAAGTACAAAGAGGAGATTATAGTGCAGTTAAAGTGACGTAAAAATGTTTAAGAAACAGGAGGAGGAGATTATAGTACAGTTAAAGTGACACAAAATGTTTAAGAAACAAGAGGAGGAGAGTATAGTGCAGTTAAAGTGACATACGAATGTTTAAGAAATAAGAGGAGGAGATTATAGCGCAGGTAAAGTGACATAAAATGTTTAAGAAACAAGAGGAGGAGATTATAGCGCAGTTAAAGTGACATAAAAATGTTTAAGAAAAACGAGGGGGAGATTATAGCGCAGGTAAATTGACATAAAAATGTTTAAGTATAAAGAGGAGATTATAGTGCAGTTAAAGTGACGTAAAAATGTTTAAGAAACAAGAGGAGGAGATTATAGTACAGTTAAAGTGACATAAAAATGTTTAAGAAGAAAGAGGAGGAGATTATAGTGCACTTAAATTGACATAAAAATGTTTAAGAAAAAAGAGGAGGAGATTATAGTGCAGTTAAATTGACATAAATATGTTTAAGTACAAAGAGGAGATTATAGTGCAGTTAAAGTGACGTAAAAATGTTTAAGAAACAGGAGGAGGAGATTATAGTACAGTTAAAGTGACACAAAATGTTTAAGAAACAAGAGGAGGAGATTATAGTACAGTTAAAGTTACATAAAAATGTTTAAGAAGAAAGAGGAGGAGATTATAGTGCACTTAAATTGACATAAAAATGTTTAAGAAAAAAGAGGAGGAGATTATAGTGCAGTTAAATTGACATAAATATGTTTAAGAAACAAGAGGAGGAGATTATAGTGCAGTGAAAGTGACAAAAATGTTTGAGAAACAAGAGGAGGAGATGACCTTAGACATATAGATTAACATTCTAACATCGTGCGCGGCAATGGGGGTCGTAGCTTCAGTAGCCATCATGGCTTCAGTTGCCAATTCTGGCATTTTCTTTATCTATCTTTCAATGCCTTATTGTCATATCTAGCTTCTTTTTTGAAATCCAGACAAATTAGTTTCACTCGACGCAACCATACATGCTGCACTTGATTTCACACGCTGTAAGGTGCTCTGACTTTTCCGTTTCATACCACCTTCTCACGCCGTAGCTGGTATGCAGGAACGCGTATATATGGCGAGGTAAGTGTTATGAGTGAATAAATGGAGATAGGCTGTCCAAAACTTGTGGCGCCGGTACAAACCTACCTCTTATCGGATTATTGTAGGCGTGTCCCTAGATGCCTTGAATGCTGTGCAACGCCCAACGATACTTAGCATTGTCCGGCGTTCGGGACCTGCGCCTCCAGGAAATTAATGCGCTAAGGCAGGGCGCGGACCAAGAAAACGAACAAAATTGCTTAGCCATGTCGCCAATAGGGGATGAAACAGCCGCAATTGTGTAATATAGGGAAACAGAGAGAGCGAGAGAGATAATTAATAGAAGGGCGGAGAGATCGGCCTGAGCTAGCAAGACCTGCGGTTCTGCACTGGCACTCCCACTAAAAGCTTCTGGCGAAGCTACGTGCTTGGGACAGGTGAGTACTAACCATATATTTGGAAAAATTCTGGGCCCATGGTCATCAGAAAAATTGCAACCCGTTGCTACAAACGCAATAGTAAAATAATTAAGGAATCAGAAATATCAAGAGGCTACTAAATCAAATAACGGTTTGTTCCATCTCTTTATTCTTACTCTTGTTCTTCTACATGCTCGTATTGTTCTCCTTTTTCTTTTGATATAGCAAACAATATTGTTTACGTGTTTCCTTGCGTTTTCACATCTTTGCGGCTCTTGCGTCCCAGTACGGGAGTGTTGTACTTAGACTGGGCCACTCGAGAGAGGCCTCACTTGGAACTGCCCAAGAACATTTATATTTTGTGTACCTATAGATGTGTACCCGAATGCCCTTGTGTATTTTTTTTCTTAATCGTCGTAGCTGTTGTGAACATCATGAGCAGAACTACTTTGTCAGAGAAAAGGCGTAGCCGCTGCCACATATGGGCAGTACCGCCTTATTAAATGCAGTCAATTAAAGAAAGAAACGCAGCGATGAGTGACTTTCCGCACTTTTGCCTAGGGAGAACGCTCAAATACTGTGCGAAGAGACATTATAGTTTCACGAAACCACCGATAAAGCAGGAAAAATGCATTACACCAAATGGGCCAGTAGTTCCAGTATTCTGTAGGGACCATGCTCCCTTAAATTTTTTAATCTCTTTTTCATTCTCTTAGCGTCCACGGTACTAAGCCACAATGACCGTTTCAAGTGAAAGAGAGAGAGAGAAAACAATATGTCAGGCAGGGCAAGGACGTTAGCTAAAATGAGTGTGTAAATAGTTGGTAACCCATATAACGCAGTACGAAACAAGAAACAGTTTTCTCTTCAAAAGAGAGCTGAGCAATCGCGGAGCGATTGAGAAGGGCTCCGACTCAACAGTCGGCGATCCCGAATTTGCCAAAGAAACCGTTGCCCAAGGCAGCGCCAGGTTCCAGAGAAGCAGAGCGCCTCTCGAGAGGCGATGTAACAAAGGGCCCCAGCATGCACGGAAATTAGTGGCGGCCGCCGCCGAGCCACACGCGCGGCCGACGAAAGTGGCCAGCGTGCGGGAACATATCACGAGCCGGGATCCGCGTCACGATCGGCAGGAAACGTGTCCTCCGGGTCGAGTCAAGGCGCGTGCATCTCTGCACATCGCCGTGGCGGAGAACCTCTGTCCTGCTGCGTAGTTCGGTGCATTGGGTAATCCTCCAGACCCAAAACGTATGATCCTACAACCAACAGCGTGAAATATGGTCGAATGGGACCCTGTTATAAGACCATTATGATGATATGTTGTTATTGAATATGGTGGTTATAGACCATTTTGGGGTTTTCAGTCCGAATCCTGAAACTACTCGGACGGTAATGAGCTCAAATGCTGCCAAATAAATGCTTTCAAGAAACTGTAGTCATGTACTGCGTGTCGCAAAAATGCGACCACTGCTGCTTTCGACACTGGATCGTTACACATTACGTGGGGTCGCAGGCAGTCGTTTGCAGCGAGATTGTCCAAGCAATGCTCAGCGGCTTGAACACCGCCAGCATGGAGGGGCTGACACGTTCTGACGACGGGAGTGGCAGCCTTTAACCTTGCTCCGAGAGCAAATTTGTCATTTGCAGTGTCTACCTTTTGCCTTTACCGTTGGCTTTAGCACTATACTGATGATTCGCAAAGGGGCACTGCGTGGAATAGTTCCCCAGTGTAATGTATCTTGCAGTTTCAACAAACCGAAGTCCACCGGGTGGCGCTTCAGCCACGTGACTGCGCCCGGAGCTGAAATCGCATTTTTTTCGCTTATTAGAGCCCTGCAGAACCATGACTAAATATCAGCGTAGCTCTTGCTGCCGTGATAGCGTATAAGGAGAACAAGTTTTGCTCTCATCAATAATGTTACGCTGTGGTCGGTGACCTGTGAGTGGTACCGGGTTTTATGATGCTGCGCTTAAAGACAAAACGCGCTAACTCCCATTGCAATGACGTACTGTTCGAATACCTGCCGGCGTAAACGCGTCGGCATGGGCATAATCACGAAGGTGCTTCTCTATTTCCTGGTTCTGAAGAGTGGTGCTACACAACAACGTTTCTAGCGCACTTTGGTTGATCACAACATCACTTTAGAAGTGCCGCCACTAGCGCTGCTATTCCAGGGTGCGCTTTCTGGTATAATTATAAGCCTATATATATATAGGCTAAACACTCCGTCGTTCAATGATCTCCTATGTGCACCAATATCGGCGAGGTAATAAAATAACGCTCTTGGTATCATGAAAACCGCTTTTGCGAAGGAAGATGTAGTTATTCGGCCAACAAAGCCCTGTAGAATTGTGGAATCACGGATATGCTAATTTCAGCATCGCCAGTTAAGGATCATTAATGACTCCATCGTTCAGCATGTAGTGCGCCTTTGTGAGCCCGCAAACACGCTTGCTCATGCTTTTTCTACTGTGCTCAGGTACCGTAGCACAGAATGCAACCTGCAAATGCCTGTCAAAGTGCAGGGGTGTTTGACATAGCTACAGACGGCGTCGATCGTCTTAGGTGGTAGAAAGAATAGCATGACCAGACATCCTGATTTATGCGTACTGTTTTTACGGTCGTGGTGCTGCTGTGTCGACAGCGCTGAGTTTTGCATCGCTTTCGTGAAACCCGCAGTCATCAAGACTTGCCTGCAGCTGCGCTGCCTTGGAAGTACTGACAAGCAAAATGGCAAAAGTGTCTATGTATATTCTCGGAAGATGCGCATGAGCAGTAGCGCTCAATAATTTTCATGGTGGGGTTTTAGTTGTCGCAAAAGTGCCACTGCCAGTCTATTTACAGCGAGCGAACAACAACCAGTTTTGGGAATGCCATAAAGCTCTGCGTGGGCTATGGTCTCCAAGCATCCAAGCCCCAAGCTTTACTTGACATCGAGCCGTTGCTATACGGAAGATCACTTGAACGTACCTCATGTATTTTACGTACGGCATGTTACAATATAAGAGCGCTACATGTCTACGGAAGCACACTACCGTACAAACCCATACGGCTAAATGATACCGTAATGAGCCCAAATACCATAATGAGCCCCAAATGATACCAAAGGAGAGACAAAACTATAGTTTCGTCTCGCCTTTCGGATTACCAATTCTATTATAACATAACTATAGACAGCTGGACAAGTAATTACGACTGCATTGCCGGAAACTGCGCCGTTAAAGATGGGAAGAACCTAAGAATGCAGACAAGGACGAACGCGGGATTTGATCAAAGCGAAACGTCACTACCGCTCTGAACAAATTAGGATAAATACAAATTAAAGCAGCGAACAACATCAATCACTCAACGTCAATCACTCGAGCATGAGGTGCTTCGAAGGTACGCAAATTCTTTGACCGATAGTGGTGTTGTTATGTTGTAGTGACGGTGAAGAACCAGACAGTAATACAAGTGTGAGAAACAAATATGCCTTTCAATATTGATGGCTGATCAAAATTATTCAGAGCAGTCTGTATATATACACGTAGTGACATTTTGCGTTAATGAAATCACTTGTGAGTTTGCGTTCCTCCTTGTCTGTAGTGTTGTTCCGTCTTTAACCACACAGTTTACGCGAATGCACCTCCTTAAATATTCAATAGACATTATTCTCACTCACACGTCATCCTTCACAGCCATCTCTACTACCTCCACCGACATCCCTCGTTTGATTTCTCGTCTGGCTAATCTGGTCCCCTAGAACAGAAACCTTCGCTACCTTAAAATGGCGTCAATCTTTAGCTGAAATAAATATTTATTCAGTAACCCGAATACTTGAACTTTGGCCTGGAACGCACATGGTGTTTACTAATGATTAAAGGGGACACACTTTTCTCGAAGAGAAAAAAAAAATTATGCGGATCCCACGCACTGTGGGAATCGGTGTACGCGAAGCTTTAATTAGCCAGCAAGGTAAAATGGCGCATTACGACGAGCATAGAGTTTCTCACTATAACACCTAGAGGGTAATCTGGCGCCACCGTCTATGGGAGTTTCTTAAGGGGGCACCGTGCCGTCATGGGAATGACGGTATATGTGCGAGGCTCGTGTTGGCTGGTGCTGTAAGACGCTTCGTCTAAAACGTGGATATGGCTACGCAAATAACGCGTTCTCAAAGTAAAATCTTCATAAAATGTTTCCATTCACGCAAATTACACCTTTACTCACCCACGATGCATGACCAAGCGAAGAAAAGCAAGAACAGACGACAAACTGTTTGAAAGCGAGCGCGAACCTTGTCGTCTGTCCTCCAACTTTAGCGTCCCGCTGATACTTTTTACGTAACATGTAGTCGTACACACAATAACAAGTTCTCATAGTTAAAGAAAACATGTTTTCGCGTAATAATAAAGCTAAAGCAGCTGTTCACGTGCTGTTCTAGTAGAAAATGAATCATTGTGACAAACGGAACGGTACTTGCCAAGCGTGTCTTCTAGGTGTCCTGTCTCTACGAGAACGATGCCAATCCGAATCCACAATATACCGGCATTCCCATGCATACCACAGCGCAGCAGCGCCAGATTTCCCTCTAGGTAATGTAGTGAGAAACTGTATGACGACGAGAGAAGCGCTTCAGATGTCAGTGACGAACGCGTCCCTCAGCCATGCATGGCGGGCCTTGCAGAGAAAGGGGAACTGTTATCAACTATTAAAACGTGTTGAAGCACTACACACAGCGCAATGCTTGAGCTCGTAAAAACGTGACAATGTGCCACAGTGCGATGAGAGACGCTATTTGCCTGGCGCCAAGTGCGCTATGCGCTGTCGTTGTGACATTGCTGCAAGTAATTCAAGAACTGCACGTGCGTTACGATGCTTTCAGATGAAGCAGTTATAGAAAGGACGCTTCGCACTTCGTGAAGAAGAGTCCGTCGTTGTCGCGAGTCGTGACGGACTGCGTCGCTGGAGGGCCACACGTTGCACGCCTAACCTTGCGTGGCTCCAATATAGAGCGCACCGACCTCTTTTACACTAAAATTAATTATTCGACCACCCCACGTGCACGCTTATTTTCGTACCTTCCCACCCCGCTTTCGCTCGTTTCGACACTTTTGAGCATGCGCGCCCGCCATTCCCGCTGCTCCCGTTTCATGCGTCAGCCGTTACTGCTCTGCTTTTACCGAAGCCCCGCGAGTCGCTTCCACACACGCACCAAATTCATGATTCGGGATAAATTGCAGATGTGGGCAAGACACAATTTGCGAATATGCGAAATACCTATGGAAAGTTAACGCAAGAGGCAGCGAAATCGGCTGCAGGATTCCTCTATGCACCCATGGAAGCAAGCTGCTGGTCATTAGCCTCCATGTGTATCTTCGCATTATGCGCGTGCGATGGCCTTACCAGTTGAGCTACCGCGGCGATGTTTTCCCATTCCACTTTATGAAGTATTTATGTTAATCTACTGGAATTAGCCCTGGGAGTGTTAGCCAGCGCCACCACTCGCGGCCTTCACGTGTAATGCGAAGACGTGGGTTCGTATCCCACCTGCAGCCAGTTGCTTTTTCATCCACTTTCATTTCCATTTATTTACATTTCTTTAAATAAAATAATAACTACAAGTAATTTCCCTTATGCTGTCCTTGTTGTCCTTGTTTGTTGGCTTCTTATGATATAACTAATTTAAATCGGGTCCTTCGGTTTTCTTTATTCTCGTTTATTACGTAACGAGGGTCTCGACTCCGGCAACATTGATGCCTTCAGGTAGCATATGTGTCGCTTTATTGACCAGTTGCCTTCACACAAAAAGTTCACATGACGCCTGCGGCAGAAATGACGTTCGATATCAGCCACCAAGGCCGCGAGTGGTGGCTCTGGCTGACAATCTCAGGGATGGTTCTAGTAGATAAACATACATACCCGAGAAAGTAGATGGGAAAATGACGCCGCGGTAGCTCAGCCGGTAAGAGCATCGCGCTAGTAATGCGAGAACATGAGTCCGTGCCCACCTGCGGCGACTTGTTTCTTCATCAACTTCCATTTCCACATTTCTATTAATTTATCATTTCTTTAATTCAATTAAGAACTGCAAATAATTTCTTCTATGCTGTCCTTGGTGTCACTGTTTGTTGGATTCTTATGATATGACTAATAAAAATCGGGCCCCTCGGTTTCCTTTAAAAGAATGATGGGGTTTTATGTGCCAAAACCACGATCTGATTATTAGGCACGCCCTAGCTGGGCTCCGGAAATTTGGACCACCTGGGGTTCTTTAACGTGCACCTAAATCTAAATACACGGGCGTTTTCGCATTTGCGCCCCCATCGACATGCGGTCGCCGTCGCCGGGATTCGATCCCGCGACCTCGTGCTCAGTAGCCCAACACCACCTCGGTTTTCCTTTCTTCTCTTCTATATACAGGGTGTCCCAGCTAACTTTAGCCAGAGTTTAAAAATATGCAAATACCACGTAGCTGCACAGTACAATGGTAATGTTGTTTGCCGTCACTTGGAGATACCCAAACAATTTTTTTTCATTCCGCCTAATTACGTGATTAGTCTTAATTAATAAACAACTCCTCAAATATTATGATTCGATGAAAAGCCTCAATGAGAAAATTGTAGAGCGACATGGAAAACTCCCGTTACAGCTTTCTGTTCCTCGATACGTGCTACATAAAAGTGTTTTTCCCAGCGTGAAAGAAGCCCGCAAATGCACGCAACATTGCCGCGTGAATGACCGCTCGAGGCACTTTGCTTGCATTGGCGGCCTTCTTTCGCGCTCGAGAAAAACAGTTTTATGTAGCACGTATCGAGGAACAGAAAGCTGTAACGGGAGTTTTCCATGTCGCTCTACAATTTTCTCATTGAGGCTTTTCATCGAATCATAATATTTGAGGAGTTGTTTATTAATTAAGCTTAATTATGTAATTAGGCGGAATGAAAAAAGATCAGTCTGAGTATCTCCAAGCGACTGCAAACATTACCTTGGCTATGTCCAGCTACGTGGCATGTGCATATTTTATAATCTTTGTGCATGATAGTTGGGACACCCTGTAATATGCAGAAGTGAAGTGGATTAAAATCGACAAATTCTGCACAGAATAGGTCGCTATGCGAACAACGTATATAATGCATGAATTGGAATGTAGAAGTGGCTACATATAAGCTTTGTGGAGTTCGATTTAGCTACCTTAAATGGCAGGGTCTCGGAAGTGTCTTAAAATTTTTTTCAAGATGCCAATTTTAAGGTATAATGATAAAGTGCAGATGCATATAAATTTTGGCTTTTCCACAAATGGCCGCGCCAAATGTCAGCGCTCTGAACTAACAAAACGCAGCTTCGCGAATCTAGCAGCGCCTTATTTTTTTCGGTACGTCGCTAATTACATTTCCTGGCTGGCCGAACACAATCATCTACGTCACCCTTTGCGTAATATCTGCAGTTTAGAATTGGTTGTGGATATCACTGTCTGCTGCGTGGTAGTGGAGTGACGAAATCGATTTAAATGTTCCCAATTTCTGCGTAATAGCTCCATCAGTAATAGTTCGGTCCCACCGTGGGGAATTCGGACGACGTGCCACGCAATCACTGGTGGCTATTCACACACTGATCGCTACGCTTGACGTCACATGTGGGGACCATTTCTCAGATCTCATGCCGATGAATTTAGGACCCCAGCAACGGTTGTCGACCAGAATCGTTGAACAATATTCAAAATTATACGCAGCGGTGAAGCGTGCTTTACAAATAAATTGTTGACCTATGTCATCATTGAAAAACGTACTCGAGATTAGCCAGACGACTTCAGGAATAGATAGCGCACCGGCCGTCTTGACAACTTGAGCGCTGGAGGCGATTGATGGTTACGAACCAAATGATGCCGTCATACGACAACAGCTTCATTCTGCGCGAATAGGCGAAGCTCGTGATACAGGGTAGGCGTTGACCAAGTCCTCTTGTCGAAATGTTGGCTCCAGCGATATTGCTTGCTCTCCGACCACTGCTCTTCGCCGTAGTCTGAGACAAGATTATGGTCTGAGACAAGCATGTGTCCCACAGGCCTCAAACAATTACGCGGCCGATTAAGGTCGCCCAGCAAACTTGGTTCATTATCGCGTACAGGCGCACCAGCTCAACAATGCGTGATATGAGCTCCTACACAGCTGCAAGTCAGAACTCACGCTGAGCGTATTTCTTTCAGAGTGTCGTGTATCGAGAGTGTCGCCAGAGTGTCGTCCAACAAGTTTTTTGTTGTTTGCTTTCGTGGTAAAGGGCTTTTTCTGTTCTGCACCATGCCGTGCATACCAGCTAACGTTAGCCGGCCTGTTAAAAGAAGAATGACAACAACAAAGAAAGAAAACAACACGCTGCAAGATGCGATATAGAACCTACGATGTTCGGTCGTGAGGTTGCCGACGACTGAACACCGCACGTCTTGTAATATCGCATCTTGCACGGTGTTTTCTCTTTCCCTTTTTCTTTATTTTACCACCTTGGCTAACGTTAGCTGGGACACCCTTATATTTCACCGTGGCTATCACGTGCAAGCCATTTCTTCTTGACTTTCGGCATGAAAACACCTTTGTTTGCAAGGTATACCTCGAGGCTTAAGAAGGAATATAGGAAATTATCGCAGGTGTCGTATCAGGCAGTCTACATTGACTTACCGTTTGGAGGGGAGGAGCGTGCATTATGGTGGGGACCATTTAGCCATTTTCGCAGGCCATCTTCCTCTCGAGTGCCGATCCAGGCTTAGGAATGCGCTTTGGTCCCATGACGCAGGGGCTAATGCCGCACAATTCCACAATGCTGGTTTTGCAGCTGCCCAGTGTTATACACGGCCTCTCGACCAAGCGACTGCAGAGTCTCCCACTGTACGGCCCACGTGCTCCAAGCTACCACGAATTACACTCTTCGGGATCGGCCTAGTTTACTTTTGTACGCTATCTGGAATCGTTCTGCGTTACACGGTGAGGAACTGACCGAGCAGACACTCCAAAGCCCGTGGAAGAAGCCGCTTCACCTAAGTAAAACAAATGTACGCTTGAAGGCGACAATTTGTTGCAGCAAGGATGTTTAGGTAACCTGTGTTGTTTAATTGCGTGATTCCATTGACAATAGAGTAAGTCATTGGCTAATTGGTAGCGGCAGTACTGATGGCTATATAAGCTGACTCGGCGGCCTCACGCCCGTGCCGTTGTCTACTACGGGGAACCTATAGCGATACAGGAGATCTCCCTGTTAATTTTACTTGCAGGTGTTGTATATAAATGCTACTTGTTGTATATAAATACCTGTAGCATTTATATACCAACACACGTCTGTATCTTTATGCTGTGATGATAAGCTTCAAAACTCACGCCACACTGTGTGCATGGAAGCAAAGAAAGCTTCGCTTTAAGCACTCTTCCCAGTCGCGCTTTGCACAGCTCCGCGCCACTACTTCCTCCTCGCAGCTCCTGACATTCCTTCGTTACACCCTCACCACACGTCTTGGCATATCGACTGGTTTTAGGTTAGAAGCGCCATTAAAAACCAACGACCACGGAGAATGGCCTAAGTGGCAAGTAGGCTGTCGCATAAAACTCCACGGTACTCCTGAGCTGCAAGGAAAGACTAAAAAAATAAACAGGTAACGAATGCTGTTCTTCATTCCACAAGTAATTAGACATAATAATAAAAAAAATCACATTGTGGAAGCACATCTCAGAAGCAATACGTCATTTGTATCGCATGCACTTCAGTTTACGGATAAGTGAAGTTAAAAGCGACCGTCTAGCTAGAAACGCTTCTTCATTTCATCGATTATTGTATATCTTTCCCACCCACGGATACCTATTTGACGGTCACCAATTTCAAACGATCACACGCGTATCACTAACATGCCTGCCTCCTGATGAGCTACGCTGAAAACTGCACTAACGGTGCTACCACTTCTAAAATGACAGTAAGCTTGTGAGCAGTTACATATGGGGTAGCACAGTTTAGCCCGTAGTGCATGGCAATGCATGGATGAAAACTGCCACATTAGATCACCAACGTGAACCTAAAACCGTTAATATATATATATATATATATATATATATATATATATATATATATATATATATATATATATATATATATCTTTTGGTTTGGTTCCAGAGTGAACAGAAATCGTAGTATTCCGCGGTTCAGTTGCGGTTCGTCCGAATTATAATGCATTTTTTCATCGGTTTTTGGTTTCCGGCTCAGTTTTGGTTCGATAACTTCATTTCTTCATTCGCTCTTCAAATACACACTTTGGAAAAAAAGATGAAGCATGCTTCACCGTTTTTTCTTCCCTGCCGGTTGAGTAGCAGTGCTGTGTTCGTATGCGCGAGTGCCGGTATACGCCGTACCCATATGCGTGCTATGAGGACAGGTTGTTGGAAGGTCGCGCTTCCTCTTGTCGTGTATCCACGCGTTTCGTGGAAGTGGCAAGTTTCGAGTCCGAGCACGAGTAGAGCCACATACAACGACGCTTCTTCTAGCGTGGACATGTTCCTTTTGGCGATGCTCTTAATTCTTTCCCTTTTGGCCGATTAGCTCCCGCACACTAATTTCGCTGTGTTGGGTAGTCACCTTAAAATGGAGAAGGCTCAATGTCCTCGTGGCCCTCTATGAGAAAAAGAGTAGGTACTGAGAGCGCGCTGGCGCTCCGCGGTGGGCTCACTGTTGCAGCTGAATTAGCAGCTAAAAGCTCCAAACTGGGCTTGCTGTGTTTGTGACGACGTCGATGTGGTCGCTGTCAAGTGGTCGGGCCACCTCCTCAGGGCAAGGCGGCGGTGCCACTTGGCCCCGCATCGACCTCGTGCCGCTGCGGCAGTGCATGTGCAGTCAGGAGTCGGACGCACAAACCACTGCGCTTTCGCGCCTCGTTTGTGTTCGGTATTTTGTGCGGGGTTAAATGTGCCAGGTGGATACTGTGAGTGCTGGCGTCCGCCAAGTGTAATACGGAGCAGGCCACAACAGGGAATACTGTAGCGGACGAAGACGTCCTTGCGTGTATCGCAAAGAAGTTGTACTCCTTTTCTGCATTCCTGCCCCCGCTTGCCTTCCCTACGCTAAATGTTTCTCGAATTGCCGTCAAGGAAACGAGGTTGAACTTAATCAGCGCCTCCAATCTGCTGCTCGCGGCCAGTTTCAGCTGGGTGCCAGTCACAGTACCACTATTTCAACTCTCGAACAAGTTCATTCATGCGTCCAGAAGATTGCGCTGCCTGGTTTCTCGATCGTAGGCCGCTCTTTTCGCCCTATAACATCGCGTTCTACGCCCACTTTGGATCCCATTGTTTCTGTTTTGTTTCCTCGTTTATTAATTTCTTGCTACGTTGGGTCATTACCTCTTCCTGTAGGGCCCATCTGCATTGTAGGCATGAGGCATGCTTTGAGACCACTGCGACAACGGCGGTATACGCGTTCCCTTTTGAGAGGCTCCCGCTGTCGCAGTATATGAGTTCAGAGCCGCAGGAATCGCTCACGGGATGGAGCGGCACAGAAAGTGGGCACGAGAGTCACAAATCAGTTGTACTTATAAGCGTATTTAAATGACATTGATACGGTAACAGAATATGTAGACAGGTTTAGAAGCGCTGTCCCAGGAAGTACATCCTGGGAACGCATTATTTTAATTACTCTAATTCTGCGATCCAGGGTGCAGATCTTGCCGATTCGTTTTCGCAGGAGTGAAACCACCATGTCTATTTTATTTTGTCTTAGTGTGTATGCGTGTTGTACGTGTTAACCTTTCCCCTTCCAACAACTGTAATGTCGTGACTCGACAGCACTGGTAAATAAATAAATAACATAAATAAGTATGAATAGCAGGTGGAAACTGGCACAAAACCATCGCGCAGTCAGCTGTTCCCGACTCCCCCGAACCCACTCAGCTGCCCCCCGCAACCGCGCCGAGCGACGCTTCCCCGTCGGCGGCAGCGTGTGTGGCCGCGATCGCGCCGTCGACGGGCGTCCTGGTTGGCGGAACCCAGAACCCGCGCTTTAATCGTCGCGAGGCCAAAAAGAAACGGCGGAGAGATCGCGCGGATGCGCTGGTTCCCTAACTCAACCTTGAAGATCTGCTTTCGCCCCAAACTGCTGCGCAGTTGGAAGTTCTGAACGTAACTATTTTCCGCATTCGGGGCATCGCAGAAAGCGGCCAGAGGCGCTGAGAGAGATTTCGGGTTGCTGCTCCGAGTGCGCTTTGATGTCACCACCTACCACGATGGGTCATTGTTATCCGAGGGTTTTTAGAAACAAGCAGAGCATGAAAATGCGGAGTAAATGGTAAAAGGCACATAAAATGGTGGTCGAGTTGTTTGCAGAGAGAACATCAAAGTGGGGTCAGATAAAAATACAGAAAAAAATACAACCTAGACGGGCGTACACGTCGTATGAGCATCTCTTCTTTTTTTCTTGTTCAATTACCTTCTACTGTTTATTTCAGTGAGGACGGGTGGAACAACACTCATGTGCCCGCCATTGGTAGCACCTTAAGGAAGCTCATGTGGTCAGAATTAATCTGGGGACTGGCGTGTATAATAGTACCGATGTTGCTTTGAGACGTTAAACCCCACAACCAACGAATGCCAATCTATGAGCGTAGTGTGCGATTGTGAAAGCTGGTAGCTCAATTTGACTACTACTTTCGAACCGTAACACCAGAAGACCATAACCATAATATCGCAGTACCCATTATTTAAGAATAGATCATATGACCCGAGAACTTATTTTATAGTTTTATCAGCTGGTAATTTTGAGGACGAGCATTTGTTTTTACGGACATCTTTTGCAACGATATTTCTTGAAGAATTTAATTGAAAAAGGAAGTGCATGCGCCTGTGAACGATGATAAGCCGTTCCGGCAGTCTCACGGATCTTTGCATGATTGTAGTAAAGGCTGATAACGGCTTTGTTATTACCTTAGAATTACTTTAGCTTTGTCATCGCCTGGCATTACCTCACCTCGTGAGCTGCGTGCTTCTGAATACATGTATGGATTTATTGCGGCCAAATACATGCTGCGGTAGCGGCAATGGTGCAAGTGAGAACTTGGTATAGTTGAAATAATGGAGTTTTATCACCACGTCACTCACTGAAGTGGTTGCATGCCCACTGCGGTATGACTGGCAACGACTATCCAGATAAATCCGCTGGAACATCGCATGAAGAGATACACTGCATTTTAATTCCGCTTTCAGGGACTGACGCCGCAGACAACACTGTCGGCTTGCTCATTCATTAAAATTAGGAAAGAGAAACCGTTCAAGTTTCACACGCCCCACACCGCGCATGCTCGGAATCCCTCCCTGCAGCTCCGACCTCCAGCCGAACTCCCTCGAGGCGCAACTGTTCTGTTGAAGCTGTGGCTCGGAGTGGCGGTCAACTACGCTTCCGTCAGAATGGCTGCCACTGCTGCGCGCACGAGTTGCGTGATTTTCTTCGGCTTCGTCCGCAGAAACAATCGATCTCCTTTGCATTAGCGCACCTGGCCCTTGTCTACATATGGACAATATCACGAGTCTCGCCATTAGAATAATCTCAAGGCGCTATTTTGGTATCAACGGCCTGTCTATGAAATTGTCTTTAACTAGTTGGCAATTCCTTTGCGTGTGCATGTGTTCGCGGAACTTTCTCTGTTCTCTTCTCTCTCTCTCATCGTTTCATTCTTTTTCCCCCTCACCTGTGTAGGGTAGCAACCCGGATGCCTTTCCAGTTAACCTCCTTACCTTTCTCTTCTCATATTCTCTCTCTTTCCATATCATTTGATTGGTGAGGACACGACTTCATCCGCCCGCTCCTACTGACATCCTTTCTGGCAGCGCGCACAGAATCGGCGTGTCTTTTCACGTGCTGTTCGGGAACTGATCACGGAGATGATCACTGTGCTTTCACGCTCAGTAATTTTCTTCTTCGAAAAAACCAAGTTTTCACTTTCGTAATATACCGTTATCGCTACGCAACTGCTACTTGTCTATGATTAAGCCGCACTGCGTAGGCTTTAATTACGGGTGAATAGCTGCACTTAACTACAAGTTTAGCTCTCTCTTCTTATTTTATTTTATTTATTTATTATTACTTTTTTGCACGGGAAGAGGGTTGAATGGGTGAAATAGCGTCAGGCATGGGGTATAAAAGCTCGAAGCGCGAAGGCTGCCCCTTCCGCACGGGGCCGACCACGTGCCGAAAAGCCAGTAGATGGATAGGCGTTATTCTTCAGTACGATTATATTGGTCTGCAAAATCTTGTCTCAGAAAAAGAAAAAGGAAGTAAATTCAGGAGTGATTCAGCTATACCAATCTGGACATATTTCTGTCAAAGGCTTACGGTCGAAAGATAACGAAAGAGCAAGATCAATTTAAAGTTCTAATCAAGGCATTCCTGGCAACGAGGTCGCCAACCACGTGGCTCGAGATCTGACCCACCGAGCCGACGCCGAGGAATCTGAACCCGAGCGCATGCACCCCCTAGTCTCTTACCAAGACATCACACAACACTACAAGCTAACCCGCAGAACATATGCACCCCCACACAAGTCACTACCTAGAGAGCAGGAGCGATTCCTCCGAGATCTACAGGTTAATACATTCCCGCACCCAACCAGAAATCACCTCATAGACCCTACGAAATTCTCTCCGCAATGCCGCTTCTGCGCAGAGCCCGGGTCCCTCAGGCACATAGTAGGGGGTTGCAGAGCGGCACCATTAAATCCTCCGAACCCTTACCCCACTAACGAGCTTTGGGAGGGAGCCTTGGCCAGCTCCGACCTCGAGGATCAGCAACAGCTGATTGCGAGGGCCCAGGACGCGGCCCGAGCTCAAGGCATTCTGGAATGAGGACGCCTCTCCAAAGCTTCATTCACCGAATAGAAATGTTTATTCTTTCTCTCTCTCTAATTTATCGTTCTTTCCTTTACTGTGCACAGTGCTTCTTTAAACAGTGGAACAAGTGAGCGCATAGCCCCTTTTGTGTTACCGGACTACTCTGCCAAGACCACTGCTCGCGAGCTGTTACGAGCGCGAGAACCGCATGCTTAAGGTTCGACTGAACGCGTCGCGATGCAGAAAACAAAGCCGTCAGGACGGCACCCCTACACAGAGCACAGACGCAGCCTTTCTAACTCCAAACGACGAATAAATAAAAAAATAATTGTTATTATAAACGGTACATTTTATAAAATGCAGTAACATCGCGATTGCCGGTGATATCGACAATAATATCCGGATACTGGGTAGTGGACTGAGAATTGCTGAGACATCTAGCAGGCGAACTGATTGCGTTTGTTGACACACACACAGACACGCAAACACACGCACACACACGGTTTTAAAGACATGTGAAGCCAGGACAATTCCTTGTTGACAGAAGGAACTGGCCGCTGGTCGTCATGAAGACACGAGGAAAGTGTTCATCGCGATATGTTTTGCACGTCGTGAGCACGGCATCCAAGCTATCGCTTTCACTCAATATCTCAGTTCGCGTCCCGGGGCTGAAGGAATAAATCCAAGAAAAAATGAGGATAATGACGTTCACTTACCTGCAAATATGAAGGTCCTTGTCCACTCCATTTGTGAACCGATATTCAAAAGTTCACACGACCCACTAAATAGTCATTGCTGGGCATAGAGAAGGAATGAACCGCCTAAAGACGTCGTGCTTAACCCAACGGTTGCATCAACGGTATAGTCGGACAGAACGCCGAACCACAGCTGCCGTGCAAAGCCAGTTTCTCCGACCGCACACGGCCATGCACTGCTGCGGCTTTCGGTAAAGAGCGGCGCTCGCGAGGGCTTCCGAAAGTGGATGGCGTCGCCCGCCTGATGGACAGACGGCAGAGTTCTCCGCATCGGAGGAACCAGTTTCTCCGCCACAAGCACGAGCGCGCTCTCGTGCCGGTTCGTGTGCATTAATGAGCACACGACGGCAAACACCAGCAACGTTCGTGGCTGCAGACTCAGCAGTTCCCGCCGCCTTCGATGTGGGTCAGTCGGCGGAGATGCGCAACCCCGCCGGGGTTATTACGGCGGCCCAGCGTGAACGGACTCGCAAATCGGACGCGAGGATCGGCCCAGCGGCGGCAACTGCCTCGGCTGGCGCCCACAGCACGCGAGCCGGCAGCGGGAAGTCCAGCCCGGCCGCGAACGAGTCTACCGACGGAGCTCGCCCCGAGGGAGTGGCTCGGTGACGGACCGCTGATGAACCTGTCCCCGGTGGACCTAACGGGCAGGGCGGGCGCATGCGTGCGTGCGGCACCCTACATCGTATCCCGATCACAGCGGCGACAGCGCTATTGGGGTTTAGCTTACACTGGTGGGCGTGGACGAAAGGTTACATAGCTCGCGTGCCCTCGACGATACAGATTGCACTGCCGTGCGAGCGAAAAGGAAGGTCGTTGGACTGCTTGGGTGAATTGCGGGGCTATGAGTGGCCGACAACAGCCAGGAAGTATCGGCACAGCTATTGTTTTCACTTGTATAACATGCGCCAAACATAGAAAAGGTCAGTGAGCTGCTAGCCTGATGCTCATCGCAATAGAAATGGACTGACCGAGAAGAGGGATCAATGATTATTTATTACTATTTTTTAATTTAAATCATATATACACTTGACAGGAAATGGAAAGCGAGGAGCAGGCTGGCAACTGCCACCGGAAGGGGCACAACGCCTGCCTGCTCTTCCGAAAGGAGGAGACAGAAACATAGAAATGGCAGATAGGAAGAAGGGAGGAAAGAACGAGCGAGATGACAAATCTGAAAGAATGAAGCAGAACATGCACAGCGCAGGTCACGCACGGTTGGGCCGGCCGCTACAGATCAAGGACGATGAAAACAAAAATGACGCCCACGTTTATGACAAAGCAGCTCTCTCATATCACGTACTCGGTCCCGTGTATGAAACAAACATCGGCTCCGTTGCCTGTCTTGCATTTGTGGGTTCAGGCTGTGGGCCTAAATTAGGCCCCGGAGCCACACTTGCTGATGATACTTTCGAGGACAGCCTGCGCCGGTCTAGCGCTATATATGGGGGCCGTACAAAAGATATGTTACAGTGCTTTGGATGCCTGGCGTTGCACTCGCAGTGTTGGGCGTTGTCCCGGCCGATGAGAAGCGCCGGCTAAAACCGACGACAATCCCGTGCAACCATCTGCCTCACTGTATATGGCCGTCGCACGGAGAAATGCCTGCCTGGAACGATTTCACGCAGAGATGAACGGCGGCCCGGTATGGCCCAGTATGCTACTTGAAGTCTCATGAGCGATAACGCGGAAGTTGCAAGTGGCTTCGAATATGTGGTCCGCACTACTGCTGGCGTCAGAAGACGCATTCCTTGCCGCGTTCAGTGCTCGTCGTCAGCCTATGCGAGCCACATACACCAGAAAATTTCAAAAGAACTTCATTGCAATATCCATGCCTTATTTGGCTGCGTTATCATCTACAAACATGGCTTATGAACAAGGAAAGAAGAGGAAGAAACCAAGAAAGCGCGTGTGCATTATATATTTTGCCTTCGTCTCTCTATTTTTCGCTGAGCGATGTGTGTGCTATAGTGTGAACGTGGAGGGTCGTCTTTCGAATACCTTATTAAGCATGATATGCTTTTAACTCCCGTTGTCGGCTACCGTCAAGTGATCTTGAGCCAAAAGTTAGAGCTATTATCCGGGCATCGTTGCGAGAACAAAAGATCATCCGGGCAACCAGTCAAAACCTAAGAAAATGCGGTCTGTGGGCCCCAACCGTTTGTACAGGACCGCATTACATACGCTAGTTACTGCCCAACGAAGTTTTAAAAAATATTGCTTTCGAGGTCTTCCTAATGTTTGTTCACTATATCACTCAAGCTGTAACTTCTAGTATGCTGAAGTTTTATTTGTCATTTCCAATAGGGGGGAGGTGGCGGGGGGGGGGGCGACATTCAAAAGGCAGTTAAAGTGCACCATACACGTGATTGTCATCTTTTGGCGCTAAGATAGGGTTCCGTGTGCTCTTTTCAACGCCAGCGGTGCGGTAATTCCGCACCGTGGGTTTTGCGCCGCCTTCTTCGGGAGATTGCGCCACACTTCGTGACCAGACCGGCAGTGTAAAGCGCGCCGCGGATGGTTGTGCTATGGTTGTGAGATGGTGGTGTGTAACCGTCGCAATTACTCCGACCAATCTGCTTTAGCGGTAGCGATTTCATGCTTACATCTACTCTCGATTACGGGAGAGCCAGCATTTTTATACGTAAGAAATGCTGAAATAAATTGACTAGATGCTGTGTGTAAAAGAGCAAACAAGTTTTTTTCTGCAACCGTGCTTTGGAGGCGCTGGTAGACAACAGGCGGATCATAAGACAGCGTGCATCCGCCGTGTCGCTATTGCTTGGAAGTTCTTTGACCTTTGACTCGAGTCGAAGACGCGGTGCTTGAGCAGGATCGTTTACGTGTGGGCCTGTGAGGCGCGTAAAAAAAAAGGGAGGCTCTTCAGGAGCGTCCACGTGGATCACAGAGCTCTGGATCCAGAGGAATATCGTGAAGGGCAAATAGTCCATGCGATGACCATGCACAAGGTGCCTGTACACAGCCTTAGGGCACATTCACACCGGCGACTGACAGTGGTCGCGCGACCAAGTTGGTCGCAAAGCGACCAGTCGCAAATGGTCGCAAACGGTCGCCTTTCTTGAAAAGCGACCATTTTGGGCCAGTCGCTCTCTGCGCGATTTTTCAGTCGCGCAACCGTGGTCGCAAAACTGATAAACCAATCAGCGGCGCACCGGAAGTGATCTTTCGTGTGTCTACATCCGGCCTCCTCCGGCGTCGCGTTCAAATTCCGCGTAGATTCCGAGAGTTCTCGCTGAGAACGATAATCACCGGGATTGCGACTTGCGGGTCGCGCTCAGCCGGGCTTGCCGGTGTGAACATCCGTCGCCTTCGGTCGCATTTTGATTGCGAGTCGCAAATGGTCGCGCGACCTCCTCAAGTCGCCGGTGTGAATGAGCCCTTAGTGTGCACCATTAAAGCCTTTCAGCAGGATTAAAGGCGACTGCTGCGTGAACACGAGAATTAGGATACCTAGAAATTGCCGCTCGTCCCGGTTGGATAGCTGCGAAACCCACCGATTCTAACAATCCGGGCGTTCTTAAATTTGCTCAACACTGAAACATTCGAGGCTTACACCCCCCCCACTGCGGTGCAACTCACCTCGACGCTCCGGCGCGGCCGGCATGCCGCGGCGGCGCACGGTCCCGTCGGCGAGGTCCACCCGCGACTCCGGCAGGCTGTCGAAGACGTCCGGCGGCAGTGCCCGGATCATGTCGGCCAGACGGCGTTGCGTGGCCCCGAGGCTGGACGGGCCCCGCGCGGGCGGAGCCGGCGGCCAGGCGGCGTAGTTCCGCGACGCCATGCGCCTTCCGTCGGCCCCTAGCGTCGCCGCCGGACGCCCACCCTTCCGGTCCTGAGAGCGCGCGCAAAATCGCCGCGCTGCTCAGCTAGGGGCGAATACGCAGACGGTCACCAGGCGATATTTCTTGCGAGAGGTGTCTCTCGAAACGCCACCTCGCTTGATCGTGATATATATATATATATAAACCGAAGTACAGACGGCCAAAATTAAACAGCGATCACAATCGTCGGCAAACGGCATAAAGATGCCCCATTTCCTCCACAGTGGCGAAATCGTCGCTAAAACACTCGAGACGTTCCAAGATGAGCTTCGATGCTTCCCGCATGACGCTCTCTATCTGCGTTAGAATATTTGAGCACCAATTTTGCTGACAGCTTCTCCATTGTATATTGCTGGTGACTTATGACTGCGGCTCATTGCCTGAGTATGTGTAGTGTCTCGACAATAATTTCACAAAAAATTCGTCAGTTTCCGGCTATCACGTCGTAGACATTGTAAACAATTTCAGGGGTTCAAGCGGTCGAATGCCTCCCGTATCTTGCTACACAAATACGCCCTGATTACATTGCTCGCGCCTCTTCTTGACGGTGGATTAGGATGCACACCAATTTTTCATCCGGTATGCGCACAGTTGCGCATAAAAAAGACACGGACACAAGAAAAAAACGATGGAACACGCATGACACGTTCTTTGTTGCGTCCGTGTCCTTCATGCGCCACTCCATATACATAGTTATGGCATAACAACAGGCCAAAATAGATACCTTAGTTTCATCCAGTGTTTAGCTCACATTTTTTGTAAATCTACTCTGGAGTAACCGCCTGGAGAAAAAGAAGCTCTATAACAGCCTGGAGGTGAAAAGGCGGAAATTCTGCGTTCGCCTCAGACATGGCGGGAACAACTTCTTGAAAAAAAATAATAAATTAATTTTCAGACATGTGAGAACCCGCGCACCGTCACACCAAAGGATGGCATTTCTAATAAAATAATAAAATTGTATACCTTATTTTTGAAATTGTTCGAGACGAGATTTTTGCAGCATCCCCGTACAAGACAAAAACATCAGAATCTAATATCAGAAATATGTAACAGGAAGAAATACTTATACGAAAAAAGGCATTGAACTGAGAAAGAGTAACAGGCTTAGAAGAAGCGTCAATTCGCGAACAGGAACATCATGGCCAATAACCAACGAATTATTCTTTGGTAGTCTATTTCAGTGACACATTGCCATGAAAAATCACAACGCAGGCTAGTACCTGCAATGCGAGGCTTTACTTTGAAGCGTGATGTAAATAGAAACGATGGAAAACGCGATGAGCTTCCTTGACATGAGATTCGCCGAACCAAATCTCCTGAAAATCTGAAACAATAAAATAAAATACGAGAAAAATCTTAAAACAGTCGCATCAGTGTGCGATTTTGAAGTGAGAGCAGAAAAGCTGATTCTACGATTTCAGCGACGTTGACTTTGGTCGACGTCGCGACGTCGATTTCAGCAATGTTGGCATTGGCGAAAGGCGTTGATCCCGGGTTCGATTCCCGGACCAGAACGAATTTCCCCTTAACTGCGAAGCTTGTTTCCCAAGAAACCCGGATGATTTCCGTTATATCTTCGTGCCACATTCGGATGGATAAGAATTTCCGTTATCAGGACACTTCGTTATCATGATTCCCGAGAATTGATTTACCACATTCTTTGACGCTGTGCTTCGGGTTGCCGATTAATTCACCCTTGCGCTGCGATCTGCTAGCCTCTGGGTGAGCTCAGATGGCAGAGCGACGGTCCCCGGTTCTGTTGCCAGACAAGAATGAATATTTGCTCAACTGCGAGGGTTTCTTTCCGAGAAAGCCTGATGGTTTCCGTTACATCTTTGTGCTGCATTAGGGTGGATGACAATTTTTTCTTTCATGACACTTCCTCCGCCTTGCGGGATTCCTCAGAAATGACTTTCCATAATCTACTTCAATTTTGTAAACTTTTGAAATGTTGTTGAAGTATTTTGTTATGATCAGCTGGGCAATACAAAAAAGAAAAAAAAAACGGATTTTCCTGCGACACTCAACTCGCGCTCTTTCTGAATGACAGGAGCTCCAATATGTACCTAAATATTCCAACGGAGACATGCTTGGATTTTGAAAAAAAAAAAGAAAAAAACCCTTTAATAAGGTTTCTCATAAGCGACTCCTGCTTAAAACTTTGCAGATTAAAATAAAACTCTATTGTGCTACAGTGGATTAAAGACCTTCAGATTACAAGGTTACATACCCAGCATGGTAAAAAAAAAACAAGAAAAAATTTCGTAATATTATTTTCCTACCACGAGAGCGCAGCTGATCTGGGATATACCTACACAATTTCTGGTTTTCAGAGCTTGTGAAAGGAAAACTAAATTCCGCGACACATGTTTGCTTACTTTTACATGGAGATGATAATTACGTGACATTTACGCAGGCCAAATACTACGCAGTTACGCCCCTTGATCCACCTGAAAGCTCCGTGCAGTATCGATTTGCTCAAAAGGCGAGGAAGGGAAGCAGTGCGCTCAGATTCGCGCGAACAAGCCCAGCCGCTCCGGTATGTACGCCTTGATACAGATGATCTATCTTGTTGCTGACATGTTGCATCCTAAATGTCGACATAAAATGTATTGCTATAGGTTTCGATAATTTAATCAATCTACTGCGCTTGCGTACGACAGCATCCGCATGTATTTAGTGAAACTACAGCATCAGCAGCATTATGGCCATTATAACGGGGTTAATAAGAAGGAAAATACAAGAAAGAAAAACGTGCTTTCCGTGAGCACGATGCGAGGCCTGTTCAGCTCCTGCCGCTTTAACCGGAGCGTATGGCCTCCGTGAGTGGAGGCCACCGTTGCTTCATGATGGCCACATATCCCAGGCGCCGTACGTTCTAGAAGGACTTGAATAAAAGAAAAGAGCGCTACAATGACGCGGACTAAAAGAAGAACACGTACGACGGACAGGCGCTGTCCGTCGTATAGGTTGTTCTTTTAGTCCGCGTCATTTTCGCGCTGTTTTTTCTTCAATTATGATACACCAACTCGCCCACATCAAGCTCCTGCTGCTTCAGAGTTCTAGAAAGCCATTTCTAAAGCAACTTTCGCCGCGGGTCGCTGAATAGAACAATTTGTCGCTATACAGACAAAACGTTGATAAATCTAGCAACGAAACTGCTAAAATGGCAATCCTGACAAACAACAATAGCCAAGGTTTAAACATTTCCAGCACACGAGTAAAAGGATGTCGTTAGCCCCTCTATCGAGCGAATCACCCGCGGTGGTTGCTCAGTGGCTATGGTGTTGGGCTGCTGAGCACGAGGTCGCGGGATCGAATCCCGGCCACGGCGGCCGCATTTCGATGGGGGCGAAATGCGAAAACACCCGTGTGCTTAGATTTAGGTGCATGTTAAAGAACCCCAGGTGGTCAAAATTTCCGGAGCCCTCCACTACGGCGTGCCTCATAATCAGAAAATGGTTTTGGCACGTAAAACCCCAAATATTATTATTATCGAGCGAATCACACATTTATGTTTTGTTTTCTTTAGTTGCGCAATTGGCCAAGGTTACTTAATTTCACCCTATGAGACAGTGGTAAAGTGTTCTGGGAAACGTCTTATTCATCAGTATGCAGGTTGTCCCAAGTATCATGTACCAAGATTTAAAAATATGCAAATGCATCGTAGTTGGACAGAACCAAGATAATGTTGTTTGTCGTCACCTGGATTTACTGAAACTATTTTTTTATTCCGCATAATTACATAATCATCCCTCATTAGTTTTTAAACTCCTCAAATATTATATCAAAAATAAAAATAAGTATCAATGAGAAAATTGTAGAGCATGAAAAACTGCCGATACAACGGTCCGTCGCTCAATACGTGCTACATGAAAGTGTTTTTCCGAGCGTGAAAGAAGTCCGCGAATACGCGTTAAGTGCCTGGAGCGGCCAGTCGCACGGGAATATTTCGTGCAATCGCGGGTTTCTTTCATGCTTCGAAAAACACTTTCATGTAGCACGTATTGAGCGACGGACCGCTGTATCGGCAGTTTTTCATGCTGTACAATTTTCTCATTGACACTTTCAATCTAATTATAATAATTGAGGAGTCGATTAATTAATGTAGGTTAATAATCTAATTAGGCGCAATGCAAGAAATAATCTGAGTATCTCCAAGCAACGGCAAAAAATATTAGCTTCGCTCTGACCAGTTACGTGGCATTAACCTAACTTCGCCTGCTGACTAGACACTCACACCATCCTCTGCCACCACTTCGAAGAACCATCCTTGACTGCGCTTTTTCTAAAGCAGTTGCATGCCACGCAATAATTATAACTGCAAAGTTCCATGGTACTAACATCCACGAGACACCTCCCTAGACCTTACCGAGATGACTAGTAAGGCTTAAACGACCTAGAATTACGAAGAAATCGCACGTTTCTTTTCGTTGGCTTGAAGCAGCTCAGCCTGTCTCATATATTTACCTAATATAGTGGGACTGTACGAGGACATACCGATGATTCAGTCACCATCTGCCACAACAGCAGCGTTAGTTATCCGGGAACTTGGCATATTACTCGGCTATTTCAACTGTACCACAAATCGACATTTATGGCTGCAGAACTGGCGTCAGAACAGGAGGCAGTCCGTTTTATGAGAAGTCAGACACCTCATAAATGGATGGTGTTCTGCTATGTCAAATCAGCGTTGCAGGCGCTAAAATACTTTGTAAAGAAAGCACCCATATTACTTGCTCTTGCTAGAAATTGCCGAACTTCACCGTGCCAAGCGAGGTGGCCACTTGGTCGCTTTTCAATGGGTGCATGGTCATTGTGGTGTGATTGGCAATGAACTCACTGACAGTGAGGCAAGATCGGCATTCTCTTGCTCTGATGAAGTACGGATTGCCTACTCACGACCTTGCACCAACTCAATGGTCCAAGCACTCTTGCAGGACCTTAGAAAGGAATACCGAGCCAAAGGGACACTCAAGAGGAATAACAAATTAATCTGGTTTAGTTAGGACACTTCTAGCTAAAACACCGAAAAGGCCGAAGATACCGCGTGTCGTAAGAACGAAAAGAGTTAACGCGAAACATGGATTGTGATGCCTTTGCTTATTTTTGTCTTTCCTAGTGATCCTCCTCTCAGATTTAAGGGTGGCTTCTTTTTTTTCTTCTTTTTTTGTAATTTATTAACACAGATCAGCTTATTCCTCTTTTTAGGATCCCTCTAATGACGATAGAGGAGGAGTTAGGGACAGCTTGGTATAACTGCTGAAGAAAGCATTGCTTTCCCACCATTAGTGTTGGAACGACTTTGAACGAATTCTGAGGATGGAGCTGATATGGTTTCGATATTTGTGCCATCATAGTTGCGGGAAAAATGCACTGTTGGTCCCCTTACTTTTTAAAGAAAAGGCTTTGTGAATTGAAGCACAAAAGTAATGGAACGCCAATACATTTCGTCGGACACTTTGAGAATGAGTATCTCGAAACTGGTGGAGTCTTTCGCTCCAAGTGCCTTGTCAACACACCGACTACATTTCGTAGACTGAAATATGGGCCACAAAGTAATGAATTAAAATATAATTAGCATAAATTTGTTAAGCATTCAATTGAGGATTTTGATTTCTCGCTAGATGTGTGTAACTGCCACGGGCAATTTTGTAAAGATTTGGCGCAGCTAATAATAGAAACAACCTGTATAGTAAATTATGTCGTTCACGTGACAGTAAAATGACGTTGCGTAAATGATACATTTTTTATACCGAAGTGAGCGATCAGTTGCTGGAATGACACGCTGCATATAGATAGTCAAGATTCTCGCCAATGAAATGCAGACAGCAAAAGCCCGGATGGCAGCGCAAAACTGCACCTTTGCGGCACTCTTCCGGGGACTCATTACGTGACGTTCTAATCTCTTGCACGGACACCTTTGGTTGCTAATGCAAGAGATTATAGATTGACGGGCATTCTCTTATTGAAAATGTGTTGATAACAGCTAGAACCGTTCGCGTGCATGATGGAAATGTTTAGGCAACAGCGCGGAATTTTCGTTGTTTTAAGCTCCATTCATTTCCTTCTCACAGCTCTTACGCATTAGGATCTGTACGTGACTATTTTTCTTTCCTAAGGAATAAAACAGATTAAACGAAAACGATTTGCTTACGAACACTCGTTCTGAATTCATAGAGGTGAATTAGGTAACCAGAGAAATAACAAGAAATCCCTGCAACACCTTTGGGTCCCGTTGCCGAACATGGGCAGATTGAATTGCGAACTACTCGGTCAATTACATCACCGCACCTCATATTGGACGAGCATAGTGAGAACTATACATTCGTCAACTGCGACGAAAAGCTTTGATTGTAGCGGTACGAAGCCCAGAACGGTCAGCGTGCGAATAAATGAGACCGGCGCTTGTGGGAGGAATCCACCGCGTCCAGCACCCACCTCGTTTCCCGCGCGCCGCAGGTGGCGTTAGGGTCGAGACGCCGTATTCCGAGTGCCTGCTCGGGCGCATTCGAGAAGAGTCCGCTGCCTCGTGGAGCCCCGGGACCGCGCCCCCCAACCGCAAACGAGTCGGCCGCCTGCATAGCGCGTACTGCATACGCGCCGCACAAGGGCAGCGCCGGGGCTGGCCGAGGGTGTACCCTGATTTCGGAGACCCGCAACGTCACGGTCGGGACGGTCCGTTCGTCTGTGTGTCTGCCTGGCCGAACCCGCTCACGCACACACATTCTGCTACCACCAGCCTGTTTTGCTGGCACTTGCTTTTTTCCGCGACGGCCAAGAGGCCAGCCGGCTCGCGTGGCCACGCGACGCGATGTCCACTCAAGCGTGCGGCGCGCTGTTCTCCGCCTCGATCAAACTGCGCGGAAAAAGCACCAAAAGAAGAACCGAACCCCCATCCAGCCAGGCGCCGTCCTTCTCGAATACCGCGTGCCGAAACTCGGTGGTATCCCCTTGTTTCTCGTTTCGCAAGCAGCTCCTCCACCGCGAGTCAGCCCGTTGTTAAGTGCTTGGTCGGCCCTTCTCTCTCCCCCTTAATGGATTCGGCGGCAACCAGAGCGTTGTTGATGGCGCGCGCTCGTTTTCTTAACGCCGCTCTCATATGTCCGCGCACTTTTCGCTCTCTTTTTTCCCGTGGACGACATCGCTCGAGCGACGCCCAGTCAGGCGCCACGGCAGCCTGCGACGCCTGATTCGGCAAACGCGTGCGACTTTGACCAAGCGCCGCCAGTTACCCAGGTAGCGCGCATTTCTCCGTTTCCACAGTGTGCACAAAAATTTGTTGCTGCTCTCTCTCTCCCACTTGCTATTTTTTTCTCTCCTTTTCCTCGCTTTCGCTAGGACAGAACGAAATGCAAGGAGCACTTTTGTTTTTCATTTTGTTTTCCTCATCGTCGCGCTGGTTTCCGGGAAACTCGGCGGTGCGCACTGTCGACAAGCGGACAATTCTCCGTTCCGTGTGGGGGTGCACGCCTGGGAAGTGGCGCAGACGCCGAAATGCGCTCGTGGCGCGCTGCGCACGCAAGATGACGCCTCGGCGCGCCACTCGTCGCGCCGCGTTGTGCTGACGCGCTCAATTGACGCGCTCCCCGTATACAAACAGCGCAAAGCACCTGTTTGTTTGCAGCCGCGGGGCGCCTCCGGGCGAAGACGCTGCTCAGTATGTCTGCAGGCATTAACCAGTGGCCAAAATAGCAGACAGCAAATGGCACGACAATCACGCGCGCCCGAGGCCGTTTCTTGACGAAGGGGTGTGGAATTTAGGAGCGCGAAGGGGGAAGTGCGTAGGGGGGGGGGGCGGAGGAGGTTCGTGGAGAAACGATTGGCGGTATATGTTGGCCAACGATGGCCGTCTTTTACCGTTCTCGCGTATCCCACATGTCGGCAGTATATGGTGGAATCTTTATCCCGCGTCAGTTATTCTGCATTATGAGAAATCCCTCGCCATTAAGCGCACGGCTACTACATGATACGACACGCGAGGAAATAGCTTGTTGCACCAGCATGTCGCTCGAGATCTCGAAAAAGGGCACGTTCCAAAAACTCGCTTCTCATCGCGCTAATCGCCTTACCACTCATTTATTGAACTAATCACAACTATAGTTTTTAAATAAGTCCCGATGCTTTAAAAAAGCACACTAAGGCTTTTAAAGCAGCTTTATTTTATTGTTGCATAGTCAGCTTTCCTACCCCATCCCCCTGTGCAGAGTAGCCAACCGGACACCTAATCTGGTTAATATCTCTGCCTTTCACGTCTTGTTTCTCTCTCTCTTTCTCTTTATTCAACGAAGAGGTTGGTGTGTGTGAAATGCTGCAGCTGCTTGGCTTCGTGAGCAAGTTCTTAGTTCACCAGCGGACGTCACACCGCGATGACGTTTCTTCCAAAAGTTCAAACGATGGTAGCGCAGCGTGGCTGTATACGTGCAGCAAGAAGGACGAATCTGCAGTGGCGGCGATGCCCGCTAGGCATCGATCCAGGTCAATGCATTGCCGTGGATTGCAGCGTGCGTTGTTGTCACCCACCCGCATGCGGCCAGGGCGTCTCGCGCTGCGGGTTCGATGGGAAAAAGTTTGCCGCGTGCGGCGTCGGAGGTCAGCCGCTCTCGAAAACCTGCGCGGGCAGTTCCTGCGGGCACGCAGAGACGGCGGGCGCGAGCTTCGGCGTGATTCACAGCTCGCGCGGCGCGGGCAACTGCAGCGCGAGGCCCTGGGCGACGATGCATTCTGCGTTGGCCCTGACTTCTGCACCGAGCAGCACTTGGCGAACGAGCCAGGAGTGCGCTAAGTAAGCAGGGCTTGCCTCTGTGCGCATGCGTGCGCGCCTGTTTACAGAGAGGCTATCTTTCGCTGTTGATGGGCACACTAGAGCGATTGGTTCTTCCTTGCACATACGATAGCTGATTGCGTTTGCTATGATATGCAGATAAATGAAACGAAATATCTTTCGCGGTGTACTTTAGCAAATTTTCTAAAATTCACAAATGCAAGGCGGGATCAGGGGACTTATCCAAGTCAGCATTTATGGTCCTCAAGCATAACTAGAACATGATATTCGCATCTGTCAAAACTGTATATAGCTTAGAGGAAAATAAGACTACGCAGGGTGATGTGGGCATCGTATATGGGAAAGTGATATTCGCGACAGGAATGCACCGAAAGCGTTACTGTTTCAGGAACTGTGAGGCCTTCGTCCACTAGGTCCTAATGAGCAGCGCCTGGCCACTGCGCTGCTTATTAGGCGAGAAGGAAGTGATCAGTACACATGTCCGTTCGTTTCATTCTCTTCACGCTCTCCTCATTTAAGGCGAACTGTCTTGCGGTTGGTGTGCATGGCTTCCGTATTGTTTCCCTGAGCAGTGGTCGCCCGCATAAGCGTGCAGAAATGGTTGACGCAGCAAGCGTGCGTACGCCATGGGATGACACTCCTCAGCAATATACAAACTCCTTGGGTTTGTGCTCACCGGGCACCTGGCACAAAACCAACACTCGCCCTTTCCCGGTCAATGGTTTCTGGCTGGTGGCTGGCGGAACGAGCTCACTGGCATCTGTCATCGCCCCTTTCAAAAGGGATGCTCGTATACTCAACATTATCATTTCCCCCCTTCTTTTTATCCAATATCTTCTACTATATTTGTCTTGCCTTTTTACCCTTCTTTTGAAAATTATTTTTTGTTGTTGCTCTGTGCGCCAGTATTTAGACCTCCGATTATTCCTGAGGACATAAAATAGATGCTGTATTAGGCTATATGCCCTTCCCAACGCGGGCATACGCATTAGTGGTGTGGAATGGAGCTTACAAATCCCACCGTGATAGACTATAGAAAGAGTCCAGAAAAGTTTCGTAGCGATTCGCCGCCAGCGTTTTTTCGCTGTCATTGGTCAATGTTGTAGCGCTTCCACCGTTACCCTCATTACAATCCCTTACCTGCCGGTGTATTCGCGCATACCTTCTGTTTCTGCATAAGCTCCTTCACGAAAACCTCAACTGCGCTGAGCTACATAACTTTGTCGCCCTTCGGATTCCGCAGAAATTGTCCCTGCTGGTCACAGCGAACGTTCTGCTGCGTATAAAGTTCAAAATCTGCATAATACATATTTCGATGACCTTGATATGTTTCATCAGTCGCTTTTGTCGTTCTTTTCACAACTTCATATTGTCGTGTGCTGGGTTTTCTCGGTATACGTACGTGCCCTCTTTCGCCGGGAGATTTAGCACATTTCCAGCTTATCTGGCGGTATGTCTAATGTTTTAGAGGCTTTTTTTTTCTCGTACGTTTAATGTTCTTGGTGCACTGTGTTTATACGTATTTTACGTGAACCGGTTTCCTCTTTCTATATTCCCTTTCCCTTACGTTTGTACCTTTAGCTGTACAGTTTTATTTTTATCCTTTGTTGTACTTGCTTACTAATTCATTCTTCATTTTTGGTTTACCTTACCTTTATCGATAAATAAGACCTTGTTTTAGCAACTTTCCATGTTCTTTGTTGTGGGTCATTATTATGGCCAAATTCATCCTCTGTACATGTCTCTTTTTCTTTTGCCTTTGAATTTTTTTTTTAAGAAGCACCTTATATCTTCTTTAAATTACCTGTGCGTCAGTATTAAAACCCCGATTTTTTTGTCGACTCATAATCTAAAGGCTGGATTAATTAATTTATTTTTAGTTACTCTCACGCATTGTTCGTGTTTTTTCTCTGTATTTCTGTTGTGAACTTACCGCGGCTTTTGTTACTTGACTATTGCTTTTCATGATTTTCGCGTTCTCTTTCATGTTCTTTTTCATGTATTTGTACTTGTATATGTAATTTTTTTACGGTGTGCCAGCACTCAGATCTTAGGGTTGTTCCTGGGCGCGTTAAATAATAATAATAATAATAATAATAATAATAATAATAATAATAATAATAATAATAATAATAATAATAATAATAATAATAATAATAATAATAATAATAATAATAATAACTGTTGTTATTGTTGTTGTTGCTGTTGTTAGCACTACAACCACGTAACTGTAACTGTTGATAACTCAGGCACAAATAATAAGAGCACAGAGACCTGTGCTTGCTGCAGAAAAAACCCGGAGGGGACTCAGCAGATTCTAACGGAATGCAAAGATCCGTTAGAATCCATTAAAAAACCCAGCCAAAACTGGACGCGACTTCAGCCTTCCAGTAGCGCTGGGGTTCAAGACTGGTGGGTGCGTAAACTGGCCAGTGGTGGAAATGAGCGAGAAACGACTGGAACATTGGTGGGAAAAAAGCAGATAACAGATGGGAACAGGAATCGTCACATGCATAGGTAAGTTTACAAGATTCATCGGCAAAACGCTAAATGGCAATAGATACAAAAACACATGATTGGCTGACGCAGGCTAGATGACCATTTGTCGCCACCTTGATTCAAAGGGGTCGGCATATTAGCGACAATATGCATTATCATCATCATGCCCGTTCATCATTCTAATTCCTGGTTATGGTGATCTTTGCACCTCTTTAACCAAGTTTATTATTATCGTTGTTATTATTGTTATTATTTCACATTTTCCGCGCCATATCATGCTTGTGCAAACGTTAGTGTGCACGCAACAAAATGACACACGTATGAACAAACTGGCCAAGCGGCAAAATATAGGCTGATCGGCTACAAGGTCCGTGAATAATTTTCCCCGTACGTGGACAAAATGCACGCGTATGTTGTGGTTGAGCGGTCGCCTGACAATGGCGATGTGACATGAGACCATATACGGCGCAGCGTGAATTTTCGGAAGCTTTTCGGACATGCGGCATGAGAAGGTCAAAACACGAAGGCAGAGAAATGGATGGAAAATGTGTCACCGCTTCCATAATCAGTTGCACCAGTATCACTGCTAGGCATATCCAAATATTCAAGTTCTGATACGACTGCATATGTTTGTCACTTTGCTACCTTCGTCGCTCGGACTCACCGCCGACGGCGGACGTGTCTTTCATTTCTATCCACTGTTAATAATCTAACTCTTAATCTGCATTTCAGATAATAATATGATCAGCTTGCACTTATTTTGTTCTGTAATTTATGGAGCTCTTGGTGTTAGGCATATCATTTTCTTTTTGATTTCTAGCTGCACCGACCTCGGTTTCCTTTTTATTTTTTTACCAGCTGCTGGAGCAAATGAATCAAATGCTTGTGTGACAATCGCTAGAGTGACGGTATGGCAGTCCTAGTGGAAATGCAGAAAGAGATTCCCATAGATTATGTGGTATAAGTAAGAAAAAAATGTTCTCAAGCATTCAAAAACAGGGGAACACTCCAACAAATTTAATGACAGAAGCTGACTTTATAGCAGGAAAATAATCCCGATATCCATAGAGGCACTAAATGTCGAGAAAACTTACACGAGCTGCGAACAATTCCCTCAGGTATACAAGTCAGCTGAGGACATGCTCATTAGGGACTCGTGAGGTGCGTGCAGCGTGATGGCATAGAATCAAACGGCTTGCTTTCACTCTTATAGCACATGCATAGGTAGTTGCTTCATGCAACGGCTAACTTCAATGTAGTCGTTGCATGACGTCGCCAACCATCGACGCAAAAGACGAGCACCGTTGCTACTCTCTACTCAACTCCCTGTACAGTGTCAAATCATGTAGAAAAATTGCCAGTTCAATGTTGATTATCAGTAACGAATTTAGATTAATCAGACAGGTACAGAAATTTGAACATCGCAGCTATTGTGTGCTATTGCTGTAGAGCACGATGGACCAGATAATTTCTGGTGTTACGCAATGATGTTATCGCTTCGGCCGGTTTGGGGGCTTTTCTGGAGATGTTTCCCTAATGAGTCACCTTCCCCCCCTCAATAAACATCGAGATAAGGGTAACGTGCTCTTTTCCCTCTTTAGATACAGTTTCCACGAGGACTGAGCACACTGCGGCAAGACGTGAGGCACCGTAGTCGCCTTGTCAGCACGCTGTGCTTCTTGTCCACGTGCTGCTATTCTCCTTTACTTATTAGATTATACTAAGGTACGCAAGTCACTTTCGCCCCCAAAAGAGCCCTGCAATGTTCGGTTTCTTGCGTATGCAAGCCACTTGCTTGCCCCAAGGAAAAACTACCTAAATGTATGTTCGGCCTCCGAAGGGGCCATGACAAAAACTCTCGCATCAGGCACGGTATAGGTGCTCGGATGTACTTGTGTCCTTGGCACATACTCTTTTTCATAAAACCTAATTCATCGGTGGCGGACGCATTCATCACACGCATTCTGCAATGTTTCTTCCGAGTAGCTGATGAGTAAAATTAACGCAACAAAAAGACAACGCACAAAGGAAGGGAAGACTAAGACAACTGCCGTGCGAGTTGACTGGTCGGGCATTACTCATTTTAAAGAACCGTATAGGCGTTGCCAGATGTAAACGTACATATTGAGAGACATTGACCACTCAAAGTTTCATAGCAGTAGCAGCAGGTGCGACCTAAACGGAAGTTTGCGAGAGTGCACGAAGTTAGGCGAGGCGCGCCAGGGGCCCACGTCGTGCCACAGTCAACTCGGTAACGTCCCTCCTGTCCTGCTTGCTCCAGACCGGGTTACGAGATTGGGCGCCCATGTTTTTCTCATTAGTGACGACAGACCGTGTCAGGCGCTTGCGCTTTCAGAAAGGCGGAACGAGGCTGCATCACGTTCACACGGACGTACTGTCATCACACATTCGTGGCGTTGTCACTGCTTTGGATCTTCGCTTTACAAATAGTCTTCATGAGGTACGTCTTTCACATGGTTTTCAAAGCAGCACCTTTTTGGGTTGGAGGTGTTACAAAACAAACAAACAATAGACGACATTACGCACTAACGTAACAAAACGTATATACCATGTTCCAAGAATGTACGTTTGAAGTTCTTTCTATTTAACGTCAGTTTCTGACTTTCCGATCTCCAATTAAGAGCATGATATAATTTTTATTCTGCGCTGCTACTTCATGGGAGATGCGGCTGCATCCGCCACTACTATCTTTTGCATGACAGCTAGCATGGACTCAATTGGGCGATGCGCTCTTGTGCGAACGAAAAACATTCGCACCGTCTACGCTTTTACAACTGGCAGCATCGGGTAGTCAACGCACTTAGAGCGAAGAGAGACTATTTGGTATTGAAGAACTAGCCAATGGACTCTCTTCGTATTCTCGAAGCTTTTGTAACTAATTAGAGAAGCCACCTTATATAGCGTACGGCAAGGCTTGAACCAACAGGACAAGCACTTCGCGCCGAGAAGCCATCTATACAGGCGTGCAAGACAGTTTTCTGCTACGCCGAAGCTCTTTTACTCAGAATACAGCCGAGCTGAAATAAGTGTAGTTTTTCTGCTCACCATACGGGCGATGTTGGAATAAGTGCCAGAATACCACAACGATTATATTGCAATGCTATTCTAAGCAGCTTCTCTTCGCCTTCTGCATTGGCTCGAACAGGGTCACGCGGCTGTTGTCACTAGCAGAGTAACGTCAGAGCACAGGGCTAAATGAAGTAGAATCAGCACAAAACAATCGTTGTGTTATACTGGTCAAGGTTTGCCCGCGAGGAAGCGTTATGTACTACTGGCCTAATTTTGACCGAGGTTGTCACTCACCTTCGCGCCGGCCGAACGCCAGCGTAGAGCCAGCGTCGTGGGGTGCAAATGAGGCGTCGTCCGAGGCACGTGGTCTCGGCCGCACTGCGCACTCTTGGGGGCCGGCGTCGGGCTCTCGCGCGTTGCGCAGCTGCGACCGCTCACTCGGCGCCCTCAGCGCGACGACAGGAATGCGCCAACAGGAGAAACTCGAGAGCAGCGCCGAAAACGCGGGCAGCTGCAGAACTGTTTTGCTGCGCTTCCGTCGCTGGCGGTGAGAAAGTCCAAGGTGGAGGAAATAATAAAAAGTGAGAGGGAAGTGTGACACCGTTGCCGTCATCACTGCGTGCGGCGCGGGAGACGTCGCGTGGAGGATGGCTTATGCCCGCGCTGCCGCCCGAGACACGGTGCCGGCTGCGTGGACCGCGAACGCCAGTGGCTCGCAGCAGTGGCAAAACGAGACTCGCGCGGTAGGACGTGCTTGTTCGTCGCAGAGTCAGATCTCTCGGTATGCGTGGGCAATCTTATGTAGTGAGACTTAGGCGAGAAAAGCTGCACTAGAAATGTATTTCTTATTTAGTTATTCGTCGTCATCATCATCATCATCATCTCATTCTTTATTCCTTCGTCCAGTGCAGGATGAAGGCCTCTCCCAACGATCTTAAATTGCCCCTGTCTGGCGCTAGCTGATTCCGACTTGCGCCTGCAAATTTCTTGATTTCGTGACCCCACTTTATTCTCTGCCGTCCTCGACTGAGCTTACCTTCTTTTGGTACCCATTTGGTAACGTTAATGGTCCACTAATTACCTGCCCTACCCATTATATGGGCTTCCCGCAGCCATATTTTTCTCTTTATGTCAACTAGAATATAGGCTATCCCCGTTTGCTCTCTGATCCACAACCCTCTCTTCTTGTCTATTAACCTTACGCCTAACATTTTTCTTTTCATCGCTCTTTCCGCGGTCTTTGACTCGTTCTCGAGCTTCTTTGTTAACCTCCAAGTGTCTGTACCCTACGTTAGCACTGGTAGAATGCAATGATTGTACAGTTTTCTTTCACTTTTCAACGACATTGGTAAGCTTAGTTAAGTATAAGAATGTAGGGTTGTTATCACAAGGACGAGGCTAAGCTTCGGCTTTCTGTTAGTTAAAGGTAAGGCTAACACGTACGGCTAACATACCACGAATTATCCAGGACGATTTGAAAGCGAGGGAGACTTATGTGTTAAGTGTTTGGAGCAGTTGACGGAGCTGGGACGATGGCAATTAAGAATCGCTCTTAATATAGCGCGTGATACTAACGATTTTCATAGCCTTCGGCAGCATTTAGAAATTCAACCGTGCGACTCACTTCTAAACCTATCTATAATTAAACATCATACTTATCAAACACGTGGTTTACTAACTTCATGACTTTCTTCAACGTTGAATGGATATTGTATATTGCCTGAAAAGAAAGAAGGGTAAAGAAAGCAAATGTTTCGTTCGCTGGGCCAGGTACTACGCAAGTCGGGTGAGAGACAGACCGAACAGATGAACGAGTCTCATCAGTTGGAGGCCTGGATCCAAAATGACATGAACTGGTCCATATCAGTACCGACGAACTCGTAAATCTTTGCGTACGCTAGTATTAAAATAGGCTTGAAGAATTACCTTAGAGGTAGCCTGTCTTTTGCTTTAGTTCTCAAAATATTATAAAGAGAAGGAGACTGTATAGAGTCCTGGGGTCGTATAACGTAAAACTATTCCATTCTGAGTGTATTCCAATCACCTGACGTCATATTTACGTAATCGCTTATGCAATCATCGGGCGTTGACCCACAGTGTTTCTTGAACGGCGAGCGGAGACCCGCGCCAGGTAACGGCGACTTCGTAGATGACGTAGGCCCTCGTCGGGGCGCGCGAGCGCCCTACTGCAGGCATAAATAAAGTTGGCTCCAAGTGAACAGCACAATCAAACACTCTCCTCGTTTATAGGCGGTCATTTTGCTTTCAAAGCCAATAGCATTACGTACCTTGACAGGCGTTTGGCTGAGAAGAGACGAGGAGTGCGCAGAAGTAGAGGGGGTTTGGTGGGGCCGCGTTAGCTCAGTGAAAGTGGATAAGCGGGCGTGAAGATTGGTAGTGGTACCTGCAGTAGCTCCTCTTCCCCTTGCTTATATAGCTTGCGGTGGATGGTAACAAAATCGCGGCGGCGTGCAGCGGGAGGTTAAAAATGCCGCTAAAACGGATCCTTAGTGATGGAGAGTGAGGAATATCGTATGCGTGCCGAAAGGGTTAGGCAACATTATACTGTCACGCAAGTTATTTTGCATGCGTAAAGAAATTCATTCTGGCTGGCAGCTCCAAACAGCCAATGCCATAGCCTTCGGCTGGCAGTCATATGTTATTCCTTTCGGAACGGGGCAAAATGTGTACATGTTCTTTTGACGTGGTGAGTTTTCGCCTTTCTTCTTTTTTTAGGCCGCGTGACAGACAGGTGAAGTAGGTGGAGCCGGAAAATTTTGACAAATTTATGGCGAAAAAGGGTTTATGGCGAAAAAGGCATAGCATCTAACACAAACAAAACAAAGCGTGTCTCAAGCTCCGTAGGGTTTCATATTGAGATTACCAGAAGAAAATCAGGCGCTGCCGCCTTTCAACCATATATAGTAGAAACCACGGCTATAGTACATGCATATTTCTACTATTTGGTGTAGCTTGTGAAAATTACACTGCAACTTTTAGTTAAGTTCTTGTTGGTTCAATCATGTTGCATGCTAGCCTCTCAAAGTTCAGGACAACATGCATTTGGGCTAGATGGTGCATACTTGAAGTCTCAAGGCTTTCTCTCAAAAGTCTCGCAAAGTTTATTTAGAGATTTTTAAGGGGTTCTGAACCACCCTCGGGCTTGGTGAAAAAAAAAAGGGGGGGGTCCAATTCATGCTGTAAAGATGGTTGGCCAGCAAAGCTATGTTATCACCTGATCCAATAGACCAATGGGACGTAGCCTTGAACTGGGTCCTGCCGAGCCTGAGCACGACGCCGTTGTGCATACTGACGTTGCTGTTCCTGTCGCCGCTCATTGTGTTCACGCTGCTCTTCGGGAGCCCTGACTATGCGTGGTCTCTCCATAGCGCTAACAGAACACAAATGAGATCAGTTCCTAGGCCCGTTCATCTTTTACATATGAAAGTGTTGTTACGTCACTTCCTACTTCGTATGTTACAGTTGCCGCTTCCGGGTAACTGCAACTTATGCAACCGTAATATTTACGGGGAAACGCTTGCGGTGAACGCTCTGCGCGAAGGCGAGCTTTGTGTTTTTTCTTCTTACCCCTGCACGGCCGGCACCACCACTGCCGCGGGTGCGCGGAGGCAAGCGCCATCTGCTGGTGCTGTAAAGAACCCAGCGGCGCACGTGGCGCGCTCCTCCCGCTGCGATTGGTTGAGTTTTTACCCATGGTCAAGACAAATGCATTATGGGGGGTGGAGGGTAGGGCTATGCAGCTTCGCTGTGAAAGCATATATAGTCCGCGGATAGCATCCGCTGATGTGAATACCTCGGCAAGTTTTGCAGTCGTTCGCGGAGCGGGGAGCTGGCAAGCCGAGCGCTAAGTCACCTTTCTTTCAAACGCTCTATTTTCAACAGAAACCTGCTCCTCACTCCTTTCTGGGCCGGTATTTTGTAGCGATGCCTTTTTCCGATTCTATGCTTTTTCACTCTTTTCGCGCTTGGCCAGTGGTCAGAGCGACGGTCTGCCCACATTATCAACGGGATCGGACGGCCGTGTGTGGTGGATGATAAGAATAGCATAGAATAAGGCATAAGGCATCGCTACAAAATAGCGGCCCTGGACGCTTCATTTCGTAATATAACAGATTCCCATACGCGACTGCTATTGGTCAATAGCTGACATCAATCAAGAAGGGTGTTTGGATCAGTGCTCTTCTGCCTACTGTTACTGTGTATATTTATTGATGAAGTTTAATAAAAAGGTTCAAGTAAGAGAAAATTGCCTTTAGATTTCTGTAATAATTACGTACTTCCGGAAGAAGCCGACTGTCGTCTGCTCACACTCGGCCGCGTCCGCCCGCGTAGGAATTGAACTTTGGCCACCCTGCTTGTCGGTGTCGTAGTCATCGGGTCTCGCTAATTTCGGCTAGTTTTGAACACTCAGCTAGCCTCGAACCATGCGAAACTTGAGGTCAGCTTACCACACGCACGCTTGCCAGCGCGCGCTTACTCCTGGCCGCTCTTGGTAAGACGCCTTGGCAGTCTTCTCTTCGTAGTGAGCGATTGACAGTGCTTCAATATGCGGAAGTTTGATGTGGCTACTATCTTTCAGTGATGCTGGTGCAGGACAAAGTCAGCAGACAAAACTATGCAGTACGGCCACTGCAGACTGGAGCATATAAGCGCGCACTCAATCCCTGCCGTGCACGAAACCAACGCTGCGCATGCGCACTGTAGTTGCATGTAGCTGCAGTCTCGCAACGAAGCGACACCGCGGGGGGCCGCGACGAGTCCGCAGGCTGAGGGCACTGCGGCTCGCTGAGGCCCTCTGAGAAAATCGCAAGTAGCGGCGTTTACGTGAACATCCAAAATTGAACTGCGCAGTTACACAGTAAACCTCAGATACAGGTTCTGTATTAAGAAGAAATGCCTTGCTAGCTCTTTTAAGCGGAAATAGCGATGTTGGCCGCTTTATATGCAATGTTAGTTGGTCCCAAAAAGATATTGCACTAAATGGCAGAATGTTCATACCGTAATTGTTACACACGCGTGGCAATAATAAATTTCTATTGGCTGCAAAACGAGTGTTATTAGAATTGCGCAATAAACCCTTACTAATAAGTTCAAACGGCAGTTCATTAATAATAACCTGAAAAAAATAACATAGGTCTGGTATTGAACAGTATTGAAACGACTTGCATATGGATAAAATGCGATAATCACTGCACAATGGAAGAGCACTCGTACGGCGTTTACTGTATGTAATGATGCGGAGAGTCTGTAGTTCTGAATGGGGTGCTGTAAAGATGAAATGTGACAACGGTACGCGTTTCCCCAGGTGACTGCTTGGTGTGTCAGATGACTATGGAGGAAAGAGAAGTGAACCGATAAGAGCAGATCAGTTGAAAAGTGGGGTCGAGCTCGATCTAAAAACCAAAAGGTTAATTTTTGCAAGGGCTTATAATTAAGTCATTATTGTCGTTCCACTTAACTTCAGCTAGCGCGGCCTTAAGCTCAGAAGCTTGATCGGTAAGTGATTTATCCATGCCTGATATCGTAGTGTCGTTGGCATACCAAACATAATGGGTCGTTAATGTACACGGCAAAAAGCAAAGAGCCTAGAATAGTTCCTTGAGGAACACCTTGGTTTATGGTTTTGTTATTTGAGCATACACCAGCAAAGTAGATGATGCATTACCTGCCGCGAAAATGATTATTCAAGGAAGTTAGAGCAGCACCGGTAATTAAATAGGCTTCAGAATTGTTAAATAATATGAACTGATGAACTTGGTCGAATGGCTTCGCAAAATCCAAAAATACAGAAGCTGCAAAACTGCCATAATCAATTGAGTGTTAAATGAAATCCGTCGCAGAAAGTAAGGCTAAACTGGTGGAGCTGTCACGACGAAATACAAATTGACATGGCTTATTGATTTTCAATTGATTAGGGTACGAGTTTAATCTCTTAAAAAAACTGCTCAATAAGCTTGATAATCAAAGGAAAAATTGAAATGGGTCTCTAATTAGTTATGGCTTCCCTATCGCCTTTTTTAAAAATGCGGGCCAGTCTTAGTCCGCTTTATGGAATCGGGAGAAGGGTCGCTGGTAAATATAAAGTTAATCATGCAACATAATGAATCAGAACTTAAACGAGAAACTAATTTTAAATATCGTACAGAGATTTCATCTAAACCTGAAAAAGTGTTCTTCAGGTTACTTCGTCCGAAGCAGCAGGAATAAGAAAAACAGTGAGTGAGAAAAACGCGGAAGCAGTGTTGCCAGTTTAGCGGCCTTTTGCGTTGCCTTGCGGGAAAATCTGTTCGCGTACGGGCGGCGGAATTTTTAACGATTTTCAATTTGTGTTGACGCACTTTTCGGCGGTGGAGCAACTTAAGATTTTTTTTTGGCAATAATTCGTGGTTCACGTGGCGAAAACGTCCAGCTTGTCCATGCTCCTTTGGAAGTAAGGGAGAATTATATTGAATTTTCCTCGCATTTCATCCTGCACATTGTCGGATTCGTCATCTTGTAAGCTATGACTGGACCACACGGTTGCCTCTCTGATTAGCTCGAAATGTCGCCATTACAGAATTTTACGTTGTCGATAATAGCACCGCATGCCTCCATGCCTCCACTAAACTATAGCTCTAGCAGTTTCTGCAATTAGTAGCACTTTCGATATTCGCCATTTTTGCAGACGCGCATTAGAGGATTTTGCCTCGTGGAGTGGCTCTGGTGAAATACATCCGAAAATTCAGTTCGTTAATTTCACTTTATCAGTACTGGTGCTGCGCCAGTCCAACGTGAGTGTTGAGCGTGTTTTCAGCCAGCTGAATGTGATTAAAGCTACGTTAAACGTCAAAATGTCTACTGAGATGACAAATACCGTCCTTACTGTGTGGGCTGGTCTGCGAAGAAATTATAAAGGCTGGCCGAGCACGTTGTTCCCAAGATCGGCACGATTGTGGTCTACGGGGTCAGCGATGGCAACGACTGGAGACCCAGCTGCACGCTAGCAAATAAATACAGACAGAGGACGTGGGATCATGCCAAGATGACACAGAAGTCTTTTTTTTTGTAATTTGAATCACTACCCGGTAGTTCGACTGTGCTTCTGGCCAAGGATTGTAGTTTACAGGAGCATCTTTTTTTTTTTTAGTTATGGTTCGCAATACGTTTCTGCACTTCGCATTCGCATAAGGAAGGAAGGAAGGAAGGAAGGAAGGAAGGAAGGAAGGAAGGAAGGAAGGAAGGAAGGAAGGAAGGAAGGAAAAAGTGGAGAAGGAAAGGCAGGGAGGTTAACCAGTTTAGCTTAACCGGTTTGCTACCCAACACATTGGGAGTGGGATGGGGGATGAAAGATGGGGAGGAGAGAGAGAGAGCACATAACACAGCACATACATAGTTAGTTACAGTCCGTCACACTTTCGCGGTACGTGACATCACTGTCACAGCCACTTGTCCAAGCCCGTCTCTTTCATAAACCGAAGTAGTCCCTTCGTCGCCTTCAGCTGCGATATCTTCTGTCGGCGATATGTGAAAATGGTTCCAACTGACAATGGTCTATTGTCAAGGCGCGCCAGAACGGACGCCAGAGACTGTCTCTGAACATTATATTGTCATTAGGACAGCCGCACAGATTGTGTTTTAGCGTCTCCTCGCAAAGACAGGCATTGCAGAGAGCGCTGTCGGCCATTCCAATGCGAAATGAGTAAGATTTCGTGAAGGCCACCCCTAGCCATAAGTGATAAAGCAGAGTAGCCTCACTTCGGCCGAGTCCAGTTGGCATTCAGAGGTACATCAAAGAGGGCAGGTCGTATTGACGATTGCTCCGGTTGGTCTGGCTGCTTGGTGTGCACCATAGAGAGAGCGTGATCTCCCGTGCAAGCACTCGAAGTCTGCTGGCTGCGTCAGACCGTGAAAGTGGTATGGCCTCTTCCTGTGTGTCTTCAAGAGCTGCCCGAGCGGCTTTATCGGCGTCTTCGTTTCCTATGACGCCGCAGTGACTTGGCAGCCACTGAAACGTCACGTAATGTCCTTTCTCATGCGATGTATGGAGTAGGCGTCTCATCTGGTCTAATATCGAACAAGAGCTCTTCGAATGGCCCGCGACGCATAGCTGATAGCATTGATTGTAGGGCTGCCTTTGAACCACTGAAGATTGACTATTGTCGAGGTGGCTCCAGATTGACGAAACAAAGTGCAGCGCGAAGAGCAGCTAGTTCCGCAGATGTCGATGTCGTTGGGTGGTGAGTCCTAAAGCTGATGCTAACAGCTCTTGCTGGGATAACCGCAGCACCGGACGAACACTGGATGTTTGTGGAACCATCAGTATAAATATGTACACTGTCCGCGTACCTCTCGTGCAGAAGAAGCAGAGACAGTTGTTTCAGCACAGACGACGACAGCTCAGACTTTTTCCCGATTCCTGGTACGTTCAGATGGACTGTGGGGCTGATAAGGCACCAAAGGGGTATCGATGGTTTAGATGCAGTGGTGAAGCCCGAGGGAAGTTTGTCGTTGTACTTCACGATAGTTTTAGAGAATGATGCATGGTGCCTGTCTGAAGGTAGTGTTTCAAGGTGGTGATAGGGGGCAAGTGCAGAATGTCTGATGTGCGTTCTCAGGGCTTCCACCGTAATGTGAGTTTGCATTGGATGGTCCCGAGCAATCGTAATAGTTGCCTCTGTTGACGTGCATCTGGGCAAACCAAGGCAAACCCTGAGTGCTTGAGCTTGTGTTGCCTGCAGAACACGAATATATGTCTTGCAGGTGTTGTTCAGTACAGGTAGACTCTTAAAAACCAAAAAAGAGAGCTCTGTAAAGTTTCAGCATTGCGTCTACTGACATCCCCCAGGTCTTTCCTGTCAATCATTTAAACAACTGGGCCGTTGCTGTCAGGCGCCGTTTCATGTAGGCCACGTGCGGGCTCCAACAGGAGTCTCGGTCGATAATTACGCCAAGAAATCTGTGGGTTCTGACATAGGAAATGGTGCGCCCATTGATTGAGATGACATAAGGCGTAATTGGTTTGCTATTGAATGCCACTAGTGCGCATTTTTCTGGTGATATGCTGAGACCTTGTTCACACAAGTATCTCGCTGTCAAAGTAGCCGCTCATTGAAGCCGCGCACGTATATGAGGACGTGTGACTGCCGAAGTCCAGACACAGATGTCTTTTGGGTATATTGAAATTTTGACGGTAGTTGGCAAGTATTCAGCAATTCCAATAAGAGCGAGGTTGAATAGCGTCGGGCTGAGAGCACTGCCTTGAGGAACGCCCCTGCTGCTATAGCGTCGCGTAGTTGGGCCATCGTCAGTTAACACTTGGAATGATCTTGCAGATAGGTAACTTGCAATCCACAAAAAGACTCGACCACCTAGGCCAACGTCACAAGAGCGCCGAGAATGGCTTCATGTAATACGTTATCGTATGCCCCTTTCAAATCCAAGAATAAAGCTGCAGATAAACGCTTACGGGACCTTTTGTGCTGGACATATGAAACGAGATCAACTACATTGTCGGTGGAAGAGCGGTCACGTGGGAAACCAGCCATGGAATTTGGATAAATCTTGTAGTGTTCAAGGTACCATTCCAAGCGGCCAAGGATCATCCGTTCCATTATCTTTCCCACACAGCTGGCCAGCTCTATTGGGCGGTAAGAGGTGAGCTCTAGCGGCGATTTGCCCTGCTTCAAGAGTGGCACCAGGCGGCTTACTTTCCATTCGTCAGGAACATTTCCCTCCTGCCATGAGGTGTTGTAAAGAGTCAACAATTCTATCCGTACGGATTCTCCGAGATAGCACAAGGCTCGGTATGATATACCATCTGGATCCGGAGATGATGAGCGCCTGCAGAGAGCTAGTGCCGCCTCGAGCTCCTCCTTTGTGAAAGGAAGGTTCATGTGGCAATCACGGGAATGGGGAACGTCATCTCGGGCTGGAGGATCTGGACGAGTCGCTTGGTCTGCGATCCGCACACAAAAGTCTTCTGCGACATCGATGTCTTGCCGCCCTTGGAAAAGCGCTAGCGCCTTGAATGGGAAACGCCGTTCCGGAAGGCAACGCAGACCTTGCACCGTTTTCCATATGTGAGACAGTGGCTTGCGGGGGTCGAGTTTCTGGCAAAACGTTGCCCAACGTTCCGACGCTAATCTATCCATACGACGCTGAATCTTCTTTTGCATCCTCCTGGCTGCCCTAAGGTCATGAATTGATTTTGTACGCCGATATCGACGTTCCGCCCGGCGACGAAGCGCTCGAAGGCGCTCTAATTCTATGTCGAAGTCATTCCGCGTGGAAGAGGTCGTCATCATGCGAGTGGCGTTTTGCATCGTCATTTTAATCGTTTGCTCTAACCCTGATGGTAGGCCCTCGCGGCAGGCATCTTCCATCTCAGATTTGAAGTTGGCCCATTGAATCGTCCGAATGGTATTCCGTAAGCCTGATCTAGACGACAAGCCTTTGATGTTCAGATAGGTGGGAATGTGGTCACTCCCATGTGTCTCAATGTCTGGAAACCACTTCACAGATCTGGCGAGAGAGTTGGAGACGAAAGCAAGGTCGAGGCAGCTGCCGTATGTCACGCCGCGAAGAAAGGTGGGGCTACCATCGTTCAGGAGAGTAAGGCCATAGTTGTGGGCGATGCTTGCTAATCTTCGTCCTCTTGCATTTGTCCGTGTACTTCCCCATGCTGGATGGTGTGCATTGAAATCTCCTATGATGACCCATGGGGCGGGACAAACACTCAAGATATCCGCAAATTTTTTGGTATCGAAATTGCAGGAAGGCGATATATACACGCCTATGAGAGTAAACAAGAGTTTGTTCCTTTTAACTGTGATGCATATATATTGATTGTCGTCGTGGGGAGCAATTGGTTGCAAAACATAGGTGAGTTCACGACGAACAAAAATGACGATTTTGCTGCATGCACCATTTGTTGATGACATGATAAATTCGTATCCTGACAGTCTTATTGATTTCGACAAGTTGGGCTCACAAATGACGATGAGGGGAAACAGATTGGTGTACACAAACTGCCGAAAATCTGAAATTCGTGATTTTAGCCCTCTGGCGTTCCATTGGATGATGGACGCAGCCTTGACTTCTTTCCGGAAGGATGGGGTATGGGTAGCCATCTTTCTAGTTGAGGGATGCAAGCACTGGGCCTAAGGCGTCCAGCACTTTAAGTGCGTTTTGAGCACAGGGTGTCCCGATGTCCACTAAAATTGCTCGAATGGCCTCCATGAGAGAACGTAGCACCGAGATGACTTGGCGGTCTGTTTTAGGTGAATCGTCCATGGCCGGAGAAGGATCAGGTGGGACCCCGACCTTCTGAGGTTCCTTCGCAAGGGAGCGGCTTGGTAGCGTAGGCCATTCCTCTAAAGATAGAGTCTTTTCTGCTTCCTTCGTGGAAGTGGTGGGCCTTGTCGCGGCGTGACTAACTGGCACCGCAGTAGAGTGGGTACTGTCACTTCGCGCATGCGCCTTCTTTGAAGACGTACCATGGTGCCGACGTCGACGCCGACGCCGGACTACTTCGGCTGCCTCCCTGTGGGCTGAATTGTCTCTGGCCATTTGCTTCAGAACCGCGCGCTCCCTCTTGATGCGGGCACAGTCTTTCGACGAGAGGGCCGCTACATTTGGCGCACTTCAGAACTGTGGCACTGCAGGACGACTCTTCTGCATGAGGTTCAGCGCAACGGGGACACAGTAGCGAGTTGGTACACACGCCCTTGACGTGTCCTAGCCTGAAACACTGATGGCATTGAAGCGGCTTCTGGATGAATGGTCGAACCGGATGTCGGAAAGGTCCGAGTTTAACGTGGGATGGTATACAATCCCCCTTGAAAATTACTTTTACGCTGCACGTATTCCCAAGGCGGCGCACTTGCGTAATGATCGTGCCCTAGTTTGCCGGCTTGATGAGGCTAGGTAAATCATCATTGGTGATGGAAATGTCAATTCGGAAATTACAGCGGCTATGGATGTGTCGTCGATAGGGATAAAGGGGCGCATTTTGATTCTGCCTAGCTCCGTGGTGTCTTGAAGTTTTCCAAGCGCACTCGCGTTGTACACGTCTATGGCGAGTATATTCTTGCGTGGATTTATTCTGATGTCTTTAATTTGATCCGGCACTGCAAATTCCAGAAAAATGGATAGGGCTTGCCTGTTCAGCAACCGTAGGTTGCTTGACGGTTCTTCCGACATAAAGATGATGACGTGTGGCCAGCGCGCAGGCCTTGACTTCATAGTCGTTGTACTCGCAGGAGTTGAAGGCGCTGTGTTGGTGATTTTTCTCCTGGCCCTCTTACTCCGGACGGGTATGAAGCCGTCGTCGGATGAGTCGTCTTCCGACATAGAGTACAGCTCGGTGTCTTCGGTGTCACTGGGGGAGACAACTCGCTTCCTTGCGGTTGACGGCCGTGATGACTTCTGGCCAGGCGGGCCTCTGGCAGGTGAGGCACCTCGAAAGGCGAAGATTACACCGAAAATTCACAGAGCACAGAAACAAGTGTTCTGTCAAGAATACATATATCAAGAAGACATATCAAGAAGACTTGGTAATATTGATAATTTATGCCTTTTATCGCATTATGACCAAATAAAAAAAAACACTGTCTTTTCTGCTCAATGTAACTTTTTTCCCCTTTTGTTTTATGCAGAGGCAATAAAGCATGTTTGAAACGTTATTCTAATTGTTGACTGCATTTAGCGGGTTTTCAGCGGATTTTCGGTGCTCGTATCACGGGTTTAAAGGTTTTTTTGGGGGGGATGGGGGGTCTAAACTAGCATTATTTTTTAATTTCTAGTTGGCAACCCTGCACGGGAGAGGCAGGGGCGTGTAATTGCGAATACTTTTGGGTGATGAAAAGTTCTCAGACAAGCTTCAGCAGCCTCTGCATGCTAGTGATGAGTAACGCCGTTTTAACTTATTCTACAAATATCTGCATTTGAGGAAGGCAGGTATAAGAATTGATTAAGCAGCTTCTTTATTTATAGATACTGTAATCGCCAAAGGTGATTTTAGCAGGGTGGTGCAACAAAGTCATGCATCAATGGCAAGCATGCTGTAGAAAAAAAAAAAAGATTGGGCTCATGCTGACACGTTTCCACATTTTGGGGGATTATCTTCTTTTTTATTATATGGTATTTAGGAGTTGTTTTCGCCTTTAATTGGCACCAGCTACTCCTTTTCACATAGGGATTTAAAACAAACACGAATAAATCATGACAAAAATAGTGAAGTTATAACAACACTAATTCTGGCAACATAAGTCCACTAATGTCACAGTATAACTGAAAGACAACCCCCAAAATCATAAAAACACAAAGTCCAGTCCCGTAAGTAGATAAATTCCACACTAAAACAAAAGTCAATCTTTATTATGCGTTGTAATAGTACCGTTTCTTAGCATGTTTTATTTGGGAGTCTAGAGTGTCCCAATTAAGGTGGTATATCAGTTGGCGTAACTTAACATTTTCTTGTGAAATGTTCATGCGATCATATCTTTGAAAACGCTAAATTCCTCGAACTTGATCGCGCATGAAATGCGATGCGCCTTGGATGTGGCTCTCAAATTTCGGAACAGTAAAACTGCGATATCATAGTCTCAGGCTAGACAGTGAAGGCTCGTCAAAAATTGCAGATAATTTTCGCTCTAAAACGTGGTAGCCTGTGGCAACGGGGCTCCGTTGCTTATCACATGACCTCTCATGTGCGTTATAACAACATGACAAATAACTTGCTTTCGTGCCACAATGGAATAGTTTCTAATATTTTCTAATTTGCCCAAAATTATAGCTCGAAACTATCACCTCAGTTTCTCATATGCGTACGTCTCGTCTACCCGTTTTCTGATAATTTCGTTAATTCAATATGCTACCTGTGCCAGGCGGAAAGTCCAGGTCGCCGCGGGCGTGCACTTAAGCGTGCCCGCGACGTGTCATACGGCGTCGTCTGCGAGCGCGATGTTCAACATGAGCACTCTGCAAAAGGCACCGATTTGCCGTACAGTCACACGAGTTTTCATTTATTTTGCAGCAAGGTTATTGAAATCTTATGTGCAATGCACGTTCTACCAATAAAAAAGACACTAAACTATTCTCGCGCATTAAAGGGACTGCACGAATTTTCACCTTGGTAACGTATACATTTATAGTGCATTTTACTAAGTGGCAATACGTATTGATATGAATATCTTATAGATAATATAGATTTGAATATCCTATAGATATTCACAGTGTCCAGGAGAAGAATGTCATCGATGTTCAGGCAATATTTGTAATTTGCTGGGCTCTTGTCGGTCGACTATTCATGTGTGGGCCGAAAACAGTCCGAGTCCTTGGGACGTCTCTGGTTAGATAATGTAAAACCTAAAATAAATTTAGAGAGATCACCCGTGTGGACAAACGTCCTGTTGGAATCGCGAAAATAAACAAGTAAACACACAGCCATGTCTGACAGGCCTTTCATGGTACACGTTCGCAGAAAATATTTCGCATGCTGACTCCACATCCCAGTCGAGTACGTGATGACGAGCTTTTGGACTTTGCTCAGTACGGTGTCGATGGGAAATATGCCACACGAATTCATTTGGATGGGAGACCTGTGGATCTCATTGGGACGTCCATGGGTCTTTTGATGTCGTCTGTGCCATATCATCGAATAGCTTTAAAATGCTATGAAAGCATATTACGTTCTTTTTCGAGGTAAGATTTTGCCGGTAAGCTCTGCCGTTAGATTTGTGCAGTCCTTGAATCTGTGTGCTTTTTGTAGCTATTTTTTTACGTTAAGTACATCTGGTGCTTACATAACCGTGTTTATATTTCGTGCGTACGTTACTGTACGGTACTAGCCGACACTAGAATGAAGAACAACGTATATGACGAAAACAACGAACTCTTGTTAGATTAAACTGGATTAGAAGTCGGCTACGTGTCGGTGTTTTCCGCCGCTACGAAGCGTAACTTAGCACCGTGAACCTTGGCCGCCGTCTCGTCTGCAACTCTCGGTGCAGTGACCCTGTATTCGCGTCCCCCTTTCCGCACACCTGCGCCACTCGCGCTCGCTCGCACCACGACTCCGCGTGCATTGCTTCTCCTCGTGTACAACAGATGGCACCAGCGATCCTTGATGCGCACAATGCGGACACCGAACACGACCGTGCTCCTTTTAGCAACATTTCGGGCGATATGACGTGGTGCTTCAGCCAACGCAATGGCCAACTCCGTCGGGGTTCTTCCGGTTCAGATTTATAACGTTCTCTTGTATATGTGCTACCTCAGTGTTGAGCAACGTACGGGTGACAGAGCCTACCTCAGGCGTCCCTCTGGCTTTAGCCTTGCCATCCAAGACCTTCACTATGCCTAAAACAATGCTAAATAAATAAATAAATTTCATTTTAGACATTGAATTCTACCTCTTCAAATGAGCGCTAGAAGTCCATGGTCACTTCTGCAGCAACATATCGTAATGAAAACAAATAATTCGGACGTGATATTTGCACGTATATTTGAAGGGCCAAGTAAAGATAAAAATAATTAAAATTATTTTCATTATTTACGGTATTTAGGGCAAAATTATTTACGGCATCGCCCGATGCCGTAGACCGGCCCCTGTCTCCAAATTGGCATTGCCAGGCTTCTGTCACTCACATTCTGACGTGCCTTTTCAGTTGCTTATAGCTTTTCCCTTAGCTAAAAGTTAGTTATAGCATTCTTGCCGCAGACGTGCTTGTCTTTCGATTACACCACATTTTCTCTTAATTTTTTTAACTAACTAAAATACAATAGTTAACTTAGTAAGCAACAATTTTGGCGGCATGTTGTAATGCACAAACTGCCGGCCGTATTGGTGCTTTAGAGTCGCGTGTGGGTGCATCAGAATCCTTACCTAATGACTCTAGTTCCAGTTGTGAATTACGTGCACAAATCAACTCCTTATTTATCTCCTCAAATTACCAAGCTGGTGTTAAAAAATGATGACCTAGAAAATCGTTCTCGGTATTTCGGAAAACCCCAAAGAAAACGCTACCATACCGTTGTCCAACGTTCCGTCTGTATTTAGCGACACCTTGAAGATTAGCTGTCTTCACATTGGACGCATCCACATGCTTGGCAGACCACGCGCTGGTCACATTCGTCCTATCATCCTAAAACTTTCTGACTTCAACGATAAAACCGTGATTATAAAAAACGGTCACAAACTCAAGGGATCAAATTTATTCATTACAGAAGATTTCCCTGCAAGGATTAGATCTATTCGTGGAAAAAATCTGGTAAGCATCAATTCCTTTTCGTAACAATGGCTCTGTCGTAAAGTTAATTAAGATACGACCATGCGTTCATTGACAAGGTTCGTTATAACTGGGATGGCAGTTCAAACCCATTAGTTAAAGTACCTAATCAACCATTACCTTGCGGGCCGGTGTCTTCGACTTCCGGCTCCTCCACTACCTGACATCGTTCTGACCATCTCGATAACCTCGTCGTTTCGCAGTATTGTTAAAAAACTTCCAGTTTTAGTGTCTATTATCACTGACTAATGGCTACATATTAATATTTATGACTCCGACTTTACGCGGTTTTATTGCCGTGCGCTTAGACAGGATCTACGGCACTGGCGTCGTCGTCGTACTGCTGATCCGTTCGGATCTTCGTTTCTCAGTTTTACCCTCGCCCCCGGATACAGGAACTGTGTGCTGTAAAACATTCTTGAATAATATTAGTGAATTGTAATTAGCTTTATATATCGTCCGCCCGGTTCTTCTCTTGATGTCCTTCACGCCGTTGAAAATTTTGTGTGCCTGACCTAACGTTGCTTCATCACGATTTATCTGCATGGGTGATTTCAATGCTCCTGGCATTCACTGGCTTTCACTAAATACAACGGGTCTTGAGGTAGCAATTTGTAATGAATTAGTAAATATTTCCTTGTCCTTTGGGCTCACTCAAGTTGTTTCTAGTGCAACTAGGTTAAATTCCATCCTCGACTAACGAAAAATGACTTCTCTTGCGAAGTAATTAAGAGACTCTCAGATCATAGAGGCGTTTTGTTATCGCTCTCTTGCCCAACCTCCAATTCATCCTATACATTTACTAGTTTCCCTGAATTCACTCGGGTGGACGACAATTCTATTACTGATCTCTTAGCTGATCATTTCGATACGTTTTGCCCTCTGTCTGACAGACAGGATGTACCCGCCGTGGTTGCTCAGTGGCTATGGTGCTGAGCTGATGGGGGCGAAATGCGAAAACACCCGTGTACTTATATTTATGTGCACGTTAAAGAACCCCAGGTGGTCGAAGTTTCCGGAGTCCTCCGCTACGGCGCGCCTCATAATCAGAAAGTGGTTTTGGCACGTAAAACCTCATAAATTAATTAATTGCGGCCGAAATGGGCGAAACGTACTTAGATTTACGTACACTCAAAGAACCCCAGGTGATCGAAATTATTCCGGGGATAATTACGGTATGCCTCACAATCAGATCGTGGTTTTGGCACGTAAAACCCCGCAGTTTAATTTTTAATTAAATTCCTTATTCAACTACATGGTAGCATCTGCAATTAATTATGTCAGTGCGTCAGACGATTGTGTTATAAAGGTCGTGTTAAGGCTCGATAGTCAAAAAGCAGATGGTTCCTAAAGCATCTGCAATGCTTTCCTTGTTCGCGTCTACTTCTGGGCTTCATTGTTTCCGTTATATTCAAGAAGTCATCAGGAACTGGTACTGTTCGCTCTTCCTGGCGACGTGCTAAAAGTTTACCTTTATACAAGTCCGGTAACAAGCAGATGTTAACTACTAGCCTATCTCCTTAACCCTTCAGTCTTGTAAACTACTAGAATACATAGTTTATAAGTGTAGTGACCCCGAGGATCAGCAGGAGAAGACGACGGAGAAGCAAGGGCTGTAAAACAAGAATAAGCCGCGAGCTCCGAGTAAGCCAGGTTAACCCGTCGGCGGTGTGGTTAAGTACTGGGCGGTGGTATTATACTGTTAGTTTCTGATTTTCGTTGTTTTTTTACTTGTATATAGATTCTTTTTTTTCAACTTTTTCGTTTAGTGTGTCGCGAGTGTAAGGCATGCAGTCAGACTAACTTGATGTATCTTGTTCTCTCGGTCAAGGTCATTCCCTTTGCTTAGCATCAATCCGTGCCCGAGAGTGGCCGATAGACACATTTTTACATAGTGGCATCAATAATGTCCCGGTGGCTCTAGTGCCTACTACTGAGGGATCGATACAGATGAAGAACCCGAAAACCATTCAGGTGGAGCTTCGGAACGCCACTTCCTTATTCCAAAAGATCACCGAGGCCCGTAAATTTGGTCGCGGTGGTATACTGTGCTGTCCATCAGACCAGGGGTGCGTTCGAGACCTCTTCAACTCTTCCGAATTTGCATAGAATCCGGTGGGCCCATTTAATCCAGCACACCTTACTTTCTCGAAAGGCTTAGTTCGCAGAGTAGACGTGAGCCTGGACTCCTCAGAAGTACAAAGCTTGTTTTCATTCGCGGGTGCTGTTTCTGTATGCGGATGTATCCGAATTATTGAGAACAAGAAGTCACCTACGGAATCGGCGATTGTTACATTCGCGGGAACAATCCGTCCATCTGAAATCAAGGCACGGCACCTGACATATAGAGTAGAGCCAGTGTTTGACGTAATAGTTTTGACGTAGGGTTTCCGCAGAACTACTACGCCAAACACTTGCCTTTGCTTCGTGCTGTCGACAAGTTCGACTTCGCCCTGCCATCTGCTCGCCGCCTGGGCCGCTCAGATGGTAGAGCGGCTGCCCCGGAAAGGCGGTGGTCCCGGGTTCGAGTCCCGGACCAGGACGAATTTTTCTTCAACTCTCTGGCTTTCCTTTGGGGGAACCCGTATGGGTTTCCTTAGTAGCAATTGCTAAGAACGGGTGGACGTCTGATTTTCCCTTTATTAGAGTAGAGCCACTTTCTCCACGATCACTACACTGCTTGAAATGTTGGCGTTGCGAGCACAGCATCAAAGGCTGCAGGTCAGTTGCTCGACGCCGACTTTGCGGAGAGAATCACGACAGTACAGACTGTAAATCTCAGGATGGCAAATGTTATCTGTGTAATGAAACTCACGCTGTAGAGTATTCGAATTGTTCTGCGAAGGAACGAGAATTAAGAATACTTGAAGTGGTGGAGCGCAGGCGATGCTCATGTAGGGAAGCAGCGACTGAGGTTCAAGGAAAAGCCAAAGGCTATGCAGAAGTAACAGCTCATCGCACTGCTGGCGTAGATGTTTCTGTACCCAAGGCCATAGCAGACACAGTAGAGAAAGATATAGAAAAGGCTACAGAATGTCTTGCGACAACTATTTTCGAGTCCTTAGCAGCAATGCTGTCTAGACAGCTGGCGCAGTTCATTAGTGCAGCCTCTACCCAGGTTCATGCATCGAAAGTTTCTAATGTTTTAAATCTAGCTCAAAAGAAGACATTGTCACTCAGTCCGTTAGCTGACTCTTCTTGCGCAGGAGCTTCTATTCACGTAGAGCAGACAGAACCGAGAACTACTAAAGGATGGTTATGAAGAGTTCCAGGATGCAGGCATGCAACTTAAGAGTCTGAAACGCGCCAGATCTCCTCTCAAAATTTCCCCTAAGTCAAAAACTGAAAAAAATATGTAAAAGAGAACCTCTCCAAGGAGGATTTTTTGAAAGAGTATTTTTGGGTCGGGCAGTTTACACTGCCGTTCTATCTTCAACACAGGCTCTCTAAAGAAGCTATTACAGTAGGATTTCCGTTCGATTGCTTCTGCTACTACACATTTATTATATATTTGTGCTCAATTTTCCTTAAACATAACTGTCTTACAAGAAACCTGGATTTGTTATGGTCAAAATTATTTCCTAAAAAAATATAAATTGCTTCGCTTGGATCGACCTGCCAGAGGTGGTGGCGTTGCTTTCGTGGGTTCAGCTAAATATAGTCACAAGGCCCCAATATCGTATCAACGTATGTCCGCCGAATGCAAAATTTTAGCGTTAGACATAATACTCCCAGACAGCTCCCCCTTTACCTTAGTTAATTTATATTTCACAGCAGGAGTGCATGATCTAGACAGCCCATTAGTTTTTTCCATAAAAGGCGTAGTACTAGATGGTGACTTTGATTCTCACCATTTGTCTTGGGGTTTAAGACTCATTTAGGCGGGAAATGCCTCTGAGAATGGACTCTTGGTCATAACCTATATTATTTAAATTCAAAAGTTGCTATGTTTGTTCGCGGCCAGTCTCAATCGGCGATAGATATCATTTTCTGCAGCTCGTCTCTAACTATATCCTCGTGGAATATACTATAGACTGTGCTACAAACAGCGACCACCTTCCTAATATATTTGAGATTGATTTTTTTGTGATTTTTCCAGAAGAAAAAATACCACATTTGTAAACTCTTACAAGTTTTAAAAGGAATTGATGTCTACAATGCTTTCCCGTACGGCTATGCAAGACGATATTAGAGGTATGAGCTTCTGTGCAGATTTAAAACGTTCCTTGAAAAATGCAGCTGTTAATATAACCTCCAACGCAGGTAGATCTTTCAGTCCATGGTGGAATTTAGATGCACGTTGGCTCACCGAAAACGAAAAGCTGCCTGGACCCAACTTTTTTGTAATGAATGTCCAAACAATTGGAGTGACCACCAAATTGTTGCTGCATCTTTCAAGTGTACGATAGCTAAAGCCAAAGATGAGTACGGCATGAAGAAATTCACTTATCTATCTTAATCAAAAACAAAAAAGCCCTTTTTAGATTTTCACGCTCTCGAAAGATGATTCCGGTTCCAGCAAACATTGACTCTTTTGTTTTTTCGCCACGTGAATTGTCCGAATTATTAGAAAATATTGGGATTGGAAGGGACTTTCTTCAATCGTGCCATTTGAAACCATTACCACTAGAAGAATTTAGGGAAGTCACATTGCAAGAACTGGTGGATGTTGTCCGCTCTGTGCCTTCTGCAGCGCCAGGTCCAGATGGATTTACCACAGCCGGGATAAAGATTCTGTATGAATTGTCCCCGCAAGGCGTTTTGAATATGGTAAATTACTCTTTAAAAAAATGCTCGGATAGCTTCAGAATGGAAACTTGCTAAGGTAATTCCGGTAGTTAAAAAACAGGGAGGTGGATATTATTGAGGTTCTCTTAGACCAATTTCTCTCACATCCCATTTGGTTGAACTAATAGAAAAAATTTTAAATGGCCGAATGATGACCTACATTTCTGAACACTCAATACTCAGCCCCAGTCAAACTGGCTTTAGATCTGGGTACTCAATATGGTGTGCGCACGTAGACTTAGAGAGTCGCACACAACTTGCTCGTCGCCGAATGGAATATTCAGCATTAGTGACCTTACATCTAGCTAAAGCTTATGATTGTGTGGAGCATGGCATACTGATAAAGCAACTAGACAACTACAGGTTCTCGAAATACATCACGGCATGGGTTTCAGAATTTTTAAGGGGAGGAGAATTCTACTGTTTTCAGTGCAAATGTTCATCGTCTAGGTATAGGCAGAAACGCGGGGCACCACAAGGGTCAGTGATGTCTCCTGTTTTATTTGTTATATATTTACGCTCCCTTCCTTTGCTCCAGGACATTCAGGTATACGTTTGTGCCGATGACATCGCCTTTTTTGCATGGAATAATGATCTTATTCGCTTTATCGATCGTTACAAAACTTCTCACGTACTCTTGAAGCTTGGTTTCATAACATACATATGTCTCTGAATGTCACTAACAGTGCACTTCTTCTATTTCCTTTAGACGTTCCCGTTCACATTTCAGTCATGTATCGTCAGGAGTAATTCCCAAGTGGATTCTTTTAAATACCTGGGAATCACAAATGATAGGACACTAAACTGGAAAACCCACATTGAAAAAGCCGTGTCTAAGGAACTCGTGCCGTGGGGTGGTTGCGTAAGATCATTTATCGTGGATTTGGGTTGCGAAGACATACATTAAATATGATACATGAAATGTGTGTCCGCCTATCATTGGATTTGGGCGTGTCTTGCTTTCCGGCAGCAGAGCTTATGAAATGCAGCTGACGGTTTTTTTTTAAAAAGGGAAGCTCTGCGATTGTGCCTTGGACTGCCTAAGTTTGTTGCAAACACCGTTCTGGATATGGAAGCGCGAATACCGTGTTTAAAAAGTAAATTCAGGATCCTTCCAGTCCAAGCGTACCTGAAAATTTACGATTGTCCTCAAAGAAAATCAATGTAAGTTTTCAATAATGAACCGAGCTCATTTTTTAATAATCATTGGTCGCGACTACGCACACCTTAGATTTATTTCTACAGGTACAGTTAAAACCATGGAATGTGCAGATTCAACGTATTCAGCCAACAGGGTCATCCTAGATAAGCCTCCAATAGAATTTGACGATATTTTTCTCTGAAATGCTAGACTAATGCCATATCAATATTTAAATCACCAATTACTAGATTACCTTTCTCGCTGGAAACAAGCAATATAATAGCCACTGATGCTTCACTGTCTGAAGAGAAGGATGGCTTGTGCATTTTGTCTCCTTCTCTTTGTTGGTCCTTTTTTATTCGCCTTCCAGATTGCACGCCTATTTTATAGCAGAATTATTGGCTATTGTTCTAGCGCTGCGCAAACTTCCCGCTAATCAATCGTCAGCTGCCGTAGTTAGAGATTCTCTACTGGTATGTGTGTCGCTTTCCACGGCAACGAATACAGCTATGTTAAGTATGTTTCAATATTTAGTCCCTACAACTTCGCAAACAATTAATTTGCTATAGGTTCCTGGCCCCCTCGGTTTATACCTAAGCGAAATGGCAGATTTATTAGCCAGAAATTAACGTCTTTAAGTGGACCTTTGATTCCTGTTTTACCCCATACAGCTTACATAATTTCATCAAGATACAGACAATTTGTTTGAAAATTATGTAAGTAAATTATCGCTGATACCCATCTCCAGACGTTCAGCATCTCGGTTTTTGATGGAATAAACAGTGGTGTCCTTCGGCAGTTGGAAGTTACATACGCCAGACTATGCTGTCGCATCCTGCAATTTAATTTTTATTTACATAGAGCTGGCCTTACGATGTCCCCTCTATGCCACAATTGTCAGGAAATTGAATCAATAGACCACTACTTTTTATTACGTAGACGATATTCACACCAGAGAATGATATTACTAGGAGCTCCACTCTGCAAAATAGGATTAGGGTTAAGTATAGCAGTATTATTATCATTTGGAGCCTCGACACTTGGCTATAGTCACGGAAACGTTTGTTCTGCAGTATTTAATTATTTAACTAAAACAAAACTATTGCCCTGCTAATTATTGCATCTTTATTCTAGATATTAAGACTGCATTCGTTTTACCTAAATTGGCTTTTCTTAATTCTTTAGTAACATTAATTTCTCCGACTGCGGGGACCACATCTGGGACGTCCAGAGAGGCCACGATGCGGCGCCAAGGCTCGGCCTTCCCGTCCCAACGTGGGAGCGGCCCGTTGCGCGATAATCGCATATCTCAGGACTGCCAATAAATTTTTTCCCTCCATTCATCTATCCATTCATTCCTCCTTAACTGATGGATTCACCTATCAGTTAGTCTGACTGCTAGCTCGCTTACTAGTCTAGTTATTGCAATATCTCCTTTTTTGTATTTCCTATACTTTGCGTTGACGTTTTGAAATAAGAATTTTAGCTACCTCTTGCCTCCCAATTCTGTGCCTATGCCCCTTAGTGGGTGCGAGCCATGACAGAGGTTAATAATAATAATAATAATAATAATAATAATAATAATAATAATAATAATAATAATAATAATAATAATAATAATAATAATAATAATAATAATAAATGGCTGCAGGCAAAGTGTTTTCGCCGGTACATTATACAGGGTGTTCTAGCGAACAGTTTCTAAAATTTTTAAAGGTGACCTGTGGCAGATAGCACAATTCTTGCTCATAAGGTGGCCTACTCGAAGCGGCGGAAACTACTAGCGCAAAAAATTGAACTGCATAATAGACTAATTAAAAATCAATAATTAACTTTTTAACTAATTACCTTATGGTCCATATTGTATTTTACAAATTCTAGCCGTGGAGTTAGTAATGCGGATGCACTTCGAACGAATTCTCAAGATCGCACCAGTTACGAGATAATAGTCACCGAACTTTGCGGAGCAATGCATTCGCGTTCCAGTTACTTTTGAGCTGGAATGCATAAAACAATGCTTTGTTAAGAAATCAACTGGAAGGCCAATGCATTTCTCTGGAAAGTTCGGTAATTCTCCGCAAAGTTCGGCCATGTTCAACGGTAGTTCGTCCAGTGTAGGCGGTTGGTTGAATGTATTTGAGCACGCATGTGAACAGAACCTGTGCATACAGAGACTCCGACAAATTATTCAACATGCAAGCCTACATGTCTATAAATTCCAAAAGGTTGTTCGACTTGCGTTTTGCCCAATGGAAGGAGGATGCATGGGAGTCGCAGGAAAACAGCGTTCTCATTGCTTTCAGAAAGAGTCCAGTAGAGCTCTGAAAGAAAACGATTATGTATAAACAAAAACACGATTCCATAGTTAATTATTTCTTCGAGAAGCGACAATTGATGTACGATGGGGAACCAAAGCTTCCAGAATCATGTATCGTGCCTCTAATCATGCATAGCATGAAGAAAGACCATGAAAAACAAACACAAATAAAGGTATCCTTAACTTCTGAGGAGCTGCTTTATTGTTTGAGGTGTGTAACATCCTAGCCCGCAGCTGAAGCCATGCTGGAACAAGAAGTCGAACCTAACCCAAACGAGATAGGGTCATTAAGAGAAGATGGTCTGCCTTACGTGACTCACTACGCAGCATCTGAAGCTCAACATCAATCGAGTAAGAACCATGCATTGTCGCAAGAGTGGTCACGTCATTGCTCGTAGGGGCATATCTATAGAGAACAAGATACCGTATTTATTGTAAGGCCAAATATACTTTTCGCTGCCATGGTTGTAAACTGTTCCATAGTCTCAGCGCTGACTGACACTGGTGCTTCAGTTAGCGTAATCAATGAGAAGATGGTCAATAACACTGACGTCGGTCCAGTGAAACCAATTAGGGTTTGCAGCTATGATGGAATTTACCGAGAGTTAACGAAATGGGCGAAGGCAGAAGCTACATTTAGAGACAAAGTAGTGCATGTAAAGAGCCTCGTAATGTCTGATGCCGATTTTGATTTTCTTTTAATCCAACCGGTCATGAAACTTCTCAAAATGAACATACTATGGAATGATGTCATCACAACTGATAACATGGGAAAATGCTCTCATATTAATGAAAAAGAACCCAAAATGATACGTGCCCCGACGAAGTGACGTTGAAGTATCCGGAACTCATTTCTATTGGCACCTATTCATCAGCTACCGCAACGATCGAGGTTCCCTTTGAACTGCCAGACAAAAGTGTCGCCAGAAAGGAGCCATATGCTATGAGTCACGAGAAGAAGACTTGGCTGAAACAGGACATTCAAGGAATGCTGGACGCTGACATCGTTAGACCGTCCACATCACCGTTTGCCTCACCGATTACTATCGTGGCTAAAGAAGATGGATCTTTCCGCTGGGGTACGGATACCGGACGATCAACAGGCAAATCGACGTTTCCCTTTCCAATGCCAAGAATGACGAGATAATTGGTGAAACCGGTAGGTGCGAATGGTTTTCAAGAACAGACTTGTGTAAAGGACATTAGCAAGTACCATTAAAGGAAGTTACAAAGAAATTTACAGCATTCGTTGCACTTGATGCAATATTTCTGAATATACTTGGATACCGTTCGGATGGAAAAACTCGTGTGCATGGTTTCTGAAGATGATGAATGGTGTACTGAAAGGTTTGATAGGGAAGTTCTACAATGTATACGTCGACGACATTCTATTTTATTCTAGGACCAGAAACGACCACGTAACTCATCTTTCAGCAGTACTGCAAGCACTCAGTAATGCACGGCTGAAAATCAACGCGTGGAAGACCGAATTCTATTGTGCGGCCGTGGTATTTCTCGGCACATGCTTTGATGGAAAAACCAAGAGTACTAAGGAAGAAAGTGGTGCAGCGGATCAGGTCTCTTGCGAAGGCCCGCCATGTTCATTCCCTGCGGGTATTTTTAGGCTTCGCCTGGCACTTCTGAGCGTTTATTAGGGACTATTCCAAGAAGGCAAAGTGCCTGACAGCCTTAATTCAAATAGGCGTTTCACTCATGTGGTCTGACGAATGCGAATACTCCTATTTGGAGCTGGTTAACATCATCTCATCGGACCCTGCACTACCACTTCCCGACTTCACTTTGCCTTTTGAGCTGTACAGCTGACGTTTCACGCTACGGAACAAGGGTTCTTCTTTACCAGAGAGATGCAAAAGCGCCTGCGGCCAGACAACTACGCGTAATAGGATATTTTTCATGCACGTTTACTAATGCCCAATTGAACTACAGCACCACGGAAAAAGAGGCGTTGGCAGTTGTCATGGCCTTGAGATACTTCAGAACATACTTGAAGGGCGGATGTTTCAAATTATTTACTGAGGCCTTGACTCGTCTTAGTCATCTCGCACAGCCAAAGGCAAAAGTTGCAAGATGGATCAGCGAAATCCAGCAATATACCTTCGACGTAAATCATCGTCCTGGACAACATCACCAAGATGCTGACGCGTTGTCCAGACTTCACATACCTCAAGAGACTGGATTAGAACGTGTGAATCTCTTAAAATTCTGGGAAGGAACAGGAGAAGTGATGTTTAAAAATGGGAAGGCACACGTAGCTGAAACAGAAGTGTAAAATATTCTGAGGTTCTACTTTAATAATCAAGAATCTGGTGGACAGGATGGATTTTGGAGGACGTATAGAAAGCTAACACAAAGATTAAATTGGACAAACATGAAGGTTTATGTCGTTAAGTACATTAAGACGTGCCACGAATGTCAGATTTAGAAAGCGAACTTCTGCCCATGAAGCAATAGAATGGTGATGCCTGTGTATTCGGATGTACCCTTCGAAGTACTGCACCTCGATTTTGCAGAAATCAAGAAGGGTGAGGTGTAAGAAAAACCCAAGCTTTTTTGGTTGCCGTGGATATGCACGCGATATGTGGCTGATAAGGTTGGCCGTGAAGACGCAAACTGTGTAACTTCGCTGCTCGAATGAAGCATTTTCAAAAATGTCAAGGTCATTGTGGTTGAAAATGGACCCGCTTTCCGCAGCCTCAAGCTTCGACGGTGGGCCGAAGAAAAAGGCATTAAAGTACGCTTTCAAGCGTCATACCACCCTGAAGCTAACTCCCTTGCAGAAAGGACGATTAGGGACCTGAAGATGTTCATTTCTTTCTATCCAGACCTCAGAGAGTGGAAATGCGCCCTTGAGGCAGCTGTGTCTCATCACAATCGCTCGTATACAGCAGGAATTGGATGCAGCCTCAACTTCGTGGCTTTCGGGAAAGTATGTTGGTTTCCAGCAGACCAAGAGCTTGGTTTAGTTGACAAAGTCTTTCTCAACGAAAAACCTATGGCGAGCGAACAAAAGGAAGGATATCGACAAACGATGAAGAACTTTGATAATCATCACCGATCAGAGGTCCATGATGTACAGCCTGGAAGCATGGTTCTTCTGCGCAAGGGACTTGATTCAAGATCTCCATTCACAGGCCCGTACATCGTCATGAAGATCGCGACATAGCAGGGGTTACTGAAGACCGTCTATTACCAGGGACCCTGTTGCAAGGTCGAAGAATCGCCGTATGCGAATATACTCCCATGCCTTCTCCGAAGTGATGAAAGCAGAAGCCCTGGAAGTTGTGATCCCAGAGGATCAGCGGGAGAAGACGATGAAGGAGCAAGGGCTCTGAAGAAGAAGAGCTTGGAATATGAACATGTCCTAATTAATGACTGAAGGCAGAGTGTTTCCGCCGGTACTTTAGAATAAGCATATCGTGGAATACGCGTAATATAGCATGGTAATTGTTAGCATGGTTTTGACCACGGTCTGAGTACCGTAACGCAACTGGTTGAATTCAACCAAGCCATTGCTAAAGCATCAGCTCTTGGTACACCGGTTGACGAAATTTTCATAGATTTGTCCAAAGCACCTGACACTGTACTTCACCCTAAATGGCTGTACAAACAACCTCATTTCGAATAATTCTACACCTGTTATTATGGACATCTAGAGTTCTTTCTGGTCGCTCGCGATATATGTACCATATATATAATTTATGTGAAGCTTCTAGCTCCCCTGTTATCATATATGTATCACCTGACGTGTTGCTTCACCTTGGCACAAAATACCGTGGACCATACAATGAATATTGTTCGCGTGTGCTCGAAGGCACTACTTAGGCCCTTTAATGAGTGAACCCGAGTCGGGCCCGCCAAAGAACGCTTCGGATGACCCGGCCCGGCCTTTTGGGCCGGCCAGGGCCCGTTCAGTGCTCTAGTGTGAACCATCGCTCCTAGCTGGCGCCGCCGTCCCGCAACCGATAGAGTTACTGTATGTGCTCCCAAGTAACTCTAGCAACCATGTGTGAGATATTCGGCAAGAAAGCAAGAGCAGTAGCAGTAGCAGGCGGCCGCCTGGTCAGGAAGCTCCAGAATGGTTCGCAAAGAAAGGTCCGCTTTAAGAAGAAACCGAGCAAACGTCGCCATCGTACGAGCCGACGCGTTCGGATAGGTCAGAGACGTGTGCAAGATGAGTGCAAGATGAGTGACTGGAAAGAATGCTTACGCACTATCTCACAAGTCCCGCTGGGGAGTTTCCGCAGTGCTTCTTTAAGGATGGGCTCCTTGATAGAAGAAAGGTGCCGCAAGAAATATATCTGAGATCCTGCCTCTTCCTGAAAAAAAAAAAAATCCTTTATAGCTTGCTTATGCGGTTTCGGTTAAAGAGGGTCGCGAAAATTTTTTGTTCAGATTAACGAAAGCTTTTTGGCAATTCCATTGAAGCGATCTCCATTTTCCGAGATTCTACTGTATTACCTGAAGAATTCCTACTACTGTGGGTACTTGAATATAATTACCTTGAACGCCACTGATAATAAGCGTGCCATTGTGCAAGTATATTGAATAGGCAACAAATCACTAAAAATTCTTTACTCAAGGAACCCGTAGCGCTCAGAGCCCAATTAGAGCTTATAACGTTTCAATCTTGAAGCCATGTGTACAAAAACAGTTTTTATATGCAGCTATAGAGCATTTGAATACTTTGCCTAGAGCTAACTGCTCTTAATTCATAGCCGTACTGACGCATTCTTCATCTGCACTTGGCATGTTCTCACTCCTGTAGTAGCCTGAGTGCGCATGTAGTATATGTAAATGAATGAATTAATCAATGAATGATGAATGAATGAATGAAGGAATAAATAAATAAATAAATAAATAAACACTGCACGTACACACGGACACTGTGTTCAGCGTCCCGTCATTCAGAGTTACACAGAAGAGGACGTACGTACGCAAAAATGCCTTCATTTTCTGACATTCCGGCAGGCGTCCGGCCTGCGTGCGGGAATCAGTGATATAAACTATATATTTATATCAACGAGAAGAAAGGACACCGACGGTCCCGATTTTTGTTAGTCAAATTATAAAAAGCCAGCAAACAACTACACCAAGGACAGCACAGATAATTTCCACTATGCTATCCTTGGTGTCATTGTTTGTTGGCTTTTTATGATATAATTATACAGGGTGTCCCAGCTAATTTTATCCAAAGTTTAAAAATATGTGAATGCTACGTAGCTGGATAGAACCAAGGCGATCTTGTATGCCGTCGCTTGCCGATCCTCACGTTATTTTTCGCACTCCGCCTAACTACATAATTAGCCTTCATTAATTAATCAACTTCCCAAATATTATAATTAGATGAAAAGTGTCAATTAGGAAATTGTAGAGGAAGATGAAAAACTCTCGATAGAGCTTACTGTTGCCCAATACGCGCTACATAAAAGTGTTTTTTTCGAGCGTGAAAAAAGGCCGCGAATACACGCAAAATTGCCGCGCTACTAGCCGTTCGAGCACTTCGAGTCGCACCGTCTGCACATCTTACGCAAACTCCCGAGAGGCTATGTCCTTGCACGTCCCAGAGATGACGCTGTAACGCAGATTTAATTTTGCAGCACACAAAATGAAGCCCTCAGGCTCAAAGCCTGAAGTTCGAAGTCAACTGCTGTATTCACATATTTTCGCGATGGCGCGAAAGTGTGGTGGAATCACACGCACCGCGGTAAGCACGCTGAACCGGCCCTGCAAAAAAACAACAACAAAAAACTCGAAAGTAGTGTGTGCAGCTGCTGCCATCTTACGGGTGAGGGACAAACAACTTTCTTCGCCTCCGAGACCCGGCTCGCAGCGCGCCGTCTCTCGCCGCCCACATGAAGGAATGTGGGCGGCGAGAGGCGGCGCGCTGCGAGCCGGGTCTCGGAGGCGAAGAAAGTTGTTTGTCCTCCATACGTGAGATGGCAGAAGCTGCACACAGGGTGTGGACACTGCACCTATTCAGGGTGCACTGCACCTATAGGCCTTCGATTCCCCGAGGTGCAGCGGTGCACCCTGCACTCCCGCGCTCGATTGAACGGGGTGCAAGGCAAGGTGCCGCCGCGGTGCAGTGCACCCTTGAATCTTGCAGCGAGCGGGTGCAGCCCGACATACCATAAGTGGCACCTCCTGCACCCTTTCGTTTGAGGTGCCGCGTACCTTTTCTGAATCGAACAAACCTGGTGGTTGATGGGGGCGGGTGCGTTAAGCGTGCTCCACGTGCACGAGGGACGCCTGTACAGCCGAGGAGGTTGCAGTAGCACTCGCTTGTGCGAGTACAAAAGCGGGAGTCATGCGATAGCAAATTAGCTATCCGAAATTTTAGCAAAGGGAGAATCCCGGAAGAGGCCCTCCAAACTCTACTCAAAAACCCTCCTAGGAAGGAGATAACATTTATTTGGGTTCCTGCCCATTAAGAAGTCCCAGGTAACGAAGCCGCTCACAACTAGCCCGAGCACTCTACCACCGGGCAACTCTAGAGCAACCAGTTCCAGGGATCAAAGACAACATCATCACGTACAGGGAAATCGTAGATCATTACAAAGCCGATAGAAGAATTTTTCCGCCCCCGCATCGGTCTCTCTCTCAGGAGGACGTTCGCATTTGGTGGCGCCTCCAGGGAAACAATTATACATCACCATATTGAATCTACTTAACTCAGACGAGGGACTATAACGACGCCCTCTGCAAAATTTGTTAGGAGAAAGGTACGCTAGACCATGTAATATGGGAGTGTGCTGGCTCCCCAAGGGCCAAGGAAAAAATTGACTGTAGAGAAGCCTGGGAGCCTCCAGAGGGAGGCCGAAGACGACCAGCGTCGAGTCATCCGCCTGGCCGTTGAGGCCGTGAGGACTCGCCATCCTCAACGCGCAGGGACTGCTTCGTCCTCCCCCCCCACCTGCATGTAGGGTAAGAGGCGGGCACCCCAGCTAGGTGCCATAATAATGTTTTCAATCAATCAATCAATCAATCAATCAATCAATCAATCAATCAATCAATCAATCAATCAATCAATCAATCAATCAATCAATCAATCAATCAATCAATCAATCAATCAATCGGATGCTATAAAACCGTGCGGATGAAGAGCACGTTTTGAGTGTCTATTGCGTGATTTTTTGTAGCGACGCCGAATGTAAACACCATCGTCATTCCTACTGCCACTACTAAGTTGATCACAGCTTTTTTCTTCCGGAATACACTGCAGGAGGAACAGTGAAAGCCTACTTTTAGGCTATGTATCGCGCCTTGGGGTCCATCCCGGTTTTAAGGGCGGCGCGGCGGCGCCAGATGACGGGGCGCAAAAGAATGAAAAATGAAAAGCATTCTTATAAAATACAGCCCATGCTGGACACAGCGCTGAAGGTTATGGCTGTGAATAACCGAGACTGACCCCATGGCTGCCCAGGGGCGAAGAAGCTTTAGCGCGGAGCCAACTGCGATGTCACCTATTCAGATACATGTAAAACGTAGAAATGCTTAATTGTATGAGATAATGCATGGACTGATTTCATTGAAATGGGTTGCACTTGAAAGTTAAATTCTAGTGACTGTGGGAAGCAATACTCTGATTTAGGGCCTGGATTTCTCCCTCGAATATTACCGAAAATTGATAAGTTAAAAAATAAATAAAAAGAGATTGAAGGTCCAAGGTTACAAATGCATAACTGCGCACCAAAAACAGGCACCACAGTTCTGTAAGCTGGATCTGTTAGAGTATCTAAAGCGAACAAATGTGAAATATAAATTTGCAGCTTACGTGAATGTGTTGGAATGTTTACGGTTATTTCGCAAAACGTCTACTCATATATAGCGATATAGTTCAGAGTGATATATGCATTACCTTTTCCGCCTTGGTTGTATTATTAGGAGCAGTTTACATGATTGCGATATATTGCTGAGTTATATAAAGCTGTAAACTTTATAGCTTCGGTTTTTCAAATATTGTCGCACACAACAATACCTATAGAAAGAAAATCGGTGGCCAATGTAAGAAAGCTGCTTTGTATAGTCACTTGATTTTAAGGAAGAATAAGAAGAGGGCAACGAGCACCGACACTGGCTGTTCGAAGGGCCTCTTCGCGAAAGCGGCAGGAAGCGCTGCTCGGTCGCTGGCCTAAGTGGTTCTTCGACAGATCCTCGCCGTGCGACTCTGCGCACCGTGTCACTGGAGAGGCCCCTTCCTGGTGTCTCGGTGTACCCTCTTGCGGAGCGGCTAGATATCGCCCGGTGATTGACCTCGGCAAACCAGACTGATGCCTGTTTCCCTTCCCGGCCAGGCAAGCACTGCCTGTTCGGCTTTTCTTGCACCTCATGATTATCCCATCAAACTTCTCTTCCGCAGCCGACTGACAAACGTTCCTGGGGCCCTGGTACCGTCCAATGGACAGTGAATTCGAATAAAAAACCCCAAATTCATTCAGGAAGAACGTCAGAAGGCGACTCCACACTACCAAGTGATAACCAAACTACAGCAGTTTGGTCGCCGTGGCATTCTCTGCTGTTCGCCGGACCAGGCCTGTATCACTGACCTACTCAAATGTAGAGCGTTCGCCTCACATCCGGTGAGCTGCTTCGTTCCTGCTCACTTAGCTTGCGTTAAAGGACTAGTTCTTAGGGTCAACATCGAGCCTTTGCCCTTCAGAAATTTTAGACATGTTTTCTGTCGCCAGAGCCGCATCCGTATTTCGTTGGTCTCGCTTATTTGAGAACAAGAAGATCCTCACAGAATCAGTCGTTTTTACCTTCGCTGGAACATCTAGTCCGACAGAGATCAAGGCGTGGCCACTCATTTACCGGGTTGAATCGCTATCTCCTCGCCCCCTTCAGTGTATTAGGTGTCGGCGCTTTGGGCATAGCATTGAAGGGATGCCGATTGGTTCCTCGCTGTCGTAAATGTGGAGAAAACCACGATTTAAACTATTGTTCATCACAGGAAGAACAGTGTTGTCTCTGCAGTAGTTCTCACTCCGCTGACCATGCTAACTGCTCTGCGAGACCGCACGAATTGCAAATTTTAGAAATAATTGAACAAAAGAGATGCTCAAGACGTGAAGGCCATTCTATCATTGCAGAGTGATCTCGCGGTATGCCGATGCAGTTGTCTCATCGCTTCCTGATTTCATAGCTTCGGCAGTAGAGAGGGTAATGCCGAAGGCAATTGAAAACCTATTTGTGAGCATAAGGGAATCATTGGCGCGAATGGTTACCACCCAAATGATTCAACTCCTTCAGGCGGTTGCGCGCCCAGCCGTAGCCTCTAAAATTCCAACGCCTTCAAATGCGAATGATGCAGAAGCATCGAATCCAGGCCCTTCTAAAATTCGGCCGAACGAGACCTCATGCAGAGCAGGAATCAGATCGTGGCTCGCAAGAAACGCACATGGAGCTTGACTACCGTGCTGTTGAACACCGCGCGTCTATTGTAGCGCAGGTATGTACAATGACAAATAAGGTGAAGACAGAAAAGTGACAGGGGAATATTTGTAAAAAAATATTTTTTATTGAAGGACAGCATCCTCGACAGGCAGTTTCTGCTGCCGGTCTTCGCTCAACACAGGTCATCATCATCATCATCATCATCAACATCATCATCGTCATCATCATCAACAACAACAACAACAACAACAACAACAACAACAACAACAACAAATCTGCTGTTATCTGATGCTCCCCAGCTGCCTTCCCCTTTTGCATAGCTCCCACGGCTTTCTTTACCTCTTCCGGCATTACTTGTGGGATTTCAAATTCTTCTACACTATTCTCTCTTCCATTACCGTCGTGGGTGCCATTTGGTACTGTACAAATCTGTATAGAACTCCTCAGCTACTTGAACTATCTCATCCATATTAGTAATGATATTGCTGGCTTTATCTCTTAACGTATACATCTGATTGTTGCCAATTCCTAGTTTCTTCTTCACTGCTTTTAGGCTTCCTCCGTTCCTGAGAGCACGTTCAATTCTGTCCGTATTATACTTCCTTATGTCAGCTGTCTTACGCTTGTTGATTAATTTCGAAAAGTCCGCCAGTTCTATTCTAGCTGTAGGGTTAGAGGCTTTCATACATTGGCGTTTCTTGATCAGATCTTCCGTTCCCTGCGATAGCTTAATGGTATCCTGTCTAACGGAGTTACCACCGACTTCTATTGCACACTCCTTAATGATGCCCATAAGATTGTCGTTCATATCTCCAACACTATACAGTAAAAGCTCGTTAATTCGAACCGCAAGGGGAAGCCTCTTCAGTTCGAATTAACGAAAGTTCGAACTAACGAAAGTGAAGGAGGGCAACAGTACACTGCGATTTGGAAGCAGTAGGGCATGTCAGAAATTTGGCGTGTCAGAAAGTGATGGCGTGTGCCGTGGGCACACGCCATCTTCAAGTCGAAGCTCTGGGTCCGACTGTGCCACACCACCGATGTCCATCGAAACGAACGTGAGCCGAGGCTTAACACCATCACAATGAATCGCGACGGCCGATACCTCCTAATCTGAAAACAGAGGTGCACAACCGATGAAGACTGCCGAGACAAAGACGCTGAACATGTGAAGGTGGCGTAGGCCCTGATTCGTTGGTTCTTGATTGCAAGCGCAGCTGCGACGTACTTGATTCGCTGTGTTTCGGAGCTTGCCGTGCCATCTCCGCACAACATTAGCAGCTGTACAAGATTTGCAAAGCCTCCGAGATTCGCAACGGGCAAGAAGTCTCGGAGGTTACGTAGAACGGAGAGGCGGCAGCCGCCGCTGCCTTCTGGCTGACCCCGCGTCGGTTAGATTTTTTCCGATTTTGCCTTCTCTCGCCGTTCTCTCCATTTCGGAGGCAATACAGTCTTGTGTGTAGGCAGTAGGCGCGTTTCTCTGGCCGTGTGCCAGGCGAGCGTAGTTCGAATTATCCGTGAGGGCACCTTCTCGCGTTCGAATTAACGGACTTTCTTATACATAGACTTCTGTGGAGCTTGGCCGGACCAAATCGTACAGTTCGAATTATCCATAAATTCGAATTATTGAAGTTCGAATTAACGAGCTTTCACTGTATAAGGTCCTCTTCCTGAGTTAAAGCCGAATACCTGTTCTGTAGCTTGATCCGGAATTTTTCTATTTCCCTCTTACCGCTGACTCATTGATCGGCTTCTTATGTACCAGTTTCTTCAGTTCCCTCCTCAAGTCTAGGCTAATTCGAGTTCTTACCATCCTATGGTCACTGCAACGCACTTTGCCCAGCACGTCCACATCTTGTATGATGCGAGGGTTAGCGCAGAGTATAAAGTCTATTTCATTTCTAGTCTCGCCATTCGGGCTCCTCCACGTCCACTTTTGGCTATCCCGCTTGCGGAAGAAGGTATTCATTATCCGCATATTATTCTGTTCTGCAAAGTCTACTAATAACTCTCCCCTGCTATTCCTAGTGCCTATAGTGCCATATTCCCCCAGTGCCTTGTCTCCAGCCCGCTTCTTGCCTACCTTGGTAAAAAGTCGCCCATCAGTACAGTGTATTTTGTTTTGACTTTACCCGTCGCCGATTCGACGTCTTCATAAAAGCCTTCGATTTCTTGGTCATCATGACTGGAGGTAGGGGCGTACACCTGCACGACCTTCAATTTGTACCTCTTATTAAGTTTCACAACAAGACCTGCCACCCTCTCGTTAATGATATAGAGTTCCTGTATGTTACCAGCTATATTCTTTTTTATCAGGCATCCGACTCCTAGTTCTCGTCTCTCCGCTCAGCCCCGGTAGCACAAGACGTGCCCGCTTTTTAGCACTGTATATGCTTCATTTGTCCTAACTTCACTGAGCCCTATTATATCCCATTTACTGCCCTCTAATTCCTCCAACAGCACTGCTAGACTCGCCTCACTAGATAACGTTCTAGCGTTAAACGTTGCCAGGTTCAGATTCCAATGGCGGCCTGTCCGGATCCAGGGATTTTTAGCAACCTCTGCTGCGACACAGGTCTGACCACCGCCGTGGTCAGTTGCTTCGCAGCTGCTGGGTACCGAGGGCCGGGGTTTGATTGTTGTAGTCATATAGGAAGTTGTGGCCAAGTACTGCACCAGGGTGGCGAATCCTGCTCTAATGAGGGAGTGCGTTACCGGTTCTGGTCACCGGGATCAGGCCGCACTCCAGGCCTGTTTATGCAATTTTATCAACACGCGGATTGTTTTTCTTTTAATTCCGGTGGAAAATTGCGCGGCACCGGGATTCGAACCACGGTCCTCTTGCACGCGATGCGGATTCTCTACCTCTACGCCACCGCTAAAACACAGGTACGCTAAAACTATTACAGTGGGATTGCCGTTGCATTTATTCCGCTGCTATTGACTTATATTACCTCTGTAGCTAATTCACTCACCTGATGTTATTGCATTGCAAGAAACCACGTTATCAGCAGAAAAGGCATTTCATCTAAAAAAATTACCGTACATTTCGCTTAGACCGTCCATCTCGTAGTAGCAGCTTAGTGATCTTTATCTCTTCGAAAATTTGCGCACCGGGCTAAAATGGCTTACCAGCTTATGTCTACAGAAAGCGACATTTTAGCTAGTGACATTTCTATGCAAAGTCATATCCCACATACTTTAGTTAATGGTTATTTCCCCGGAAGGCATTCTGAATGCTAGTGTCCTAGACACAGTAATTACGTCCTGTGGAAAAGAAATCATTTCTGCGGGAGACTTTGACTCGCGCCATATTTCGTGGGCGTTCAAGACCGATTTGAGTGGTAAATGTTTGTGGGATCGGGCTCCTAACAATAATTTATCATGCAATAACGCACGAGCACCCACACTTACTTGTAGTCAGTCACTTTCCGCAATAGATCTCGCTTTCGCTAGTTCTAATTTGTCTATCTCCACTTGGACTGCTCTGAACTCTGGCAGAAGCAGAGACCATCTTCTTATACTTTTTGAGCTCGTATACCCATTGGCTCAAATTACTGCGCATTCAAATACTTTTGTTAATTTCAGCACATTCAAAAGATCTTACACATCGCTTTATCGAATCAGCAATGTGATAATGAAGAAAATGCCACAAATTTATTCTAAAAAAGATTTCATAAAAAATCTCAATTCCCTGTGCACTCCACTAAAAGCGGGTCTTCAAGCCCTTGGTGGAACACACACATTGCTCGCGCGATTACAAGATAAGAAAAGCGGCGTTGCAAGAACTACTTCATAACCAGTGTCCAAGCAATTGGAGAGACTACAAGTTCGCGGCGGCAGCATTTAAAAGAACAGTTGCAAATGCGAAGGACAACTTTGATTGTGAGCACTTCGAATTTCTCTCACAGGCCTTCAACAGAAAAGCACTCTTTCCATTTCTGAGAAATAAAAAGGCCCTTCCTTCACAAATAAACGTCGACTCGGTGGTTCCAACATCCTGCGAATTGGCCAAATTACTGGAAGATATTCCTAAAGGTCTCGAATATCGCTTTAAGTCGATTTTGCCCAATCATGCTACGCCGCCTACTCATGGTGAAGACTTCGAAGGAAGTTACGGTTTCGGAGCTGAAAAACGTACTAAGCCAGCTGCGTAATTCAGCGCCAGGCCCCGATGGCATTACTACGGCAATAATAAAAACTTTATGTAAGATATCTTCGTACGTATTATCATGGTAAACCAGTCTACTACATATTCGTGGATTCCCCCCCCCCCCCCCCCGGACTGGAGACTTGAATAAGTAATCCCATTATTAAAAAAGCAAGGTGCCGGTTACGTACTAGATAACATTGGGCCAATATTTCTTGCATCTAGTAAAACTTCTCGAAAGGATCTTACACGACCGCATAGATAATTGGCTGATAGAAAACATGATTTTGAGCCCATGCCAAATTGCCTGCAGACGCGGGCGCTCGAGTTGGTGTGCCCATGTTGGCCTAGTAAGTCGTATTCAGTTAGCTCTATGTCAGAAAAAATATGTAGCCTTAGTCACTTTGGATATCACAAAGGCGTATGACAGCGTAGAACATGCAAGCCTAATTAACGCGCTTCAGAATGCTAGTCTGCCAAAGTATTTTGTCGCGTGGGTTTATAAATTTTCAAACGGCAGGGAATTTGACTGCTCTCTACGCGGATTGTCTTCATTAACGTATCAATTTTCAAGAGGTCTACCACAGGGATCAGTCCCATCGCCATTGCTGTTTAATGTTTTACTAAGTACTGTACCTTTGCAAAACGATGTGCATGTGTACTTATACGCCGACGACATAGAATTTTTTGCTGCATAGGAAGACTTACATGCTTTGTACCAAACTGCACAGTCGTACATGAACCGCCTAGGAATATGGCTTGGTGGCAATGACCTCTCTCTTAATATCAGAAAAAGCGCCGTCCTAGTTTTCCCTCAAAGCGTTCCTGTGCAAATTTCGGTTCTTTATCGACAAGACAGTCTCCCACAGGTGAATTAACTTAAACATCTTGGAGTAACGTACACCGAAAAGCTTAATTGGAGTCCACATGTGGAGCATATTACCCCAAAGGGAGCGCGCACAGTAGGAATGCTGCGTAGACTCAGCAGCAATCGATCAGGGTTGCGTCGGCATAGTCTCATTGTGATCTATTGCAGGTATGTTCGCCCGATAATGGAGCTTGGCTGCGTTTTGTTTTCTGGTGGACCAGCACACGAAATTAGGCCTCGGATTTTATTAGAACGACAGGCGTTACGTAATGTTTATTTAGGCGTTTCACAGCAAAAAAAATTCTTTTTCGAGCAGTAGGTTTTTCTTATGTGTTCTAGCTTCTTTTAGTGGAGAAAATAATTAGCAATTCTTAAAATAATTACCGAGGTTTCTGATGTCGCAGACACACTGTTTACTTGTGCTCCTGTTCAGGTCAGAAGGGGAACCACCCTTGCAATCATCAAATGACACCTTCCTTCACATTGTTTCCTTTATACGTCCAGGCGTTTCTTGAACATGAACACCAGCACTTTCTGCACTTGGAAATGTCCAGGTGTAGAGCCCTTTCCCTCACCGTTCTTTCAAGGGGTCCGTTGTAGGAGAACCTGTGGAATACCATTTAAATGCGGGTAAAATTAAGAAAAAGTTGACTAGAGTAGCACACGCCCGAGCAGCCCCCTTCCTTGGGATATGGCAGCTTTCATAAACCGTATGTTCGTTTGGGAAGTTAACTCCGCTAATTTATTAATGTGTTTGCTTTCTCGAATGTATCAAATCCGTCCTTCTCTTTTTTTGTTCTTCGTCACCCCCACGATGACCAATGTTCTCTAAAGAAAAAAAGATAGCCGTCAATGCTTTTTTGTACAGCCTGTGGAAATGCTTCATTTGTAACATCATTCTGATTTATTATTTATTTTGAAAAGAAATGAACGAGCGTATGCTGGTGACGGGCCTCATGCGAAGGAAAATACGCATGCGCTTTTTCACAGTTCGGAGGATAGAAGAGGAAGACAAGAAAGACGAGAAGTAGAGCGATAGAAATCTGTCGCGAAGGTTTCTATTAAAGTGAAGCTTTCTTTTTTTTTGTTTGGTACAGCCGCCCGGCACCTGGTTTCTGTTAGATCGGTCTAGCTGTCTCGGCGGATGTATTTGTTGATGCATGTACTGAGGTTGTATGCGTGCCGAAGGAAGTACCAGCGAACGTGCCACTATAACTCTGTGTAGTGACCAGTATGAGTAAGTCTGTTCTGCGTGAGAAAAAAATAACTTCATTCATAAAACCTGAATATCGTCGGCTCACAAGCACACCGATCTGTTAATAGAATAGTGAATTATACTTAGCGGATGCATTGATTTAGTTTATTTTTTTTTATTCAGCCATTCCGTTTGTGCCACTGTGTGTATGCCCGATCTCGGCGAATCCTCCAGATTGGACGTGTTCCCACGTGACACAGGAGGTAGAGAATCCCTAAATGTTGCTTGATGTGCGTCGTACTTTTTCGTGCATACGCCCGCCGTCCCCATTCATTTGCTCGACAAGCATCGCCTTCGTCCTCGTGTGACATCGGTGCGCATACGCCTCGCACTGTGCATCCACCTGATTTGGTGTATGTAGTTCGGCATACCTTCTGAGCGATGTAGCGCATAAACATAGGAATTGCAATAAAGTTGAGACGTGTGTGGTGTATATAAACACAAACATTGCATGACGTTACATATTGCATAGCGTGAAAGTAAACAAAATTGTACGCATCGGCGTTAGTTGGGAAGCATTTCATTAACGCTAAAAGCCTCGCTTCACAAAGGTTCCAGCCTGCGCGTTGGATGTGCACATCTTTTTTAAACAGGATCCGCGGATGCCGGACGCACACGAGGCACAAAGTAACACGGTGTATCGCATTGAATGCTCATAAATTATGTTACGCTTTCTGAAAAGAATAATTTTTTTAATATTTGGGGTTTTACGTGCCAAAACCACTTTCTGATTATGAGGCACGCCGTAATGGAGGACTCCGGAAATTTTGACCACCTGGGGTTCTTTAACGTGCACCTAAATCTAAGCACACGGGTGTTTTCGCATTTCGCCCCCATCGAAATGCGGCCGCCGTGGCCGGGATTCGATCCCGCGACCTCGTGTTTCTGAAAAGAAGAAAGAAAAAAAAAAAGCGCCGAAGCATTTCATTCGATATCAGCCCATTGCATGGCGTGTAGCAGGCGCGCGAAGCGGAGGGTGATGACTCCACTTTGATGACAAGGGGTGCATGCCCGTTGAAACGGCACAGATGCTCGTCAATTCATTGCCGCCTGACCACCCCCGCGCACCGCTTACGCAGCCACGCCACCAACCCGGCTGTTTTTGCCACGCTGTTGCGAAATCGCGTTAATGACTGCGTTCGGTCGCGCTTGCGACCAAAGGCGTGTACGCGCAGTTTCACGAACTAATTTGCGTCCGCTGCGACGCAGCGGAGAAAAAAGGCGTAACGGGGGGGAACGACCTGTGGATAATCGCGGTCTTCCGTTGGCCTAATGGCATGTTCGGTTCGATTGGCTTGGCATTATGGGGGACAGGCAAGTATGCATCTCGCAGATTTTCTCTTTCACTGGATCTGAAAATGTTGGTGCCGAAAGATTACCGAAACCGAGAAATAAATACCATCAGTATTTTTTTTCGAAAGACAAAAAGAAGATCACGTGACACAATTAAAAAGTCACATGCAGATTAAAAAAAAATTGTTGATCACACATATCTACCTCCACACTAGGTGGATGTGCGGAAGAGGCGGACATTACTACTGACATTAGTAAAACGTCCAGGCACCTCTACTCGAAATCGAATTCAGTAGATAAATTTTAGAAGAATATTGTTAACAAAAGCCTATGCTTCGAACACTGCAGAAACATGTGCTTGTGAGTAAGGGATCGGCTCTGGAGAATGCCGCTTCATCTAGATAAATTTCTACGACCGGTTGACAGCAGAGTACAATAAAAAACAGCACAGCTACAGCTTTGTCAGTCAGTGACATTGTATCGTCGGCTTGGCCTGAACGCAGCATTCACTAACTGTAATCATTGTCGCAGAGGGCGTACTACCTATCTGGGATAACTGTGGCAGTTATGGACATGATTTCTCATGCTCCACTAACGTTACGTCGCATCTTATAGGTTCTGTGTCCTGCCCTTCAAAGCAGCGGCGGGCAATTGTATTTATCTTTCCGACACCGCTCTGAAATTGACCTATAAAGCCTGAATTGTTCGCCATCTTTTCACCTATAATTATAGCTATTAAATTTACTCGCTCATTTTATTTTTATTTAGATTTTTCCCCTTATATTCTCGAATAATTTATTTTGCTTTTCCCTCTCTCTACAGAGTAGCATGTCAGTGGCCGTACTCACGCCGGCAAAAAATGTCTACCTTCTAACAAAAAGCTCATTTCTCTCTCCAGGCACCTGGTTTAGTGAGTGACTAATTAACTTTTAAAAGATCACATTGAATAACATGTTCCAGATACGAAGCCAACACTAAAGCCATGTCCGCACAGTGTAATTCCGAGACTATTACCTGTTTCGAAATATCCGCGAAGAAAATCTGGCAAATCTCGCGTCGCCATTGGTATCGGCACGCAGTGCGCGAGTGAGGCTATCGGCCAACGACAACGTGGAACGAGGCATATTTCGGATAGCGGTGCATTATCAGGATTTTATATAAGCAGCTGTGACTCTACTAGTTCCCAGCAAAATATTCTCCATTGCAACGTGTGTAAAAAAGTGATTAATTATACAGTAATTAGAGGATGCTTATTAATTAGATATCGAAATGTTGCTATACGTATTGCAAGTAATGTCTGTGTGTTAAGGTAACCCACCTGATGAGCCCCCCCCCCCCCCCCCGCACCAGAGAGTAGCACTCTCAAGCATTCTCAGCAATGGCAGTGTGAGTGTCGTGATCCCATCAAGGAATTATAGTGCTCAGGCAACGAATATTTAAACTACCAGTCTGTCCAATATGTCATTTACCGCACGACATTAGACCTCCCTACACATTACCACACGAACATTCAGTGTACCTGTTATGTTGAACACATGCTACCTCCCCGGCTACTTCTACCTTCAGCGTTCCTCTGAGTGACTTCATACATTTTTTCAAGCTTGTTGGGTGCCAATGATGATGGCTCTAAGGACGTTGGCAGCCGCTAAGGGCGCGAAGAACGTCCAACTAGAATTGCTTCTCTCGGCCAAAACGATGCTGCACGGTTTATCACATTAGCAGTCATAGCACATGCGAAGAATAGGTCAGCCGTTCCAACCGCACAGAATAAGGCTAGGCTGTTAAAGCGATTTTGCGTGCAGGTAGCGGCGATGTGACGAAATGTTCTGGGTGACTTCGCTAGTGCAAGCTTCGCTGTTCTCCGCAAATTAAGCATAAGGTGAAGCACTTGCGCATGTTTGTTGAAATCTATGAGACAGTGACCCGTTTGGCCACGTTGACGACCCGGCGTTTGAGCAGTTCCCAGGCACGACCTCACTGCGCCGGTTTACTCATTCTTTAGCAACGGTGTGCTTCATCACCACTTCCATTTGTAGCCCCTAGGATTTGGGCAACAGCGCCTCAAGTATTACTCTCTGTTTTTATGGTCGGTTGTTCAGAGCGAACGCATTGAGTCATGCCAAATTAGCGGAAACCGCTACCCGTAAGCGCGCAATGGATCAACTCAGTGCAATCATTTCACGCGACTTCTAGTTGTGTGCAACAATTTTCTTTGTTTTTATTTTTACGCAAATGGTCTGGTGTTGTGCTGAGAGGAAGCGCTCTTTGATTCACTGTTTTATGAATAGCTGACGCAGGCGACTGCCTCCAGCATCGTGTTCAGCGTTCCTGAGCCGCCAGATTTCCCAAGGATGGGAATCGCAATGACAGGCGGCGACGACTCCCGTTGCGGAAACGGCGCACGCACGGCTACGGTACGCCATTCCCGCGAACACCGTCGTATGCACCCTCGGGGACCGCTTGCACAGGGGCACTGGACTCGGCGGAGAGCCTCGAAAGGAGGCCAGCGGGGTAAAACTTGATCTGCGGACGGCGTGTAACTTTCCACGCGAATGACGAAATCTACCGTAAGCACCACGCACTGGGTGTGCCCTTTCGTGCCATCAATGGCCCGCTGACCTTGAAAAAGCGCGGCGGCGAACAGACCAGACGGCGACCGTGACTCAAAGAGGCGCAATCGGGCAGTAGTAGCAGGCGCAGCACTGGGCAGGTCATTGCCTGGCAGAGCCCGCGGTATCCCTCTACGGGGTCGCCACTTAGCAGCGCGCCCAGACGATGACCGATGGCTCGGTCACAGGAAGTGTTGCCCTCGCGTTCAGCGGACTTTCAAAGAACCTCCGGCAAAGGGGAGGCCGCCAGCCAGAGCTGAGGCCCGTTCGCGGAACGCGTGTAGCCCGTGAGCGTGAGCAGCGCTCACTTGTCAGCGAGGATGACCCGCCGTGAGGAGGTCATAGTGCGGCGGCGAGACGGCTCACGGCTCGGTCGACGACACGCCGACGCCGGATACGAGGAGCGGGTCACCGCGCGGAATGCCGGAGCCAGGGAGAGTCCTCCGTGACCGGCTTCTCAGACATTGTTTGGACATGTCTGGAATGAAGTGGCCGGTCGACTGCTCCCGCTGCGGTGTCACGCTCTTGCTTAGCGCGAAGGCATGAATGAATAGACCGGCTGCCGCCGCGCGCATTCTTGCGATGACTGCGTCAAGGGCCATTGATCCGGCCTTGCTTTTGTACATCCTGGTGACGTTGACTAAGCGGGCTCTTTTCCGCATTATTGTGCCAATCTAAATTGGCAGTAAGCAAGGTCCAACTTATCAAATTTCATGAAATCTTAAAGCCAGCAAAATTTACTGCAAATACGTCACTTTTCTCTTAAGTATCGTTTGAAGTCGTCATTAGTTCCTTAAATATCTCGCGCACCCACTAGTGCCTTGGCCACTTGCTCTCACGTAAAACGGCAAGTATGCAGTTTGGAAACAGTGCTAACTTCAGTTTCTGCATCGCGGTCTTAAATGAAGCAAATGTGCCATAACCAATCATCGTCCATTGCATACCATGGCTAGAGGCGCTGCATAGAGCCGCTGGCGCTCTACTATCGAGCAAATGATCGTGGGTTTGGTCAGGCCATATTCTGGTGATGGAAAGCAGCAAACACATGTGTTTACACTTGAAAAGGACCATGCAACACTTTTTGAACATGGGTAAAAGACACTTGCAGTCACCATGTAGTATAAATACCGTTGTGTGTAACGACTGCTTGTCGTTTATTAGAATCACTGTTTCGCCTCATCGGTAATTGGAGATCTCTTATTCTTATTTCAGATGTCAGACAACTCTTATTGCAGATGTCAGACAACCTTGGGGAACGGCAAGATTGGGAACAATTATGGCATCGAAATGATGCAAGAGTTTATCGAAACCGCCGAGATTGCGCGCACGGGAGATATGTGCGTAAGCATGCCATCCATTTCCCTTAGGACGAAAGAAATAGATTTCCTCGTGGCCTAATCCGAAATTTTGTATCCTAGTTCCTTTTTTACGATGTTGAGCGCAGCCAAGGTGATCATGTGACAAAGCCGGCTTAATATTTGTGGATGGCCCGTTTTTCTAAGAATTTTTTTGTATAATTGTTGTTTTCCCCCTTGGGAGTGTTGTATTTATTCCGCTGACAAGGGAATAATTCGATAGTTACAAGTAGCGCTCTCTTGTGTGTGTTTATCTTCTGTTTGTTCCGTCTAAATGTTGCGCAATCCAACTTCTAGTATGCTCTCATGGGTACCAAGAGAAAGGAAGCGCAGTCGAGGACTGCAGAAGACTAAGTGAGACGATGAAATTAGGAAATTCGCGGGCGCTGGTTGGAATCGGTTGGCGCAAGACAGGGGTAATTGGAGATCGCAGGGAGTTCGTCTTCGTCCTGCAGTGGACAAAAATAGGATGGTGGTGATGATGATGATGATGATGTTGAGTACGACTTACTGAAGTACTTCGAGATGTCCACGGTTACGAAATGTTTTGATCGAGGCAGCTACTAGACTTGAATTATTCATTCAAGGCACTTTTTAGACATCAAATAACTTCTTCCGTGTTTAGTGGGTGCGAGTTGAAGATTTAGGTTCCGGCTGCGTGCGCCAGAAGCGATTTATGGAGCGGGAAATACGACATGGCTGCCATGTACATGTAATCATCTGTAGAATAGTCTCCTATAAAATTAGGAAGCTCTGCAGTGTTCAGCGCTGCCTCGCGTAGGGAAACATGGCGGCGCTCATCGAAGCATATATGTGCCATTCGCTTTGGATCTATCAAGCATTTGTTCTGAAATATTTGACTCATTTGTTCCCAACTTGACATTTGTATTTACTTTATATTGGTGCGATTATGCTTTGACAGCAAAATATTAGTGACAACTTTACGCTGCTTCCGAGATCTGTTATCGATTTTTTCGGCATTTAGGCTTATTGAGAGAGGTTGCATAGTACACTCTAAGAAACATTTGCACAATTTTGGGATTATATTGTGCCCAAACAAATAACCGCCATCTATCTTGCGCGCCATTCCTTTCTTTAACGTGGCACGCCCGGTACTTGCGGGTGCCGAACGGCGTGCAGGTTGTTAACGTGACATAGCATTCTTCATAGGAAAGTTCTGGGCGCAGAGTTTTCAAGAAAGCAAACGCAAGCAAGGCATATGGCGATTATTAGGCACGTTTCATTCGCCTGCACCACTGTGAACCAGTTCACGGCGAGGCACGACAAGTTCTGAAACTCAATTAAATTATGGGGTTTTACGTGCCAAAACCACTTTCTGATTATGAGGCACGCCGTAGTAGAGGACTCCGGAAATTTCGACCACCTGGGGTGCTTTAACGTGATCCTAAGTTTAAGTACACACGTGTGTTCACATTTCGCCCCCATTGAAATGCGGCCGCCGTGGCCGGGATTCGATCCCGCGACCTCGTGCGCAGCAGCCCAACACCATAGCCACTGAGCAACTACGGCGAGTCTTCTCAAACTCGGAAAAGTTCATAAAAGAAATAGTGCTTTGACTTTTATTGCGGATTCATTGTCGCGTTGTGGCGCCCCAAGTAAAATTATGGCATATTGAGCATTGTATAGTATGCCTTGTTGACAATGCACTTAGCAAATTTTGTTTTAAAGGGACTGACAACCAATTTATTTTATGGTACCCGTTTTTTTTAATGCAACGGGAAAGATTATTGGTCTGAACTTCCAATCACACAGTGGTAACGCGGAAAACTTGGTGGAGCCTTTGTTGCAAGGATTTTGCAATCTGCATTGAAGATGGAATCGCGCTCAAGAAACATGCTGGAAACCGGGATACCTGTGCGCGATAGCGATTATACGCCGGCATTGGTGAGAAGCAGACTACAAGTGCGGCTCTGGCTGTAAGAAAGTAATATGTTGTTTACGAAGGCGATTTTTCTGCAGTTCATGTTTTCTGAAGCTTTGAATTATTTTTACGTGAGTAGGTGGTATCCGAATCTACGCCTCAGTGACGGCTCCCTCTAGGTAATAAAAACTGATTTGGTAATAAAAAATGCTTTTGCTGGCTGCATGCGCCCGGCTTTTTTTTTTTAGCCAAGCCAAGTGGTGGGATATGCCAATAGTGCTATTATTGCCGGGCTGGCACCCATGAATTCACGTAACAATTCGTCGCTGGCATTTTGTATCTCACAGCTATACAAAAAACAAACAAATAACTAAGAAAAAAACATTAGTCCATTTTTGTAAACCACATGCAGAGGGAGTACAAAGTAAAACAAGAAAACCTTGTACAATCTCTAAAGGATCGGGGATAGCGAAAAACAAGAATAATTAAAATGTAGTGCCCGGGAAGCTCAGAAACATATTGACAAAGCAGTACATATGTAGACATATGTCGACATACTGTCATTCTGAAGATGGCACTAAATCCAATTTCATCGCCTTTTAAAAATAATTACGTGGTATATATCTGATAGATAGATAGATAGATAGATAGATAGATAGATAGATAGATAGATAGATAGATAGATAGATAGATATATATATATATATAGATAGATAGATAGATAGATAGATAGATAGATAGATAGATAGATAGATAGATAGATAGATAGATAGATAGATAGATAGATAGATAGATAGATATGAATATATATTGTTCCTGCCTCTTTGTATATATAGGGGAGAAGCGGGAGGAACGGGGCACTTCAGACGTTTCCATTTTTTTTATTAGTTGTTTGTTCATTAAACTGTCAGTCCAAGAAAGGATCATTACAGGAGTGGATAGAAATACAACAAAGAAAAGATACAAAATATCGGTACATGTAGAACGAGAAACGAAAAAAAAAAGACAATGCAATAGCAGTATGGCGTGCCTCATAATCAGAAAGTGGTTTTCGCACGTAAAACCCCATAATTTTTTTAATAGCAGTATCTCTAAAAAGTGACATGCGGTGATCGAAGACAAGGCACCCTCGAAGTATGCGCATCAGAAACAGAAAAAGTTGCTGTGACGCATTCATATCCGGGAAGATAAGATTCTAAGACAAGAAGATAAGATAAGATACGATCTCTCCAATGCTTTTGGCAGCGTGTTTACAGGAGGTATTCAGAGACCTGGATTGGGAAGAATTGGGGATAAGAGTAAATGGTTAATACCTTATTAACTTGCTATTCGCTGATAATATTGCCTAGCTTAGTATCTCATGGGACCAATGGCAATGCATGCTCACTGGCCTAGGAGAGGCAAGAGGGTGGGTCTAAAAATTAATCTGCAGAAAACTGACGTCACCACGGATCCGGATCGTCAGACTGAAATAATCAGAAGAATAAGAATGGGCTGGGGTGCGTTTGGCAGGCATTCTCAGATCATGAACAGCAGATTGCCATTATTTTTCAAGAGAAAAGTGTATAACAGCTGTGTCTTACGAGTACGTACGGGGCAGAAACCTAGAGGCTTACGAAAAGGGTTCTACTGAAATCGAGGATGACGCAACGAGCTATGGAAAGAAGAATTATGGGTGTAACGTTAAGGGATTAGAAAAGAGCAGATTGGGTGAGGGAACAAACACGAGGTAATCACATCTTAGTTGAAATCAAGAAAAAAAAATGGGCATGGGCAGGACATGTAACGAGGAGAGAAGATAATCGATGGTCATTAAGGGTTACGGACTGGATTCCAAGGCAAGGGAAGCGTAGGAGGGGGCGGCAGAAAGTTATGTGCGTGGATGAGATTAAGAAGTTTGCAAGAAAAACATGCCCACAATTAGTACATGACCGGGGTAGTAGGAGAAGTTTGGAAGAGGCTTTTGCCCTTCAGTGGGCGTAACCAGGCTGATCATTATGATGATGATGATGATGATGTAATATACTACTCTATTTATAGCCTCTTAAAAATATGAAGAACCAACTCTAGTTGTTATTGAAGAATGCATTTCGCATGCTTTCGGAGGTACTTATTTGTGGCACAATGTTGCACTATCCGTGTTATGGTATGCACCGCTCTTACCACAGTGCCTTACCCATATACGCGGGCGCCAACCGGTGCTTCCAGCGCCACTTCCTCAAGAACCTCGTTTAGAACTCCGTACAGCATCTGCGACCACACGCGTTTAGTAGCGTCTCAAAGGAGAGCGTCTCCATATTATAGCTCTCCCGAGGGAAGAATGCGAGAACGCACCCACCATGCCACTCCGCCGTGCTAGGCTGCACTATCTTCGGGATTAGTCAACAATATGGTTAAATACGAAAAACTGCTGTCAGTTCCCAAGGAATGCAAAACGCTTTTAAAAATCCACGAATTCATGCCTTCAAACGCTTGAAACGATTCTATCACTCGCCGATACAATGCTCAGGTAGCCCAGCTGACTGTATAGGCTGTCAGGCAGTTCAAGTTAAGGCTTTCTTTGACTTTACGTTGCGTGGAAGCGAACTGAGGCCCACTCAGAACTGCCTCTGGGCTCCGCCAAAATCAGAGCTCAACAGGGATCGCGGGGGTTGGAGAAACTGCTGCCGTCAGTATACTGTAGTACGTACGATGGTGCTGAGCACGCAATGGTTAACAAAAGCATGCATAACTCCTCCGAAGATGGTTCGGAGGCGGAGCAACAGGCCGAGCAACAGGGACCGAGCGAGGGGGCTGCCTGTATGGCCAGGAGGCCGTCGACAGCGCGCTGAATGAATGCGCCAGGAAGCCGCCGCACGATGCGCACGCCTGGTTCCGGAACGGCTTGCGGGGTGGGCCTCCGCGGTAGGTCATGGGATTCCCCCGATCGTCTGGCGGCCGACATCAAAGCGGCCCGGAATGCCGGCCGGGGTGGCGCCCGAAGCACGCTGCGCAACGGCGCGGCTGTCAACGCCGTCGCCCCGAATGATCGGAGGACAGGACGGGCTGCCGAGACTTTCGCTTGCAGGGGAGACGGCACTGTTTTCTCCGAATTCGGTCGACGCTTTCGACGCTGGCGAATGAGCGTCGTCCGCTGGACGTTCCGTCAGAGAGCCGCGGTTTGCAGGCGTCGCAGGGATTATCCGCAGCCTGAAATCATTCCGCGAATGCCGCCGCGCCGTGTGATGGACGCACCTGGAAGAAACAAGTGGGAGGCAGGACGACGGATGCTTCCGGAACCAAAGTTGCCGCCGCGAGCGGTCAAGCCTTTGGAAAACAGAATGGATGGCGTGCGTAACGCGTATGAATGCAGCACCTGTCATGCGCCTTCTTGTGGCGGGCCATGACAGGCCGCCTGACCGGGGCCGCCTACTGCTGTCTTTCCTGACTCACGTTTGCCAGTCGGACGAGCAATGCGGCAGTAATCGAGGTGCGCCTCGGGCGACAAGTTCGTAGCGATCTTGCTTCGCACCCTGTGAACAAAAGTGGTATGCAGGGCTCGGGCGTTGACGCGTGCGTTGGTCTGAGTGGCGGGTTCTGCAAGCATTCCGAGAGATTGCAATGGTGCCACACGCGCGTCTAAACGCAGCTTACTGTTCCCTGTTACATGGGCGAATTTACGTCGGATGTGTCTGTCAATCAGCAACCAAATATCGTTGATTACTTGCCCACTGGCTAAGAACACTGCAGCTAATAGCACGATGCTTGCCATTATGCTGAAAAGAGGTGTTTTAGTTTAGCTTTGCCGAAAAGAAGGAAAGTTATTTTCATATGCATGTTGTTTCTCAAGATAGCGTTACTCAGTAATCAAACCATGACACTGCTAGGTTACAAACAACAATTTGGAAGATAACCAAACTTATTGAGACTACTGATGCTGCACCGTAATTTGTTGGTCATTTGCAATGCGCGTCTTTTTTTCCTACGAAGTCTTAAGCAAAAGGTCACGCGTAACAAGAGATGCTGAAAGTGCATGAACAATTTTGCAACTGCCGGCGACATTAGCACGCTTTCTCAGAATTAATGACAGATGTGTCATGAATTCATGTACCATGACGGATCTACAATTTCATGACTCCTCTACCTTTGGTAGGAGTATCATAAAACGGACACTCCTAACTTTGGAGTGTCAAAATGTGTTACATTATTGGGCGCGAGGCCCACCACTGGAGATCGGAGCTGCAATCGTTTTGACGTGCAAAGTTGGATCACGTGATACCACCTTGTTCCGAGGATGGGAAGCGGACGGTTGGAACGCAGTTCTAACCGCGATTTCTCCTGCACCATTCTGAAACTTGTACACAGCAATCTGTCTTCTTCAATCGGAATGCTAGTCGGTCGTCTGGAATGGCATTTCCTCATCCAACAGTAACATTATAGATGGGGGGGGGGGGATGAAACCTTTATTTGAAGTAGTGACTTGTCAGTCGAGGTGGGAGAGTCCCTTATTCCAGGAACCCTCTGGCTTGGATCGCCCTCCGGGCCCGGGTGACGAGTTCACTCTGGTCGACCAGGTCCGGCTTGTAGATCGCAGCCTCTTACGTTTCAGTGAGGAGGTTTGAGTCTGCGTCTGCTGGCTATTAGTTGTGTCGCTGTAATGCTTGCTTCAGTGTTCTTGCATTGCAGGAGGAGGTGCGCCAAGGTGTCTGGCACGTTGCAATGTGGACAGGTGTAGCTGAATAGCGTCCGGTGGAAATGACGCAGTAAGCTTCCGTGGGTAAAGGTATTGCTCTGGAGTTACCTGTAGTCGGTGCCTTCGTTTCTTGTTAATTTGGGATGTGGTGGAGGGTATACCCTGCGTCCAAGCCGATAGTGTTGTAGTAGTGCGTGGTAAGTTAACGGTATTGTTTCCGTGTCCTCTGCTGATTTGGGTGGGTGGGACCTGTCTAGACTGTCGTGCGGGGAAGCCCGGTTGATGCTTGCGCGAGCAGCGGTGTGTGCCGCTTCATTCCCCTCGAGTACCTCGTGTCCCGGAACCCACATGATGCAGGTGTAGGGCGGAAGAGTGTCGCCACGTTTCAGTAAGTTGATCGCTTTGATGGAGATCCTGCCTTTCATGTAGTTGCGTGCTGCTGTTTGAGAGTCGGTGAAGACCACTATGGCATCCTCACTTGTATGGGTGGCGAGTGCTATAGCGGCCTCCTCAGCTGTGTCCTTGCGTTTAGCGAGAATTGTCGCCAATGCGAGTGTCGTCCCCCTGTAGTCTGTGACGCTGATGGCGAAGGCGTTTCGGCCCGGATACTTGGCTGCGTACACGTAGCGCGCCTGCGGGTCGTTACGGTGCTTGTGTCTGATGGCGTTTACCCTGGCGAGCCGTCTGCCTCGATGGTGTTCTGGATGCATGTTTCGAGGGATCTGAAGAACTTGTAGACATTCTCGCAGTCTCGATGTGATCATTTCCTTACGTTCGCCATCGCGTTCTAGGTTGGTTACGTATCCGGTGCGTCGGAGGGCTGCTCGGCCTGTGGTTGTGAGCTTGAGTCCCTCGATCTGGTTGATGAGGTGCGCTTCCGCGAGTTCTTCCCAGGAGTTGTGAACTCCCATGCGAAGCAATCGGTCAGTGGAGGCGGTTGTCGGTAAACCTAGGGCGAGCTTGGTGGCCTTTCGTATTAGAAGGTTTAGCTTTTGTTTCTCGGCTATCTTCAGGTTAAGGTAAGGAGTTCTGTATTTAATGCGGCTGTAAAGGAGGGCTTGTACCATTTGCAAAGTGTCGTGCTCTTTGAGGCCATTGCGGCGATTGGCGACCCGTCGTATCAGATGAGTAAGCTGTGCCACGGTGTTGTGTAGCCTGGGGAGTGTGGCGGAGCCGGACCTGTCTTTGTGTATATGGACCCCGAGGACTCGAAGTGAGTCGACCTTCAGTATCGGGACTCCCTGAAGAAGGACTTGTGGGTCCGGTGCGTCGTGGCTTGGGGGCCGGCCCCGGGTGCGTGCCCCGAGTACTAACAGCTCGGATTTATCTGGGGCACAGTGGAGGCTGCAGGTGTTGAGTTACCGTTGGATGATATTGACCGCCTCCTGAAGACTGGCCTCCTGTTCGCCCGTGCTCGCGCCTCTCGTTCACAGTGTGATATCATCTGCATATAGAGCATGGAATATCCCTGGGACGGTGTCTAGGAGGCGGGGAAGATTGAGGAGGGCCACGTTGAGGAGGAGTGGCGAGACTACGGAACCTTGTGGCGTGCCCCTGTTAGGCAGGTGAAATGTCTTGCTCCGGAGGTTGGCAATCCCCACCGTGGCCGTACGGTTGGCGAGGAAAGCGCGCATGTAGGCGTATGTTTTGGCACCGCAGCCGATATCTTCTAGATTACGGAGATAGGCTTCATGGCTCACGTTATCAAAGGCGCCCTTTACGTCTAGCGCTAGAATGGAAGACTTGCTGTGTTTGCTCAAATGGTCAAGAATATCTTCCTTTCGCTGGAAGAGGACGTCCTGCGTGGAGAGCATCTGGCGGACGCCGAACATGGTGTGCGGCGGATAGCGATCGTTTTCCTCAAGATGTGTGGTGACCCGCTCGTTGACCATGGGTTCAAACAGTTTCTCGGCGCAGGACGTAAGGGAGATGGAGCGGAGATTTACGATGGAGATGGGTTTCTTTGTCTTGGTTACCATGGTTACCTTCGAGTGTTTCCAGGCTGTTGGTAGCTCGCCCTTAATCCAGCAGTCGTTATAGAACCGAAGGAGAGCCGTCGACTCCCGAGGGGGTAGCTGTCGAAGGTGCTTGTTGGTGACTCTGTCTTTGCCCGGGCTCGTATTGCGTGTTAGCCTAGAGGGGGCCGCCTGCAACTCTGCCTGTGAGAAAGGCCGATCTAGCTCTTCGTTCGGCGCTCCTTGGTTGGTGACAGTGGTTTGCGGGTCAGCTGAGCCGTGTAGCTTCGTCTGAAGTTCTTGGAGTAGCTGATTCTCTGTGCCGCCATAGTTCTGGATTAGTCGGTGAATTGTATGTCTTTGTTGGGTTTTGGTGTGGGTGTCGTCGACCAGGGATCGAAGTATATGCCAAGTCTTCTTTGCGCTGAGGGTCCCTTGAAGTTGGTCGCAGAAGGATCACCAGTTCTGACCCGCCAGCTGTTCAGCGTACTCCTGTGCCTGCATGCTTAATAGGGCGATTCGGCGCTAGAGCTTGCGGTTGAGCTTTTGGCTTCGCCATCGTTTGAGGAGCGATCGCCGAGCCCCCCTCCCATAAGTGCAGTAGGTGGTTATCGATCGCCGGATTGTCCTCGTCTGGTTGAATCGTCCTGGTGTGGCCGTCAGCCGCACCTACTATACCGTTTAGCCAAGCTTTAACGTCTTCGATGTCCGAATCGTTGTCAAGCGCATTCCTATACGCGTTCCAGTAAGTGAGTCGCGCCTTTCCTGTCTTGTGCGCGCGGTGAGATTGTTCAACCTCGATTTGAATTATGTGGTGATCGGGTCCAGAAAAATTTTCTAGGTATATGTCATCACCGCTTTGCTAAGACGGACGCTGGACCTTGTACAGACTGTTGGATCATTACCATTGCTCTTACTTCGCTGCCGAAGTAAATGCGCTGACCTTCTGTTTCTTTTCAAACTCCTCGACAATATCATCACCTGCCCCGAACTCCTGAGTTGAATTACGTTTCGTATGCCGCGCAAGATCACCAAAGAACATAGACCTTTCCATGTTCTCGCCTGTCATCACCAACACTCACCTGTCCACAGAATAGTCTTTATAACGCTTATTTTGATGATCTCGATATTTTTCATAACTCGCTTGCGCATTGCTCTTTTACGAGCATATTGTTCAACCGCCCTTCTCCTACTTTTCTTCTTCTATTTACCTTGCGCCTTGCTATGGCACGATAAGTAAATGAATTATTATTAAGTTTATTATTATTATTGTCAATAATAATAATAATAATAATAATAATAATAATAATAATAATAATAATAATAATAATAATAATAATAATAATAATAATAATAATAATAATAATAATAATATTATTATTATTATTATTATTATTATTATTATTATTATTATTATTATTATTATTATTATTATTATTATTATTATTAATATTTCGCGTATCCGTGTGCCAGCACTATATGAGCTTAGATAGGGTTATGATTATAATTATGATTAGACAGTTATGATTATAAACCCTTTGTTTCCTGTTAAGCCCACCGAAAAGTTCTGCTCTGTTGTCAGTGCACTGAGGCTCTGTAGAGGCATGCGGACGGGCGCGCGCACGCACGCACGCACGCACGCACGCACGCACGCACGCACGCACGCACGCACGCACGCACGCACGCACGCACGCACGCACGCACGCACGCACACACACACACACACGCATACACGCACGCACGCGCGCGAGCGCACAGACAAAATAAGCTGTGTCGCCCTGGTTCTTAAATTTCATTTGGAGAAGATGCGTTCTCTCAGAGCCCGGCGTTCGTGGGAAGCTTGCGGGCGCGCGGTGTTTCCTGCCCGCAGCACGGGTTCAGCGCTGGTCACGGGCGCCTCCCCGTCTGTGGCGGCGGTGGCACCCGAGCCACGAACGGCCACCGTGCGAGTCACCGCGGTACACTGACCTCGAAAGTAGCTGGGCCGCAATTTGACAAGGCCAAACAGCAGCCGCCATTAGCCACTCGGCCACGCCACGTGGACGAGAACGGCTCTTACGCGGACCGGAGACCGGGAGCGGAGAATGAGCGCGACGCACGCATATCGATGCCGAGTGCGACCGGGGAAACCCCTTCGCGACGGCGTCGGGGAAAATTACTGTCATTTGGGGATACGTCGGCGGCTGCTGCAGCGGTTGTGGGCGACGCCTGGGAATTTGGGTGAACGGGCATTGCGCGAGCGTCAGCCTCGCAACGGTTCTTGGCGCTCGCCGCCCGGAATGCTAATGGCGCCGCTCGCATCCTGGCCGAGCCATCTCTGGAACCGGTGCGCAGCGGTCGCGCCGAACCGCAGCTCCGTGCGCGCACGCACGCAGGTGAACAAGACGAGGAACGGAAGCACCGAGGGTTCAATGGCCGTGCATTCCTAGACGCCGACGACTTCCCGGCCCGCCACGGGCCTACCAAAAAAAAAACAAACAATAAATTCACCTTGACGAGCATTACATTTCCATCTGTCTGTAGGTCTCTTTACCATATCAGACTCACACAGGCACTCTCCGCAGGAGCGAATGAGAATCACTACGAAAAGAGATTATTTTCCTCTTTTGACACCAAAACTGCAAATGAGCTCGCTAAAAAATCCATAACCAAGGTTAGCTTGACATAATTGTCAAAACACATTCAACAACTCTTTTTTTCCGTTTTCACTACAGATAATGGCTCACCTCCCTCCTTTCCCTGTCCTCCTAAAACCATCGACTCATTAAACATAACTAATGCCGGCGTTCTTAATCTATTGCTTAATCTCGACAACAAAAAAAGCCAATGGGCCATATAATATCCCGAATGAATTTTTGAAAGCGTATGCAGAATGGTGTAGCTAATACCTTGCCATTATATACCGCAAATCACACGAGTCCGCACAACTACCCATCATCATCATCATCATCATCATCATCATCATCATCATCATCATCATCATCGTCGTCGTCGTCGTCGTCGTCGTCGTGATCATCAACTTCTTCTTCTTTTTCTTCTTCTTCTTCTATGTCCACTGCAGCAGGACGAAGGCCTCTCTCAGCGATCTCCAATTACGCATGTCCTGCGCCAACGCATTCCAACTATATTGCCCGCGAATTTCCCAATTTCATCGCCCCACCTAGTCTTCTGCCGTCCTCGACTGCGCTCCCCTTCTCTTGGTGCCTATTCTGTAACCCTAATGGACCAACGGTTATCTAACCTGCGCATTACATGACGTGCCCAGCTTCATTTTTTTCTCTTTATATCAATTAGAATATCGGCTATACCCGTTTGCACTCTGATCCAAACCGCTCTCTATCTGTCTCTTAACGTTATGCCCAGCATTCTTCGTTCCATCGCTCTTTGCGCGTTCGTTAACTTGTTCTCAAGCTTCTTTGTCAGTCTCCAAGTCTATGCCCCATATGTCAGTACCGTTAAAATACACCTTCCTTTTCAATATAAGGGTAATCTTCCATTCAGGAGCTGACAATGTCTGCCGTATACGCTCCAACCCGTTTTTATTCATCTATGAATTTCCTTCTCATGATCAGGGTTCCATGTGGTCAGTTGACCTTGGTGAACGTACTCCTTCACAGACTCTAGAGGCTGACTGGCGATCCTGAACTCCTGTTCCTTTGCCCGGCTATTCATCATTATCTTTGTCTTCTGCATATTAACCTTCAACCCCACTCTTATACTCTCTCTGTTAAGGTCCTCAATCATTTGTTGTAACTCGTCTGCAGTACTGCTGAATAGAACAATGTCATCGGCAAACTGAAGGTTGCTGAGATATTCGCCGTCGATCCTTACTCCTAAGCCTTCCCGGTTTAATACTTGAATGCTTCTTCCAAGCACGCAGTGAATAGCATTGGAGAGATTGTGTCTCCTTGTCTGACCCCTTTCTTTATAAGTGTCTTCCTACTGTTTCTGTGCAGAATTAAGGTAGCTTGGAAAACATCTCTGTAGGTATTGAAGATCTAGAACTTATTTCTTTTTGGTGTAAAACTTGGCTAATGAAGCTTAACGTTTTTAAATGTAAACTTTTCTCTTTTAGTCGCAAGCATAGTAAATCTACGTTTCCTTATCACATAAATAATATCCCTATTTTGCATGATACTCAATATAAATATCTTGGTGCTAACCTAGCTTCGACTCTTTCGTGGTCAACGTACTTTGCATACATATGCGCCAATGCTTCGAGATCATTAGGGCACATAAGACAGAAGTTGCATAATTCTGCTAAAGACATTTGTAAGCTAGCTTATGTAACAGTTGTTCGACCTCAGCTTGAATACGCCACATCCGTCTGGTCTCCCCATCAGAAATACTCGATCGAAAAACTCGAATCTATTCAGAATAGGGCTGCGCGCTTTATTTCACGTTGTTATGACTATAACAAAAGCATAACAGAAATTAAGCTCGATCTCTCACTGCCGCCCTTGCATGATCGTCGTGATATATCCCTGCTATCATTATTTCATAAATATGTCCATAATACAGCACCATCAGTTCTGCCCTTTGAAACTCCTCACTACAGGTCACACCGGCTGTACAGTCAGTTCAATTTCATGCGCGCCTACGGAAAGACTAATTCATTTAACTACTCCGCTCTTCCAAGAGCCATTCGCCTTTGGAACGATCTTCCTAACGCCATCGCTTATGAGAGTGACCAGGAAAAAATTCCGGCATCTTCTAGCAATGCATTTTTCAAACTCTACATAACCCAACGTGTTATTTTTTCTTGAGTTTCCCGTTATTATTGTGCTACTGCCCCTTGAATACTGTTTTGTTATAGCCAAATATTGTCCCGCTCGCTCTGTAATTCTATTGGTTATATTTTACTTTGTGAAAATTTCTTGTTCACTGACCTCTCCCATTCAAAAGCATTCGGTTCGTCTTTTGTACAATTTTTACCACCCCATTACTGCATGTTAGCGCGTTTCTTACACTGTATTTTTTGTATATGTATTCACATATGTATTCTAAATATTGTATATTCTTTGAGTGTACTCTCCCCCTTACACAATGTCTCTAGGAGCCTGTGAGGTATCTTTAAGTAAATAAATGAATAAATAAATAAATATTTTCCGAGATACTCACGTAAGCACAACTACCCGATGACTACAAAAAAAGCGAAGGTAATTTCTATACATAAATCTGGCGGCATCGACGAACCTTCTAATTATAGGCCAATCTCACTTATCAATACATCTTCTAGAATATCGAACATATTACCTTCAAACATATGACTATGTTTCGCGAGCAGGAACACAAATACTTCAACACCACGGCTTTAGAAGTGGCCCCTCGATGGTAAAACAAGTAAGCGAAGTGGTGCATGACCTTGCGCCGAACCTAAACAAGCGGCAGACGTGATCATTCCGTAAAGCATTTGATTGGGTAGCCCCTGTTAAATCAGTCACAAAACGAGAGGCTGCGATCGGGGACGGTCAGATTACTGCATGGACCAAAAAAATTCACGAGGGTTGCAATGTGGGCTTGTTGGTAATGCATTTTCAAGGCGCATACGGTAGCGCGATTAAAAGCAGGACAAAAGAAGGCACACAAGGTCCCAATCCCTGTGTGTCTTCTTTTGCCCCGGCTTTTCATCGCGCTACTTGCCCCTTGAAGATGGATCAAAACCTTCTAATTGCATCGAACACAGTATGCTGTTGTTGATAGCAATCCTCCCAGGTTTGTAGTGGTCACCCCCGGTGTTCTTTAAGGCCCATTGCTATTTTCAATCTTTATTACCCACATTACTCCTAACATTGAATGTTACATTAATGTCTTCGCGGCTGACTGTGTTATTTATAAAGAAATTGCGAGTGACGCAGACCACTTACAATTAAAGAGAGCACTCGACTTGGTGTGCAATTGGTGCAAAGAATGGCATATGTCAGTCAACACTACTAAATCTGTATTCATGTCCTTTACAACAAAAAGCAAGCCCTCGGAATTTTCTTACGCTCTCGGGGGAACTTGTCCGAATAAAGTAAATCACCACAAATACCTAGGTTTGACATTTACTTCTGACCTTTCGTGGAACTTACTCATTGATAATATTACCTCAATCGCATTACGCAAACTTCTTTTTTTATTAGATGATGTTCACGCCTTGTAACGAAACGAGCCAGGCTACTATATAGCCTATACAACTTTTTGTTTGTTCCGTCTTAGAATACGCTAACGTCATCTGATTTCCGCACACATCGACTAACATATCGAAATTAGAACAGGTGCAGAGAAAAGCTGTTCGGTTTAGCTTAATAAATACAGGGCCTGTGACTACCCTATTAATCTCTTAGCTTATGCAGGCCTTAAAACACGATCTGTTAGGGCCAGACAAGCTGGCTTAAAATTCATCTACCAACAAATGCACGGCAGTTATCGGTTAGACCGAGCTAAGTACGTTACTTAGTCTACATCACGTCTAACAAAAACAAAACACCCATTTATACTAAACCATGCAGGGTCCCTATAACGTAAAACTATTATGATCTCTTTTTATTCCAAACTCTAGACGCAAATTTTACGCAACCGCCGGCGCAAATACCGGGTGTTGACCCGAAGCGTTGTCTGAGCACTCGAATCGAATGCTCTCCGGGTTTATAGGAGGTCATTTTTGTTTGCTTCAAGAACGAAGAACATTGCCTACATTGAACGGTTTGTCTTATCTAATTCTCTGACAAGAGGCGAGGTGCACGCTTTAGGGGAGAGGATTTCCATGAGGCCGAGCCAGTGCAGTGAAAATACATAACCGGATGAGGAGGATGGTGCCGGCGTCTGCGATTGGTCCGGTACCCCTTACTTAGCTTGCAGTGGTTGGTCGAAAATCGGGGCGGTGTGCAACGGAAGGTTAACATGCGCATTTTCCTACTGTGGCAGAGAGGAAGTGCGCACCCGTATTCAATGTCACCGTCGAGACAGCAAGAAAAGAAGCGGGAAAAAATAAAGACAAAGTGGAGGAGGCTGCTAAAACGGATCCTCAGTAAAGAAGAGTTGGCAGAGCGATGTCGTATACTTGCCGAAAGGGCTCGATAATGCTATATTACCACGCAGAAAGTCTTATTATACGCAAATAAATCCATGCTCTCCGGCAGGTGCGAGTAGCGTGTTCTTGAGCGATTGGCGGGCAGCCATCTTCTATTCCTTTCGGGAAGGGGCAGTCTCCTGCTATTCTAAAAAGAAATAAAAAAAATTCCGTGTTGTTCTGCATACTAATGCATCCTTACCGTGTACATGTCACTTTTATGCTTGAGTTTTCGCGCTTTTGTGACGTCGCGTTACAGACAGGCAAAGTTGGCGCAGCCCGAAAACTTTTGAACAATAGCAGAGGACCAATGGCAGAAAAGCGCCGAATCAGAAAAAATAGGTTTTCTTTTGTTCGGCCTATTCATGCATAATCAGTGTGTACACTTCATATCAGATGGAGAGCTATCGCGGTTTTGGTGACGTCACGTGGCAGACAGGCGAAGGGGTGGTCGCCCGAAAATTCTTTTACCTACCGTGAAGGGCTGATTGCACAATTGGAATTGAAAAGTTTGGAATAGCTTTACGTTATAGCGCCCCAGCACAGTGTTCCAAATGACACGTTCAAGTTTTCACTTTTCCCACGTGCGGTAAAAGAATGGAATCTTCTCAACTCAGAGATAGTTTTTTCTCAATCACTTTCATCGTTCGTCAACCTACTAGAAGCATCGAACACAAAAGACGTCACTTAAACACCCGCATATCTTCACTGCAATACTTGTTTCCTGCGCATACACTTTAAGAAAAGCTTACACTCTTTTGAGTGTGTATTTTCCACGCAACGATATTCGTCATCTGCCTTGCCCGCATTTCCTTTCTTGAAAACGCTGCGCTCGTTACTTTCCTGTCGGGAATGCTATGCCATGCTGATAACGCGCATGCCGTTTGTTACTGGAAAGTACCGCGCTCGCCGCGTTAAAGAGAGGAAATGCGGAGAAGACAGATGAAGATTATCGTTGTGTGGCAAATATACAGCCCAAAGGGTTCAACTGTCTTTAGAGTGTAAAATTTCAGCATTTCAAGCCCCAAACTGTGACCGCTTCTGTGCTGTTATCTGTATAACTTCTCTAATCTTATATGAGTTATTTATTCGCTATATTTATATAAATTCTAATAACATTATATTTGTTATTGAGCGATGTAGTGATACTAACCAAAAGTATTGCATTTCACGTCGTCATTGGTGGGTTTTGCTGTATTTAAAGTAGCATTCCTCTTTTTTTTGTTTCTTTTGCTGCATAATATAGCATGACCTGTTTCTTTCTTTTTGTAAGTCTGTCTCATATCATGCCCATCTGCTTTGGTCTCACTGAAACTGGCACTATTCCAAACAAAAAATTACGTAAATAAGCGAGCAATAAGCGGCGCCGATTGGTTTTGGCATGTGCTTTTCGATGCGCTCCTTAAACCTGGACGAGCCGAAGGTTAATATAAGTGTGGCCCCATTAATTCTACCTCCTAACCCGCGGGTTTTATAAAGATAACATGTGCACTGAACTTTCCAGCATAGACCACCGTAGTATATACGTGGTTATTATTTGATATAATTATGCAAGGTATAAGGAAGGCTCACTTTCAGCCTCAGTCTCCTAGCAGCCGAGAGAAAATATTAAATGCTCGGAGAATCTTCTTCTCATATCAACAACGGATTAGCCAAGCGCGATCACTTGTTAATTAAGGAAGAGTTTCTACAATTACTGAATGGCACCTGGGTGCTATTAAGTGAGCCATGAGTGCCGTCATGTAGTTGTAGGAGCACTGCAGCTGCTGGCCGGAGATGAAGGGAACACGTGTACCTTGTGAATGACGTGTCTACATGTGTGCATAAAATATAGGCACCTAATTTCTAGGAATTTGAGGAGAAAGTATGAAGCGAAAGGCCGAGCACCTTTAACTTACGACGCCAACTCCTTAATGCACCAAGGTGACGGCGTTGTCCAAAATACCTGAAGTTTGAGAAACTTCCGTGAATTAAGCCGCAATAAAGTGTACTGTCGGGACGGCACCACTATAGGGGTGATTTTGCCAGTGAATGAACAAGTCGAGGGAAGCTGCGCTTCATGAAGTTATCATATTGAGTAGCTACGGCTTTAGAAATCGGGGTATTTGCTTTTATTTCGAAATATATTTGGAGCCGCCTTTGCGCTGAAAGGTTATAAAACAATTTTGCTTGTACTAGCACGCAATTGTCCATTTATTAAGCATTTCCGTCCAAAATGAAGTTGCGATGTGGCCTCTTCTAGAAAAAATGCGGAAATCACGGAAGATTATACTGCAAGTAAGCGAACAGCTTTCTCATTCTGCTGAATGATGCGTGAATGTCCTTCGATCACTGAAATGTGACGGATGTACAATAACGACTCCGAAGACATTCAGCTTATGCTTTGATGATCCATGCCTGAATTCGTTGTGTAATGTTCTTGGACGAGTAGAGGCAAATATTTTGATGGAGCCATCAATTATGCCGATATGTCTTCCTATATGTTATCGATAGTAACTAAACTTTTTTTAGCGCGCAGAAACCACGGACACAAAAAAGATAAGACATGCACAAGCTAATTACTAATACTATTATTACCTTTGTTAAGAGATAGTGACTGTCTGATTGTAACCACAGACGATTCTACACATCGCACACCACACCGAAAGAGCAATTAACGAAATGCGTCTAGAAGTACTTGTTCGCAGCAGCAGTCGATAATGATTTCCGACGTTCCGCTTCTTCGAGCCTTTTCGGAGTTGACGAAGGTCACTCTGCCAACTGATCTGTTTTAGCGCCATTTTCAGCCCCACATTGCACGCTGCCCCGATAGTTGTCGAGGAGACACCGCGGAGCCAGAGCAACTGAGCAAGAGATGCCGGCACGTTACCTCCGCCTGTGTGACGCCGGCGTGATGTCAGCACCGCTCGTTCGAGACGGTGACGCAACCCTCCTCCCCCGGTGACCTACTTTCGCTCCGCGGGCTCCACCACAAAAAGACCCTCTCCACCTCTGCAAGGTACTCGCCTCTCGTTTTTCGGTTAGATAAGGAATACCTGTGAGCAACGTTATTCGCTTCGAAAACAAACAAAAGGAAGCTCTTGTAAGCAAGAAAGGAGAGCGTTTGACTTTGGCGACACTTGCGTTCCCATTTGTTTGAAATGGATGTGGAGAAAATAACTTTACTAAAGCTGCGCGAAAGTTGTTACGTTCTTTCTTATGTTGTGTATTAGAAATTTGTGTTACGATAAAATTAATGTGGAATCGGGGTGTTTTATCTTAAACACTTGAGCTGTCTGGTGGAATGACCGAACGGAGATAAGACGTAGGCACGCCTACCGAGGTGAGTACTATACCACTGAGCGGCATGCGGCACGTTCCGGCGAATCAAATAAAGAAGCAGCCCGTCCTCGTAATTCGTTGTTCAATCTTTATTAGTGGGCGTCGTATATCGAAGCTCAGAAGATCCAGCGTTCTTTTAAATATTTGGGCCTTCCTGCAAGCGCCCTAAGGCTCCGATTATAAATATAGTTATATATACACATATAACCTTATGTCTAACTACCGATCATGCTGATGTAAAACACAGCTCAAATACATAGCCGGTTTATTCGAGACAACTGGCAATTTTTGCCGGGAAATGATGGACGAATTTCACAAAAGCAGACAGTCATTGTGTAATTAAGCCACCTGTTACACTGTCAAGGCGCCTTTTTGATGCGAGTTGTTGTGCTGATCGTGCGTTTAATTTAAAAGAATTGACTGGAGAGTTCGGAGTCAGCGCTTCGTGGTCACTCTAGTTGCACTATGAAAGGCTATGGAATGCATACACCTATAGTCGGGTCCAACTTTAGGAAAAATGGGCGTTTACTCCTCCAAGGTGGATGCATACGAGCCTCCACCAATGGGCGTGCACTCTAGACTGACGTCACGAGTCGGACGGCCGGTGACCCCACCGATGGAGAAGATGGCCGCCGGCCCTTCGGACTGGGCCGAATTGCGCCAGTTGCGTGCGTCCGCCCCTCGTCAGAGTGAATTTCGAAACTGTTTGCGGTGGTCTATCATGCCGGAAAGATTACTGCGAGCTTACGATGCACCATTGGTGCCACGTGCGTTTATTCCGAGCCGTGATTCGGCGATGAAAGATTGCAGCGAGCATCGCTGACGCTACGCTTCGCGAACTAACGAAACTGCAGACTTCAAAAAAAAAAAAAAAGGGGGGGGGGTGAGAAGGAACAAAAAAGAAAAGAACCTATTCTTGAAAATAACTTTGTGAAAAACACAGAACCAAGAAAATTTAAATCGTATGTTATTTAGAACCAGGAGTATTTATTTAAAACGATGAATGAAGCATTTTTGCATCTTTCTTGCCTCGATCGTCTTCTCGCCCCAGGTTCGTAATGGTTTCGACAAATGCATTGTTTTTTTTTAAGTACTTGTTCAATAGCAACTGATTCATTTTGAGCTCGGAAAACGAGTAGTAAACGTGCCGTGTACATGTAAACCAGCGCAAAAGCCATGCAGAGCTGCTCTTTAGGAGTTTCAGAGTGACTCCAACCAAATAACTGAATTTTATTAGCCCGACGTTTCGGAGCCCATTCGGCTCCTTCTTCAGGGGTTGTTCTTCGGGGTTGGCGGTGTGCAGCTTTTAAAGGGTCTTTTTGCGGCAATTCTTGCGGCAACAAAACCAAACAGGCAATTCTGTCGAAATGTTTAGCTTCAGAGCTGCTCTTTCTACTTTTGACCCTTGCTATGGAGCTAAAAAGCAGACGACGCGCAGCGTTGTAGAAGGCACGGGTTTATTTTGCTCTCGCGATCCGGCACGTGCTGCAGCATTATAATCACGCGAGCTCTACCAAACCAGTTAACAAAATACAAAAAGTCGTCATACCGAGAATTACGCGTTTTAGAAGCATGGCTTTTCAGCGGGACTATTTTAATCGCGGAGGGAAGCGGCTGACGCGCTTCGGTCATCAGGGCGGGGCCTCCCCTTTTTTACCCGACTATATTAGTTACTACATACCCGACTATATTAGTTACTAAATTCGGGTATATTGTCGGGTATATAGTCGGGTATATTGTACTAAACAATATACCCGACTATATTAGTTACTAAATTATAATACACCAATTACCTTTTTTAATCGCAGTGTTCACGTGGCTTATTTACTTTCGAAGCATGTAACGCTATTTGAGTGGTCTCCAAAAGCCGCATTTTCTCGTAGCCCGTTTCTTCGTGCATTCTTTCAGGGCCGCTATTTTGTAGCGATACCTTATGCCTTATTCTATGCTATTCTTATCGTCCACCACACACGGCCGCCTGATCCCGTTGATAATGTGGGCAGATCGTCGATCTGACCACTGGCCAAGCGCGAAAAGCCTGAAAAAGCATAGAATCGGAAAAGGCATCGCTACAAAATACCGGCCAAGCCCTTGGTCATTGGCTCGGATGCCACCGCGCCTGCGCAATCGCTGGGACCTGCCATTCGGTTCCGCACACGATAAGAAAAAGGGGTACATGAAATGTGTATGGGTGAAGCCTGTGGCGCTTCCGTCGTCGCGCACAGGCTCGCCTACCACACACAATTGCTTGCTTTACAGGCGTACGCTCATTGAAGAAGCCCCAAACAACGCCGGATCGCTAGATACCTGCGAAAGGCTTGGCAGAACGTCCATCCCCGCCAGTGCTTGGGATCTGCACAATTATTGCTTCATTTCTTCCAAGAGCACCAGGGGCGTAGCCAGGGGGGGGGCTTATGGGGCTTCAGCCCCCCCCGAAATTTTTTCGTGCTGTCCATGCACCGCTGACCAAAGCGACCCCCGGCGCCGGAAATCACTCTGGATTTTGTCTAGAATGTCTTTTTGACGCTCGAAAAGACATTTAACCGCGAAGATTGCAAACTCGGGCTGGATTTCGTGGCAACGCCCATACACCGGGAGTCGCATAACGCCAAGCAGTCCCATCCGAGCACAAAGCTTCAAGGGCGCTTTGATGGTGAGCGGGCTCGCTGCGGCATCTCACTGAGGCCACGGAATCTATGGAGCGCATGGATATCAATGGCGAAACTTTATGGGTATAAATCTCATAAGCTCTTGATGTGAAAGCTGCATTGACATTTCCAATGTTGTGCTTGGGTTTTCAATTGCGGAACTTTGTGAGTTTAATGTTGTTATAAACATTTGACGCCATAGGTCTATTGACTTTTCTAAAGTCTTACATCGGAACATACAACGAGACAAGCCAAATCAACACACTAGCAGACGAGTTGACAAAGCAGGCAGTGAGGTCCAATGAGACGAAGCATTGGGGTGGTTCATTTGTGCCGTCATGTCACATAAAAAAATATCAACATTTTTTTTTAACCTACGCCAGAACATCCATGTCAAGACACTAAAGCCAGCCAAAGTAACTACGTTCTTATTTATTTTTTCTAATTTGACTTTTATTCGCGAGGACACATTGAGCCTCTTCAATTTTTTTTTTCTCGCTACCCTACCCGCGGGCTGCCAGAGCCAGCCAGAGCGCAGTATACGTTTTTCTCGTATGGCCCCGAACACCGTGCGGTGCACTTCGGTGCGCGTTCGGTTTGCTCTGGCCGAGTGGATTTTCACCGGACAGGGTTTTGGACGCTTTCTGGCTAGCAGACGAGAAAAAAAAACAATGGTCGCTCGCCGCCATCACTGTGGGGACTCGAAGGATTGCACCGCATTCCTTGAGCGGAACCTTTCCGAAAAGTCTTGTTTCGCCGCTGTACTGAGCAGTATGCGTATGGTTCTCAGTGGACCAAGCGTCTCATGTTTTCTTCGGTATTCCTTCCGTAGCCCCATTAGGTGCCCCAAGTAGGCATTAGATTCTGACCAACATACTTTCCTATGCGTTTTCTTTTTTCATTTCGGTGCCTCCGCCTCACAGAAAAAAAATACATTGCTGCGGCGCAGCGAATTGTCGCATGGTGAAAGTTCGATTTTGATACTTCTTTTGCGCAAAGTAATGGGCGACGGGACGCTTCAGTTGCCGGATACGTTTATTATATTATTGCGAAAGCAATTATACGGACACTCCAGGCGCATTCCGGCCAACGCCCTCATGTTTAGTATAAAGTCCAAGGGTGATAACATCGTGACTACGCGCTGCATGCTGTATGTGCGAGTGAAAGCGTAGGAGGTGAGGTGGAATGGGTGAGCCGACGATGGTGGCTCAGTCTTGTGTGCGCAAAAGAGAAAAGCGGGGAGCAAGCGCGCCGCCTTCCGTCGCGCGCAATACATCGGGGGGAGTGGATGGAATGGGGGCGGAATCTAGGATTCTGTGAATCTATGATTGTGCAACATGTTTATTTGCCTTGTTTGACGCATTATATACAGTTACTTCTTCTTACATACATAGACTCATTGGAGATTTATACGTATACTTAAATACCTTGTTGCGAGGTTTTGTGTATACATGCAGTGAACTTTGTTTCCAGTGACACTTTTTTGTCCTTTATCAAGCCGTATTTTCGCATTTGCATATCCCATTGTATCTTTGCATTTCTAATGTACGAGGGCGAGTCAAATGAAAGTGAGCCTACCCTAACCGCGCAATAATGGTTCGGTTCATTATGTGCGAGGCATGCGCGCAGGAGAACGGCATGTCTCATTTACAAAAGTGACACGCAGGTGTGAAGAGAAATGTTCTTTAATGCTCTCATACACTGGGTTGAATATGGTTGCGTCACATAACGGACACTTCAAAAGTTGAACAGCTCGGTGTCGCGAATTTTTTGACAGCTGAAGGTATTTCCAAAACAGAAATTAATCACCATATGACTGCCGTGTACGTTGAACACTGCATTTCATTGACCACTGTACAAGTGTTGGAGCAAACGGTTCAAAGGACGTTGCAAAGACATTGCAAGACCGGGCCAAAACCATCGTGCAATCACCCCCCACACAATTTCAAAGGTTCATGAGCTGCTGAAACAAGAACGGAGGATAAGCATGGATGAACTGGCAGACCATCTGAACATCAGTCATGGTTCGGTTCACGCCATAATTCATGAGCTTCTCGGTTATCGGCTCTTTGGTGCGCAATGGATCCCCAAGATTTTTATCCATCGCGAGAAGACGGAGAAGTTTCGCGCTGCCTTGACTCATCTGATCGGGTATCACAATGAGCATGACGACTTCTTGTTTGCAACTGTGATCGGGGACGAACCTTGGTGCCACTACTACGAGCCTGAAACACGACGGCAAAGCTGACAGTGGAAACATTCGAATTTACCACGCCCAAAGAACCTAAAGGCCATCATTGCCGCTGGAAAGGTGTTGTTCACTTTTTTTTTCGATCGACAGGGTCCATTACTGTTAGAATTTGCTAAATCTTGAGAGGCTATCAATTTTTTCCGATATTGTGAAACGCCAGAACGGCAGCGTATCGCAATCAAGAACGAACAACGTGGAAAATTGACGAATGGGGTCATCTTGTTCCACGACAATGCCTGTCCCCACGTCGCTTATGTGGTTTATACAAAACTGGCAAAGTTCAAGTGGGAAACGCTGCAACATCCGCTATACAGCTCAGACCTGTCACCTTGCGACTTCTACATTTTGGGGCAACCGAAAAAACAGCTCAAGTGAACCAGATACAGACTTTTTGAAGCAGCAACCCAAGGAGTTTTATAAGACGGGAATCACGCAACTCGTTAGTCAATAGGACAAATGTCTAAATTCTCATGAAGACTACTGTTAAATAAAGTACCCCGTTGTTGGCTCATTCATTTGACTTGCCCTCATATATCTTGCAGAACTCCCGCTTTTTATACGTGCTCTGTGTCGCGACTATAACTTCGGTGCAATTACTCACGATACACGACAAGGGACAGCTACTCCTGCGTAATACATTGGAACAAACGACAGCGGCATTGCGATTTTTCACTGGCCATTGCATATATACAATAATGTAAGCACGGTTCTTGAATGACAAAGTTTCATTAACATATTTGTCCTCAACTTGTTCAGTTCATTGCCTTTTAATTTTTTATATCAGCGGAATGCACTGCTTTCCTGGTTTCGAACTGATATAGTTCTAAAGTTCGTGTGATATATTCTTTACTTAATAAATAGACAAAAACATAGAAGCATTGACGTCAGTTATGTTGGGCACAATTTTTGGCACATACGAGTATAATATTTTATGAAAAAATACATATTTTACTTGTATTTACAGTGCGTAGCTTCCAAGAATTCGTTTGCAGCATCTTTGGCAATGACAATGCAGTTATTATTCATGTATTTGATCCCTCGATAAATTGTTTAGGAGGAAGCTTTAGCTCGGGTCCAATCCGACGCGGCCTATTCAGATACTTGTAAAACGCAGAAACGCTTTTCTGAGATAATCCTGCTAATCGCTTTTATTGAAATTGGTTGCATTTGAGAGAGAAAGTTAAATCCTACTGTCTGTTGGAAACAGAACTTCGATTTAGGGCCTGAATTTTGTTTAAAATATTTTGGAAAATTCGAAAGTTTGAAAAAATAGAAGCACCACGTTTACAAACTAATAGCTATGTATGAATAACAGATATTGTGGTTCTGTAAACGGCGTTTATTATAACAGTCAAAGCGGACAAGTTTGCTGTGTCAATTTGTATCTTACGTGAATTGGTTACGTTGTGTACAAGGGTTCTGCAAAAGCCGTATTTCCTCAATACTAAATTTTTTTGAGATTCATGTGTAACATATCTATTTTGTCCGCTGTAGATGTACTATTAGATGCAATTCACAGAATTGTGATATCATTTTTCATTGTTGAGTCACGGAGGTTTAAACTTGATAGTTTCGTTTTCTGAAAATTTTCAATTTTGGCCAATTTTTAATAAATAATTGACCACCTAATTGAAAAATTCGAAGCCAGTAGTCACTAGAATTAAACTTTTGCTTTTATATGCAACAAACCTCCTCAAATGTGGGGTAGTGGTTGCAGGGAAAAACGAATTCCCCTTCTACATGTACCTAAATAGGAGCACCCGAGCTAAAGCTTCCTCTTAAGGAGGAGGCTGAGCTGCAGCATGCAGCTACACACACACACACACACACACACACACACACACACACACACACACACACACACACACACACACACACACACACACACACACACACACACACACATATATATATATATATATATATATATATATATATATATATATATATATATATATATGTAGGGCCGGTGGCGTAGCCCCCCCCGAACAAAATTTCTGGCTACGCCACTGAAGAGCACATGTTAATTCCTTCATTATATATATATATATATATATATATATATATATATATATATATATATATATATATATATATATATATATATATATATATATATATATATTAAAGCAAACATGGAGGAATGCTGGTGCAATGTGCCTGCGATTTGGCAGTGATCTATACCGGGCACAATATGTCTTTTGTGTCTCGACATAAAATTTGTCGACTCACATTTGCATAGAAAACAATACCATGACCTATATAATCTAGCTTTTCTACACCAATGCTATACCATATGGCGCTTCACCAGAACGGCAGTCCGCCAACGTTATTGTCTTGTACGGCCAACCCTGCATGGTGGGTGATAACAAAGGAATCGAGCGTAAAATATGCTCACATTATACCGACAGCAGTGTTCTCCTAATTCCGCGCAAATATGTCCAGAATTCGAGTGACAACCACAGGGAGCAACAAGCGATTGCGCAGTCAGACTCTATAGGGCGTAAACGTGGTCACTGTTGCTAAGACTAGTGCAGACAGTGCATGGCGCTGTGTAGGAGCAGATAAGAGAGCGCGCCTTGCATTCACTTGGTAGGCAAGCGCTGCCTTATGGCATCCCAACTGTGTGGAGATGCCTAGCCCAAGAATTCACGTGTGCTGGCACTGCCGTCACATGCAGTTAAAAAAAAAAGGATGTTTCGGTGACCACTTATCGGCACTGTCGGAAATGAGGCGCTTACAAGTGGTACCTACAACATCAATACATTTCCTAGGTACACTTTATTGTGGCGCAAAATACATTTCGTGAAAAGGGGACAGAACAAAGAAGACAGCGAAGCGCCAAACTACCGACTGTTTAATGACACACCTCAGAAACATACAAAAAAAGAAAGAAATAAAAAAGACAACCTCCGCGCGTGCGCAGAGCGCGAAGGTGTGACGTAGAATTACATCGTCTTGATAACATATTTTGAGCCTACCCAAGAAGTAGTCCTCTTGAAATATGAATACAGTTCACCACATACTTGGAGGAAATGTTTTTTTTTTCTTTTAGTCTGGTGCAAGGTAAATGATTTTGGGATATTAGTTTGTTACTGCATCACTTACTTTCCGCAACTGGGACATGTTCCTTAAAGCGCCTAATTAGATAGATAATTATTTAAAAAATTAATTACTTGAATTGAATTATGGGGTTTTACGTGCCAAAACCACTTTCTGATTATGAGGCACGCCGTAGGGGATGACTCCGGAAATTTCGACCACCTGGGGTTCTTTAACGTGCACCTAAATCTAAGTATAAGGGTGTTTTCGCCCCCATCGAAATGCGGCCGCCACGGCCAGGATTCGATCCCGCGACCTCGTGCTTAGCAGCCCAACACCATAGCCACTGAGCAACCTCGGCGGGCGATGTTAATTAATTCAACTCACTCTTCTGCAATGTCTGTTGCAAGAGCCATCAACCTCCAAGTAAGCCAGCTTATGTGATAATAGGATCTATAAGTATTACAAGTCCTAGGTACTACCTGCTCAACATGCCGACGCCGAGATAAGGAGCGGACAAAAACGACGCCAAGATACTTATATTCATAAACATTCTGAATAATAGTATTGTTAATTTCACGCTCAATTATATCCGGTTCCTTTTACATTGGAGCGGTTATACGCTAGGTTCTCGCGGTTTGTGTGCGTAGGCAAAAAATTTGAGGGCCACCCCACAGATAAAAGAGCTAAAGCATGAAGCAAAAGAGTATCGCCGGGTGTGCCCAGCTGCGCTTAATCGCGAGAAGTGTAGAAACGTATTGTGACAAAAAAATATCGTAATAAAGGAATAGACCCTGTTTCGTATGGATTGCAGTTTGACGTCACGGACTCTATGGGCAAACCACGTAACCTTATCTCAGTTCCCTTCCACCCGTGCAATGGTATAGGCCGCGTGCGGTGAGGACTGCGGAACAGCGCGCCTACGAAGAACATCGTGGTGAATAGAAGCGGTAATGTACTGTCGCGACCTTTTTGAGCGTGAACACCGGGGCGCGTGGCTTTCCATACTGCCAGCGCCGTTTAGCGGCGGCACCGAGAACCAGTGCGCATGCGCATTGTGTCTGGCATGTGAGAATTCTACCTTCGCGCGCATTCCGTTACGCAAGCACGCATGTGTCGTCCGCTACACGGGCACCGCGATAAGGGGCCGTGGACTTCAAGAGGGGTACAGTGTTGAACTTGCAATTACGTTCCGCACGATGTGTGAATAAACTTGAAACTATGTTATTATTTGCCGACGTTCCCAAGGTCATTGTTGGTCTTGGCTAGGCGAATGCCACCCATGCGTATTATACTTGTGGGCGTATTATAACAGATACACTCTCTGTATTCGAGGAAGGTATATATACTCGTTCACATCACCCCATTGATCCGAGCAGCTGCTGACCCTCAGCATGGCCTGTGTTCGTAAAGAAGAGAGGTTGGACATCGTCAAACTTTCACTCAAGGGATATTCTCAGCTATCCATCCGTTCCGATGGTGCAGAGGCTGCTAAAAACTACCAGCGTGATTATCCAAGCAATCGGCAAGGAAGCCCGCATTTTTTACGCCCCACATAGGCGTCGACCAAAGGCAACGACGAATGAAGAGGGCGCAGGCTTGTGGTAGCTGCAGCCAGGGAAAACTGGTGTGCCCGAGCTACTAGATGTGGACGCTTCCGTTGTCAGCGTGCGGCGACGCTTCAGGAGTGCTGGGCCGCGAAGTTCTGTGGCTGCGCAAGAGCCCGTCCTCACGGCGTCGATCAAGGCGTCACGACTGCTCTTTGCCGAAACGCGCGCCTCGTGGACTTCCGTGGCGGAGGTCGGGCAATTTTCTCGGTCGAGCTGCCTTTTTCAACATGTCAAAACCAACGCGTGCGAGTGTGGCGAGCAAAAGGGACACAATAACAAAATTTTCTGAACGAACGTTATTTTGTGTGACGGAGTGAACTTGATATGATTTGCATGCAGTTACGAACCAGCCAATGTGCAGCGAGTCGACGCGAGCGGGCGCGCCCGCGTGAAGGCTGGGGCGCGGTGTCAAGCCACGGACTCGGGCCTCTACAACGCATCAAGAGCGCTCTTACTTCGCAGCGCTACTGTAGCGAAAAATTGGACAACGCGCTCCTGCCCTGCGCACGCATCGCTTTCCCAGATGCTGGTTTTGGGTTCCAGCACCACCTTGCGCCGCTGCACACTGCGAAGGTTGTGCAAGAGCACCTAGAAACTCGTAGGGTCTCCTGGCCGGCCAAGGGCTTTGGCGTGATCATTTGCAAAAATGAGTGGAGGCGCAAAAAAGCAGCCATATGTTGCGACACCCGATTTTATCGACGACTGTGGACGAGTTGTGGGCAGCTATTTGCCAAATATGGGAGTATCTTAGAAGAAGTAATAACGTTGTGCTTGCCGTGTAGTCTTCACTGCCGTCTACAATGGCAGCAGTGGTTTCTGCAAAAGGGAATATTGCAAAATATTAACAAAAAATCCAAACAGAGCATAATTGCACTTTGCAGCTGTTACTTCTCTAAGTGTTTCAATATTTTGAGAACAGTACAAAAAAGTTCAGACGCTTCTGTTTCTTGGCCTGTTTTCTGCATTGTGTGACTAAAAGAACCCGAGAGAAACGACAAAATAAATCTAGGTAACGATATCTAGATAACTAAGGTGACGCTAAGCATGAGGAACGCCCTGTTTGAACTGGAGGCATCCTAATTTTCGCTACAGTCATTATGCGGTCGCCACCGAGGATAAAAAAGAAAAAAAGAAGAGCTAGCAGACGACAAGCGAACGCTTCGATGACGTGATGCGCGCGAAGGGTAGCTGCACTCGTGGCGCATGCGCACAAATATTGTGAGGCGCCGCTTAAAGGCGCTGGTACTGCATAAAGACACGGGCTCCCGTGTTCACGCTCAAAAAGATCGCGACTGTACGTGGCGATGGCGGGCGGCACGTAATACGGACGAAGATCGTGCCGCAAAGGCCGAGCGTATGCACATTTGGTTGGTACCGACTCCACTCCCATCGTAATTGTAGGTGATTTCAACATAGACGTGTCACGGACAGACGGAACGCGCTTCGTGGTGTTTCTCTTGGAAAGGTTCGGCAATGAATGTTACACAAACATCAGTGTGCCCACGACGCGCCATCGGTCCTGTCTAGGCCTCACATTGACCAAGAGCCTTTCCAGTGTCGCTGGCCGTAAATCATAGCGATCATAATGCGATAGTCACCTTGGTGACCAAACAATAAGTAAGAAAAAAAGCAAACAACAGAAGGTTAAAAATAAAACGAAGCAGGGAATGTGCCACGTAATAAAACAACAACAACAAAAAATCGCGAAAAAACGAAATTCATTGTGGTATGTGCCTTTTATTTCCAATCAATCAACATATTTATTACCAACATATTCATCATCATTTACACAGCTCCGCTGTTCATCCACCTTCACAGAGTGAAATGGCTCTGAATTTTCTTTCAAATCTCATACAAACGATCTTTTTCAGATTGATTCATTTCCAACTTAACCACTAGCTATTTATTGTAGTGAAATAGCTCTGAACTGCGTTAGTCCTAAAATGAACTTAGTTTTCAATAAGAACAGTTGACAGTTACTTTAGTATACACTAAAGAGGATGAAAGCGAAAGTCTGCCCGCTCACGTCACATTCATTACATTACTTGACATTTTCATTCTAATGCACTGTTGCTTCTTGTTACTTGTTTTCTCCACCCAAAGGTAGTGTGTTGGAGTGCCTTAATTAACTCTATTCAACTGTGTCATAATTAAATTAGAACATTTATTTATATTGCAGTACTGAGACCTAGTACGTGAATGTTCGTTCATGTGTTTATTTGTCCTGTTTGGTGATTATTGACAACTTTCCGACGATAACTATCACGTAAGGGAAGAGGAGTCGCCGGCGCCACACATAGGAACGAACCTCTGCTTAAATACATTTAATAAAAAAAAATTCAGCCCACTTAACACCAAAGGTCGCCGTTTCGACTCCCATCAACGGTCATAGGTTCAAGTGCATTAATTAACTCTATTTTAATTAGCCGTGTCCCTATTAACATCGCCTTAATTAACACCAAAGGTAGCGGATTCGACTCCCTACCTTCACGGTGTCAGTTGAAATCCCACCAAAGGCCGAGCGTCCGACTAGTTCAAGTGTTTAATTAACTTAGCCTTAATTAGCACCAAAGGTCGTGGGTTCTACTCCGTATGAACTTTGGTGCCATGAACGCCGGACCCGGACGGCGTAAAGCCTGACATCGGATTTTTCGTCCCATGAACCGTCTAAGGATATCGCCTTAATATGTGGTTGTCTGCGAAGATTCTCATGCCACATTCAATAGGCTCATTGATATTGTTTGTATATAGTAAGAAAAGTAGCCAGCCTAACACAGACTGTTGTGGAACTCCTGACGTAGCATTCACAACTATAGATTGCACTCCGTCCACCTGTACGCATTGTTTTGGTCACGTACGCATTCTTCTTTCCAAGAAATGATTAGGGGGTTGATATTAAAACAACGCTAAATTTTGTATTAAAAGGCAATGGCGAACTGAATTGAATGCCTTACAGAAGTCTAAGAAAGGGCAGTCGACGGAACTAAAGTAATCCAGGGCTGCAGAAAGTTCATGCTAAGTTGGATTAATTATGTGACACAAGAGAATCGCTTTCTGATTTCACGCTTAACGGAGTGAAGAGCGAGGTATTATTTATATGTATAACAATTGACTTGAATAAGATATGTTCCAGCACTTTGCAACAAACAAAAGTTAAAGAGATGGGACGGTAATTTGCAACTGTATTTCGATGACCTAATTTATGAACTGAAACAACCGATGCTATTTTTCAGTCGGTTGGAAGCTCGCCATTTTTTTAGCAATTTTAGAAGATAATTTTAGGATGCGCGACACGTTATATGACCAAGACTTAAGCAAGGCATTAAGCAAACAGTCAGGGCCAATAGCCTTTGTGCGGTCTAAACCGTTAAGCAAAATTTGTGTGCCACGTTGCTCAATCACCAAGTCACCCATGAATAACGATTCATATTTTGACAATTCAAAGGGTATCTAAAGTGTCCAGAAAACACAGATCTGAAATACAAGTTTAAAAGTTCGCCTTTATATCGAGCATCATTAATAATTTCGTCTCCGTTTTTGAGAGCAAGAATCGATATGTTATTCTCCTTGTTACATTTAGAACATTTATTTGCGTTTTTTTTCATTCGAGTATCGATTACTTCAAAATAGGTTGCATGATGGCGGTTGTACGGGCGCCCCGTTCACGCCATTCGTTATCTCTCTCAGTTTACCAAAGTGTCCTGCAGATGGATTCTGCCTGTGTGATCTACAAATTTTTTGCCTTCTCCGAATCAACGCGTTAAGAGATTTGTTAAGGGAATATGGTTTACTCTTAATAGGTAGTTTTCAGATATCATAACCGAAGATAGCCGAAGATGGGACAAGGCAGTCACGTAATTATAAGTTCTTAGTCTTAAATAAATTTTTGAAACTGTACAACACGCGACGAGACAGGAGACATTGAACACTTACTGTGGTCGTGCCCGAAATTTCAAGATGAAAGGGACGGCCTCCTCGAAAACCTGAAACATGCATGCGCAAACATGCATGCATAAAACGCATGCTTCCGCATGAGTGCCTGCAACAGCTAGCTTGTGTTCCTTAAAGGATCAGTTATAGCCCGCAAAGAAACTTCACGTCTCCTTATCCCATTCTTAAGAGAAACTGATCTGATGGCCATGTGGTGAAACACCACAGTGATTCTATAAGAATCGCTCAGGCAGAACAATTGCAGCCTTGATCGCCAGGCTAAACTCGCCTGCTGCTACATCTCACCACCACCACCATCACCACAAATACCAGAGTTCTGCCTTTCGGCAAGGGTCTCAATAAAAACAAAGCACGCCTCCAAAAAAAATTATGAGGTTTTACGTGCCAAAACCACTTTTTCATTATGAGGCACGTCGTAGCGGAGAAATCCGGAAATTTCGACCACCTGGGGTTCTTTAACGTGCACCTAAATCTAAGTACACTGGTGTTTTCGCATTTCGCTCCCATCGAAATGTGGCCGCTGTGGCCGGGATTCGATCCCGTGACCTCGTGCTCAGCTTTACACCATAGCCACTGAGCTACCACGGCGGGCAGCACGCCGCCAAAGCTGCATTCATTCCTTGTACCTTTGTGTAACTGAACATGCGTAGGCTTATACAAGAAAATTTTGCTGATTCTATGTCCATCACAGGTAAGTGCAGCATTGTGGGCACATGTTCCAGGCAAACATTCTGTACATTAGACTGATTCCGGTGTACTTGTAAAAGAAAACATCTAAGAAACATTCCCCTTGACTAGGAATCGAAACAGACGTGACTGAATCAAGGCACATAGGTTCAGGAAATCGATCATTACAACCGTGAATCCATGTTGCGTATCGAAAGTGAGGGGCTGTTGGTTCCAGTCAAAGTCAGAAAGGTTGAAGGTGCCACCAATAATGACGTACTCAGACTTAAATGCACTGAGGCAGAAGCTAACGCTTGCAATTCTTGAACCGAACCCAATAGAAACCGATAGGGAGAATAAACTGCCAACGAGTTACCATTAACAAGTTTTAACTGACACCACATAACCTCGCACGTGTCTTTAGGAATGTCATCTCGAGATGATGGGATGTTGATCTATTAAGATTAAAACACCCCCTCCATGGCTGTTGCGATCTTTTCTTTAGCACATAACGTTGACATGAAACACGTTATGTGTTTCATGTCAACATGTCGCTATATCTTTACACAACCAAGACTCAATGCAAATAAGAGTTGATTTGACCATTAAGCAAACTGCCAAACATGCCGTCTTCTTTCGCGCACAGGCTCGGAATAATCTTCTGACACACTGACACCAGTGCCGTTGAGCTTCCTGGCCTGTCCCAAAATGTATTTTTCTTTCAATTATGCAAATGGAAATCAGTGGGTGATTTTTCCCCGACCGGAAGTTTCATAATCCATGCGCTTTTTCTAATGTTTTGGGACGTATGTCCAGATGTATAGAGCACATCGCAGACCAAGATTCTCGTGCACTATATTTGTCAACAATACCACAAAACACTAGGTATTTTTTTCGGCTACGGTTTTCCAAATAGTCTACTTTTCCGTAAAGGAACACAATCAGTTGGTTACAACCTCGGCAACTTTTGTTTCTATTCTGTCACTGCCGACTTTAGTTGTGATAGCCATGTAATGTTTAGCTTCGATGCTGGTTATCTGTGGCGCCATACTTTTGATAACCACACTTTGCTCATGCTCATTGGTTTGAATAGTTTAAAGCTGTGAATTGATTGACTCTTGCCCATCAAGAACCATTTCTAACATAGACTCAGTATCTGAATCGGGAGTGACTCCACGTCACTACGCATAATTACCAGCATGCGACGTAAATAGGGAGTTCGAAATTTCGCGTACGCAAACGGGTTTGGGCACCCAAAGGGACGTTTACGTATGCAAACTTCCTAAAGTCGTAAACGGTGCCGTGAGCTATATCTGGACACGGAAGGCCTTTTAACGCAAGGTAACAAGGCTTGAGGTGGAAACGGCAATATAGTAATGACAAGAGCTCCACTAAAATAGCGTTCGCTAACCTGCAAAAATAGTGCGCGAGTGGCACAGTAATCATAGTGCCGCTCTCACGCCGCGTCCATCGCAAGCATATCATACCGCATCGGCAGAATGCAACAGTCTGCACCCGTTGCAGCCTACTCGAGCACACACACGACGTGGGCCCGTCCTAGAGACAGTGCGACTCCACATGTGGCCGTCCACCGCACCGTGTTAAGATAGATGGCTGCCACTAGTCGCCAATGTGCAGAAACTGCTAAAACTCGCGCACATTGCCACCGATAAATCTTGTCCTGTAAAAAAAAGAAAAAAAAAGAGGCTTGAGTTAGATTCCGATGCAAGACATGGTACATAGAAGACGCCAGAAGAGGACGCCGCGTGTATACGCAGATAAAATAAACAGGATGTGGCAAATGAAGGTCCCAGGGCCTTCATATGGGGCTATATGTGTTCTTGGATGTCAAGAGAGGATCGAAACATCTAATGATAACTTCACGTGGCAGTAATTGCTGCCTTGAGCACATTGCTTGGAATGCAACTTCGACTGCCGCAAGGACGCCTTGTACTGGTACCAAAAGCAACTGCAAGCTTCCTTGTCTTTTGCGTCAATCTCGAGAAAAAAAATTACCGACGATTACGTTACTTCCTAATGCGAAATTTGAGCGCAGCAAATAAGCTGTTTCACCTTTTCGATAGATTTAGGCAAAGAAATCGAGCAACACATGTATGCGCTATCACAGAATTTTTTTTTATTTTTCACACGTATTCCTTTAACAAAGACTCCACTAACAGTTCTTGACAGTGCTCGGGCTGCTCATCCAGCGAAACCGTGTTAACGGTGAAACTGTCAACAAGCTCGTGGGCAAAGCGGCCGCGGCAATGAGACTCATCAAGAGGGTGTCCAACAGAAGAGCGGGGATGAAGGAGGAGAGCCTGACTAGGCTCGTTCAATCCTTCGCAGTTAGCCACATAACGTACGTTGCCGCCTTCCACAACTGGAGGCCGAGCGAACGTAAGAAGATAGACGCCACCATACGCAAGGCGTATAAGGCGGCACTCGGCCTCCTCGGGAGCACGAGTACCGAAAAATTCATGGCGCTGGGAGTCCACAACACGCTGGACGAAATAGCCGAAGCACAGAGAACGGCGCAACTAGAGCGTCTCTCTGAAACGAGAACCGGAAGACAGATACTGCGGGACCTTGGCCTCGAGCCGAGGGAAGGCAACCAGCAGGGAGACGTACCTATACCGGACAGCATCAACAGAAAGCTCAGGGTCTACCCGATCCCGAGGAACGTGAACCCCGAGCACAACAAGGAGCGGAGGTTGGCGAGGGCCAGGGCTCTCGTGGACCTCCACGCCAGAGAAGAAGGCGCCGTCTACGTGGACGCGGCGGAGTATCGAGGGAGCAGCGACGCATACGCGGTGGTGGCTGTCGGGGCATCGACGGGTGCAACGAAGACCGCGGCGAGCGTCCGGACTCGAGAGGCCCACCGAGCGGAGGAGGTGGCCATCGCCTTGGCCATTTCCGACCCCGGATGCACTACAGTGTTGTGTGACTCTAGAACGGCAGTGAAGAACTACGCCAAGGGTAGGGTATGTAGTGAGGCCGCGCGCATACTGCGCAATGCCGAACACATCGAACACAAAAGAGCTGTGGTGATCAAGTGGTTTCCGGCCCATATGGGCAGTGACGTGTCGGAACGCGGGAACGTGAACCACAACGAGACGGCCAACTCAGCCGCGCGAGGACTAACCAACCGCGCAGCTGCAAGCACGGCCGACTCGGAGTGTTGGTCGTGGTGCAGTGCCAAGGACAAGATGAGCACCTTCAACGAAATAGTGAAGTGGTACAGACTTAACAGACAGACTATGCCGCCACCTCACCCGGGGCTTACCCGGAAGGAGGCAGTGCTATACAGGCAATTACAGACGGGGTCCCTGCTCACCCCGGTGCTAGCTAAGCACGTGTGTCCGAGCGTGTACGCAAGTGACGTGTGTAGACTGTGCGCTAAGGAGAGAGCCACCGCGGCCCACATCCTTTGGGACTGTAGTATAAATCCGCGAGAGGCCAGCGAGAAGACAACGATCCCGCCGCAGCTAGAGGCTGCAACGAGGAGCTATGACCAAGAGACACAACTCAAGGCCGTCCAGCAGGTCTCGGCAGCTCTAGAGAGGCAGCGACCGCGCGAAACCGAGGAGAAGGGAGCAGCACCCCCAGGAAGGGGGCGGCGACCCTCTCGGATCCCCGGAAGTAGCGAGGCACGCAGACCTCGAGGAGCACAATGCACGAGACTGACGTAGTGGCCGCGTCGCGGTGAAAGCTTGTCCTCCCTGCGTGGAGGGAGCCTAACCGACTCTGCAGGCAGTTTCACTAAAGTTGTTCTCTCTCTCTCTCTCTCTCTTCTTGACAGTCATGAAGGAAGCTTTGTGGTCGGAGAAATAGACTGATATATGTTCGACTTGGTACACCAATGCTTGATTCTCAAAGACGAGATCTATACAAGTGCCTCGCGAGGTTGTCACAGCCGTGGGACGCGTTACGAGCGAGAGGAACGGGATGTTCTCCCGCATAAGTGTTAGGAAATTGCTGTTTGTCTTTATGTCAACATTAAAGTCCCCCACTACTAACATCGGTGTGGATCGATGGACGGTTAATGCGAGTTGCAGGAAGTGCACGACGTCTTTCGTGAGTGCGGTAGCGGACTCACGAAAGCGGTATCAGTCGGTCGCTGCTAGCGCTGGGGGGATGAAAGGGGGGCGGAGCTGGTTACGAGGCCGACGATAACGCCGACGACGACGCGAAACCCAGGAACGGACGCCAAAGAGCCATTTGTGTAGCCAGCCCTCCTCCACAGTCTCTCCTCCTCCCTTCCATCATCCTCCCTCGCCCGGAGAGCCGACAGCGCGCATGCGCGGCGGCGGAGCAGATTCGTCGGCGAGCTGGTTACGAGGCCGACGACAACGCCGACGACGACGCGAAACCCAGGAACGGACGCCAAAGAGCCATTTGTGTAGCCAGCCATCCTCCACAGTCTCTCCTCCTCCCTTCCATCATCCTCCCTCGCCCGGAGAGCCGACAGCGCGCATGCGCGGCGGCGGAGCAGATTCGTCGGCGAGCTGGTTACGAGGCCGACGACAACGCCGACGACGACGCGAAACCCAGGAACGGACGCCAAAGAGCCATTTGTGTAGCCAGCCATCCTCCACAGTCTCTCCTCCTCCCTTCCATCATCCTCCCTCGCCCGGAGAGCCGACAGCGCGCATGCGCGGCGGCGGAGCAGCAGATTCGTCGGCGAGCTGGTTACGAGGCCGACGCCGACAACGCCGACGACGACGACGACGCGAAACCCAGGAACGGACGCCAAAGAGCTGCGCTCTAAAAAGAAAAATCGCAAAGCAGCGTCGCTTCCTGCACATGGTAGGCTTCACTCGGCATCGCCAGCTGCCCTCACCTTTTGCACCAACGCTCCATCAGCACCCACCAATGTTCACAATGCAATAACCGTCAGCACATCTCAACCAGGAGACTGCAGCTACCAGTCTCCGGCTCTAGTGACCCGCCCTGCCACTGACTCCATGGCGGAGTGGCAAAACACTAATCAGGCCTCAGTCCCGTCTTTAGCAGGAACCAATAAATCTCCGCCAGCCCACTGGCAGAAAAATGTGCCAAAAAATCCAGATACACCAAATTTCAGTACCCGGACGCCCAAAGCTTCTATGCCAGATACATCCGCGCCACGGGTCGCAGAATCACAGGAGATTGCCCGTATATGCCGGAACCATAACGCTGATAAGGCTAAGGCAAAGGGATATAACAGTGCACGAAAGAAGAACACGTCGTCCACCGGCGACGGGTTGTTTTTTCGCGCGCTTTCATTTTCCTTCACCTTATCCTTTCTACAGTCCAGTTAAAACAACAAATTTCCCATATATATATACGTTCCTTGGCTTCACTGTCTGTGGACTTCGTATAGGGAGGGTTCTGGCTTGCAGAAATCGGCTCCCTCGGTTCCCTCCCCCTATCGCCACACTTCATTTAACATATATATATATATATATATATATATATATATATATATATATATATATATATATATATATATATATATATATATATATATATATATATATATATATATATATATTTAGAAACGAAGGTGCACACTTACGAAAATTGCATCTTTAATGATTGTAACGTTTCGGCCGTGGCACGGCCTTCGTCAGAATAAACATGCATACAAGCGCGCAGCCGCTTTTATGGGCATGCGCACGTGGGCGTAATCAGTAGTACATGCACGTACTACTACTACTAATATATATATATATATATATATATATATATATATATATATATATATATATATATATATATATATATATATATATATATATATAGTGACTGCGGATCCGGATCATGCGACTGAAATAATCAGAAGAACAAGAATAGGCTGGGGTGCGTTTGGCAGGCATTCTCAGATCATGAACAGCAGGTTCCCATTATCCGTCAAGAGAAAAGTGTATAACAGCTGTGTCTTACCAGTACTCACGTACGGGGCACAAACCTGGAGGCTTACGAAAAGGGTTCTACTTAAATTGAGGACGACTCAACGAGCTATGGAAAGAAGAATGATCGGTGTAACGTTAAGGGATAAGAAAAGAGCAGATTGGGTGAGGGAACAAACGCGAGTTAATGATATCTTAGTTGAAATCAAGAAAAAGAAATGGACATGGGCGGGACATGTAATGAGGAGGGAAGATAACCGATGGTCATTGAAGGTTACGGACTGGATTCCAAGGGAAGCGAAGCGTAGCAGGGGGCGGCAGTAAGTTAGGTGGACGGATGAGATTAAGAAGTGTGCAGGGACAACATGGCCACAATTAGTACATGACCGGGGTAGTTGCAGAAGAGTATGGGAGAGGCCTTTGCCCTGCAGTGGCCGAAACCAGGCTGGTGATATATATATATATATATATATATATATATATATATATATATATATATATATATATATATATATATATATAGAGAGAGAGAGAGAGAGAGAGAGAGACTTGGCAAATACCATGGTTCACCAACAACGGAGGAGACCATTGGCAACGTCGTGGAATCTACAAACCGTGCACAGCCGAAGTTGTTGGGCATACGAACATATATACTTAAAATACCCGCAGCTTGCTTCTTAGCACGTTCACCTCATTGTTTCAGATAGCGAATCTGGTGTCGTGCTGAGGAAATGCACGAGTTGTCTTTGCCGACGCGCCGACGTTCCGCGTCTGCATGCACTCGAGCTGTCACATTGCGGCCGTGAACGCCGCAGACGCGATCGCAGAATTCAATGGTCGCTGGTTCAATTCCTGCCCGTGGCGGCCGCAGACCGATGGGAACTGAATGCTTGAGGAAGCTGCACCTTCGAAAATTGCTACCGATGGGCTACTTCTGCACCAGACTTTATTTCAATGTCGCGCGCTTATTCATGTTCTTCTTTTCTCAGAAGCTGTATGTAATAAAATATTTCTACAGTTGTCGCACATAATCATCAAAACAATACAAAATCCATTTCGCTAGAATAGTAGCTTGGGCTTGTTGGTTTTCCATCCTGCCGCGCTGGGCCAGAGTCTGAAAGTGCGACGGAGTCGACGGGGTTGCCCGGTGCAAAATGCGCACGCAGAGCCTGCCTGTGGGACAAGTGGTGACGTGTTTGAACGAACATTGGCTCTCGTTGCTTACTTCTGACAAGGAGGGCGGCTTCGGTAAATCAGGAAAACAAAATCTGCTAAGCCGCTCTTATTTAGCCACGTGACTGCGATGATGCACCAGAGCTAACTGACGACACGTATATCACCTTAGACACCCATATGTCAGTCAAAAACTTAAACAAAGAGCGCTTCGCTTTGGCTCCCGAAATTAAAATTAAATTAAGGGGTTTTACGTGCCAAAACCACTTTCTGATTATGAGGCACGCCATAGTGGAGGACTCCGGAAATATCGACCCCCTGGGGTTCTTTAACGTGCACCTAAATCTAAGTGCATGGGTGTTTTCGCAGCACCCGCCGTGGTTGCTCAGTGGCTATGGTGTTGGGCTGCTGAGCACGAGGTCGCGGGATCGAATCCCGGCCACGGCGGCCGCATTTCGATGGGGGCGAAATGCGAAAACACCCGTGTGCTTAGATTTAGGTGCACGTTAAAGAACCCCAGGTGGTCAAAATTTCCGGAGTCCTCCACTACGGCGTGCCTCATAATCAGAAAGTGGTTTTGGCACGTAAAACCCCAAATATTATTATGTTTTCGCATTTTGCCACCATCGAAATGCGGCCGCCGTGGCCGGGATTCGATCCCGCGACCGCGTGCTCAGCAGCCGAACACCAGATCCACTGAGCAACCACGGCGGGTAATTGGCTCCTGAGGCGTTATCAGATTATAGTGTTAATTGTCGCCGTTTGAATAACGTGTCTTAAAACATAGCTTTTACTGCGCTAAATTATTCGCGAGAAATTCACGATGACCAAGCTTTAATGTAAATACTGACAAGTGGTTTGAGATCACGCTTACTGGACAGTTAAAGTCGCGGAGATATAACAGTAATATATAAGCGCCAGTGACAAAATGCTTCAGCTAAGTCGGGCCAGGTTTTACAAAATCCTCACGTGAGTTACGAGAATCCAACTAACTTAGCATTGTTCGCTTTTTTCTTGAGGAGCTTAAAGTATTTTTTACTATGGGCTTAGCTCGCTAATTAACCATGATAATTAACCTACATTGAAAGCATTGATTCAAATGCAATATAGAAGTTGTAGAGGCAATTGAGAAATATCCGAATAAGTTTTTCCATCGTGACAGATTCTATGGCTGTAATTTTTTTTACGGACTGTAGACAAAGGGCGCGAGATATAAAAAACGCACCACCTTACCACGCGCTTACGCGCAGCAAACACTGCTGTCCAGTAACACAGCACGAACGAATGATCGATGCTGCTCGCAGACCGAAGGCACGAAGAGGCCTTGAGCCAAGGAGATGGATCGAATGTTGGCTTCCGCTTTTGTCGAGATATCTGGTCGGTTGAAGTGATGGGATATGCAATGAATAACGCACCACAGTTGTTGAAAGCTACGTCAGTGTTTTCGCTGCTGAGACGCGGCGTGAAGGGCGAGGAGATTTCGGTGGCGGATGGCGATGTATCCGAGACGATGGCCGTCGCCTGTAATCTTTTCTTGCGGCATATTTATGCTTACGGCTTTCGTGCAGCTCCCATCTTTCGTTGGTAGCATGTCTGGGGCACTAATGTCGCTGCGCGTAAGCGCGTAGTGACGTGGTATTTTTTCAAATTTCGCGCGCTTTCTCTAAGCTCGGAAAAAAATAACACTACAGCAGCGATCATTAGGGAAATTATTCGGATCGTTCCTAATAGGCTCTACAACTTTTACATTGAAGATTTTGCGTTTAAGCTAATGCTTTAAATATTGGTTCCTTAATTATTGTTAAGTAATAACGCAAGACCATAGTAAAGAATACTTTGAGTTGTTCAAGAGGACGGCTAACAATTCTAATTTGTTTGCATTCTTGTAATTCACACATGGAATTATTAAAGTTTGGCCCTACTTATCTGAAACGCCACGTATAATGTACTACGTCTTTTTTATTTTCAATAAAACTTTAAAATATTAGCAAAATTTACTTTTTCAGGTGCTTACTCCTTCCTAGAAATGTGGCTTGTTAATCGATTCTCGAGAGCCTCTTTGACGCAGTGTGCGGAAACTAGCTGTAACGCAAATTTTGCTGGTCAGAATATCAGTTAGTGAAAAACCACTGATTGGCCAAGTAAACGTTGCGATTTCTTGTACAAGAGTAATGTATGCCCCTGAAAATAAAGCACCTAGACAAACGGAAGTCACTTGTCTTTCACAGACGATATTAAAAAAAGTGTTTCTGAAGTGAAAAAGAAAATAATATAGAGTAGACTCGGCGTGAGCCATAGCCGGAAGAACTGAACTAACATTTTAGATTTGATATTTGACAGCAAGGGACGCTTTTGCATTTCATTAAATGCAGTTGCACATCATTACATTCATGAAAGTGCTACCAAAATTTCGACTTGGTCATGCCACAGCTGTTTTGCCGTGACCTCACTTTCATGATATGACTGCCGCAAGGAATATTCTGCAAGTTTTCGTGGCAGTCGCTACTTCCTAAATTTCTGGTAAGGAAAGAGACATTGCAGGTTTTGTACAATAACTTACAGGGTCCTTTATGAAAGTAGTGCGCATGATTTTATTATGACGCGGCTATCCATGGCAGCGCAGTAAAACCGGTAGGGAAATGTGGCGAGTCTTTTGCCCTACACATGAGCACATTTGCGGTACGTGGGATAGTGACCGAGGATCTGCAAATGCGCAAGCTCTGCACGAAGCTTGTGCCGGAAGTGTTGACGGAAGATCAGAAAGAACTTCGAGTTTTCCGCTGTCAAGGATTGTTGGGTTTTATTCAAAATGAGCCGGACTTTCTTAACTCTGTCGTAACCGGAGACGAATCCTGGAGGTTCGAGTACGACCCAGAATCGAAATGGCAGAGCGGCGAGTGGCACACAAAATCACCCTCCCCGCCCCAAGAAACGCGAATGAGCAAGTCTCGCATGGAAACAATGTGCACTGTCTTCTTTGACGCCCAAGGAATCGTACATTTTGAGTTTGTACCGCAGGAAGAGACTGTCAACACAGCCTTTGACCTGGATGTGCTCAAGAGACTGAAACGCCGGGTCGCGCGTGTGAGGGCTGACATCAAAGACACGGTCAAGCTCAACCATGACAATGCCCCCAGCCACACGTCCTTCATCGTTACCAACTTACTGGCCCGGAGGGACACCCCGGTGGTCTCCCACCCCCTTACAGTCCCGACTTGGCTCCGTGCGACTTTTTTTTTTTTCCCGACTGAAGAGAGTGTTGAAAGGAACGCATTGGGAGACCGTGGAAAACATCCAAAAACATGTTACAGCGTTCCTGAGAGACATTCCCCTCGAGGACTTTCAGGGTGTCTTCCAGGCGGGGCAGACATGTCTCCGCAAGTGTATTGATGCAGGGGGAGTGTATTTTGAAGAATTTGAACCATTTACAGGTCCGGTCAGCAAATCTATTTTTCCCGGAAAATGTGCATTACTTTCATAATGGACCCTGTACATCACCAAGAGAAGAAAAAGACTTAGAAGCTCCCTAAATATGAGATGCATAAGGCAGCACTGATTATGAAACCGCATCAAAATTATTTCTTCCTTGCATACTGAACAAATCGACATCATGTAAAAGTATATAGCTATGAAATACCACTTTTGAATGCATTTGTTACCGCGTGCAATACTTAAGCTTCTCCACCCAGATTGCGTCTTTTGATAGACTGATTGATGAGGCTAAACGTTCGAAATGAACGCTGCGGCTATGATGGTGCAGGATTTGGGATCGATTTTGCTCGCCTGAGGATCGCTAACTTGCACCACCGAGGCGTGTCTGGCAGTTCCGCCTCACCCGGGATGCGGCCGGAAAAGCAACTCGCTACCTCGTGCATAGAAACAAAGCGGTGCCGCCGCTTAGAGAAAGAAAGCAGCATTACGCATTTTTCTAATGTTGGGAACTAGTTATCTTTTCTTAACCTGAGGGCCCCCATAGGTTGACCATTTATATTCTATAGGCGCCGCGCTATTACGTCCGACGTCTACAAGAAAAAGAAGAAGAGAAGAAAAAGCCCCGCTGCCACACCCGCTCCTCGCCTGCGGCTGCCGCTAAAACGGTGGAGCCTGCCGTTGTTCGTGAACGAGTGCATATCCGCGGCGCCGGTGAATTCTTCTTGATTACGTTTTACATTTGGTTTCCTTTACCTATGACGGTCGGCGGTGGGTTGAAGAGGGAGGCATAAATAGCGGCCAAGTGGCAAAGGGAGTGCGATTGCGAAGCAATTGGTTTTCCTTGGAAGTGCGAGTTGCATGCAAACCGTTGAGTAGAGGCTTTTGTAACCGAGATTTGACCGTACGCCTCCTTTTTTTCTCGTTACTCGTTAAATGGTTAAATGGTTGCTCAAGGGGACGTTAAATGGTTGTTCAAGGGGAATCGCTAATGTGAGGTAAGCACCTCTGAGGAAATTTAGTTTTAGTTACTTAGTTTTAGAACCGGTCGAGATCAAATCAGCACCATCAAAATCATCGCTTACGCGCACTGCAGCCCGAAGACTCCTTCCGGCGAATTATCCTTGTCTTCCGCCAGCCGACTACACCCTGTACCTTATCTTATACGGCACTTGACTACATTGTTCCCTTTGGCATCCGTTTTATTACTAATTGACTACTGGTTATCTGCACATTACCTACCCAGTTTTACTTCTACGCCATGTTCCCTTTTCATAACTTCACAACTATCATTCTCCGTTCTGTCGATTATTGTGAGGTCCTTAGCATCTCGATCTCTTTTATTTTATTAGGTTCCGTTACATAGCTTAGTACTGGTGGCATACACTGGTTCTATTTCTTGCTTCTGTAGGATAATGGCGAGATGGCGTTTATGACTGTATTTGACGTATTTGCTCCAACCCATACTAGCTCGGCAGGAAAAAAAATGTTTTCGTGATGCCCTATCGCCAGGACTGGGCAACGATACTTTCCAAATGTATCGTGATAGATATGCAAGATGCTGAGGCGATAAGTATTTGAAATACACATACAAGAGGAATAATTATATCCGATGCAATACTTGCTATATGTATTTTAAGATGCTTCGATACATGGCATGAATGAGATGAAGGGAAACTGAGGGGCCTGATTCTGTTAATCATAATTCCATTAGAAGCCAACCGATAATGGAGGAGGAGGAGGAGGAGGAGGAGAGAGAGAAGACGGGAACGTTAACCAGAAATGCGCCTGGTTGGCTATCCTACTTTGGGGGACGGGAAAGAGGGAATAGAAAGATCAGATGGGGAGAGGGAGGGAAGGGGGAGGAAAGCCGCTGTGAGCTCGCGCACGCACACGGAGGGCCTGAGTGAGTCAAAGGCGTTCACATAGGACAGCCCCCTTAAGAAAGACAAAAGTGCCATCATAGTTTTGTGGGCCGACGAGCGATGGAAACAGTCTTCAAGCAGCATCTGCACGGACAACGGCCGATCGTCCAGTCGTCGCAATGCGATAGATGATTTTTGTCTTTCCGACGGAAATCGATGACAGTGGCACAATAAATGTTCGATGTTCTTTTCCACGCCGCAGACGTCGCATGCAGCACTGTCGGTCATTGGAATCAAAGTAGTGTACGCCTTGGGGAAAGCCACTACCAACCACAGCCGGTATAGAAGCGATGCCTCACGTCGCTGAAGCCTTGGTGGAGGTCGGAGTTGGAGCAAGGGGTTCAGTTCATTCAACCTGGTGAACACTCTAAATATAAGACAACCGATAATGAAGCCAAAGAAAGCATAGGGCAAGTTATTCGTAGTTTTAATTGACAATGACAATGCACCCCTAAAGAAAGCCGAGTATCAGGCCGGGGGACGCCTGTACCCACTTGGATAACCGGTGGGTTACCGGCGGCGAGGTGGTTTTGAACCCACAACCTCCAGTGGCCGAGACGGGCCTACGGCCACGACCCGCAGCTCACGTGATCCATGGGCGTCTAATAAGGGCGTTGGCTATTGCGCTCTTCGGCTGTTAAATTTCGCTTTCCTGTGTCGCCGGAATTCATTACGATTTCAAAATTAGTAGCGTCAGCTTGCATTTCTGGAAACTGGTATATTAGGCCTACTTTGTTGGCATCGATGCCAACAAAGTAGGCAGAATGCATGCGAAACGTGCCAAAAAAGCACAATTGAAGTGCCTAAACAGACCAAGTAGAATGCCAGTTCTCCGTTCAATTATAGTTAACGCTTATTTCACGCAAAATAGGAACGTTCGGTGTATTTCCTGCAGAAATGTAGAACTAGAGGGGAATATACAGGGTGATAATTTTGATGTATTATGGCATCTTTAAAAATCGCCTCTGGCAGCTAGGATCATCCTCGTCCTCGAACTGGATTATTCGAAGAGGCGGACATTACGAGAAATCGAAGCACCTATTAAACTGCCGGCGCAGGTGCTGCCTCGGACAACTGGGGCCAGAGGCGCAACGGATAATGTGTAAGGATGAGAAGATTCCAGGTTCGGGTCCTGGCATCTCTTTCTTTCATTGTTGTTCCATTTCTTTCTTTTTTGTTGTGAAGGTATAGAAAGCACATTTAGCATAAATCTTGGACCAAAGTAATAATGTCGCCTTATTTATAATATGAAAATTTAAGGTTGCCTTTTTGCTATTGCCATCCGTATGCGCCAGCCAGCCGGTCATTTGAGACGTGCAGTGTATGTGCTGGAGTAATTGCTTTATGCAAGGTTTTATACGGAAGTGGTCGTGTATGCGAGTCGGCAGCGCACGACGCCCAGTACAGAAGGCTAGGTGGGAAATTCGTGCACCGTGTTTCAAGGAAAGCGGGCAGTTATTGCTGTCACTCCCCACCGGAAAACAAGACGAGCAGCGGAAGGCACTAGGTCCCTGCACCTTAATCATAACGATGACTTAACCGCAGTGTCTCCAGGTTTCTGAATTCTGTTATATAGCTGGTAAAACCAACTTGAAGCGCAGCACGAAGTTAATTCGGTGCGGTGAGTATTAAAGAATTGATGCGTATTTATTTGGATCCAAAACAGAGCGAGTATGGCACGTATTAATCTTGCGTCTTGTGCAGCGCTCGCGTAAAGAACGACGGCAGCAGAAAAGGAATCACACGGGACAGGAGTCAGCGCTGTGCATTTCCCTTTCTATTGTTCGAGTTAACGCGATAGCGTTGCACAGGCCACGAGATGAAGCTGTATTAAAGAAAGAAACGTCGTACGGCTCGTTCAGGCCTTTGCGATCAGCACGTCGCGTACGTGGCGGCGTTCGTCCACTGGAACAAGGCTGATAAAGACAAGATCGACGCCCTTATTAGAAAAGCGTACAGAACAGCACTGGGTCTCCCACAATACACAAGAAACGAAAAGGTACTACAACTCGGGGTCCATAACACGCTGGAGGAAATCGCGGAAGCACGGAGGATAGCGCAACTCGAAAGACTCTCTGGAACCAAGGCGGGCAGAGAAATCATGGAAAAGATCGGCTTAAACCACCACGAAATGAACGATCTCAAGACGCAGATTCACCCAGACGTCCGAGCCGCAATTAACACGGAAAATATCCTGAAGAACATGCACCCCGTGCACAATGTCGAGAGAAGAAGATGCCGCACGAAAACGATTCTCAAAAACCACGGCGCGCGATGGGGGGGGGGGGGGGGGGGGGGGGTGCTCTTTGTAGACGCCGCGCGGTCCTCCCGAAACCGGGACGACAACGGTGGTCTCGGCGCTGACAAAGGTAACTCCCTCTTCGCAATGGCGGTCGTAGGCACGAAAGGAAAGACCGTGACTGCGGGCTCCGTAAGGACCAGATCGTCGGAGGCAGTGGAAGAAACGGCAATCACATTGGCTGTAATCAACGGTTGGCAACAATACAGCACAATAATCAGCGACTCCAAGACGGCTATTAGGAATTTAACAAAGGGCTGGGTCTCCACCGAGGCGGCCAGAATCCTGAACCGCAGAGCAGAAGACTTTAAGAACGGCAAAATTACACCCAAATACCTCAAATGGATCCCAGCACATATGGGAGAAGTTACCACGAATGCCCCCCCCCCCCCCCCCCCAACCTCAACGAGAAGGCCCACCGAGTCGCGCGAAAACTAACCCACCGCGGCACGGACAGTGACGGCCCAACACCCCACAACCCCCGGGGAAGGGAGAAAGACTGCGGCGGAGGCGATGTAGAAGACGGAGGAGGCGACGACGACGAAGAAGGGATAAAAGACGACAGGGACAGACTGGTCACGTACCACGACATACTGACACACTACACGAAACAAAGAGAAGCATACCCACAACCCCACAAACAACTCAACAGGTCTCAAGAAACAGATTGAAGAAGATTGCAAACCAGAACGTTACGAAACCCAGTACACCTAAACAGAATAAATTCAACACAATATCCAGACGCGAGCTGCAAGCTCTGCAAACACGAACACGCAGACATGGCACACATCTTGTGGAAGTGCACACAGATCAGTTCAGTATACGTAGAGGACAAGATAGAACCAGACCTTCTCGAGGAGCGATGGCTAAGCGCTCTGACTAGCTCAGAACTACACGACCAATTATGGGCTATCCAGCGGGCCCGGGCAGCGGTGGAAAGGCTATGCCTCACCGCACACAATGCCCGGGTGGCCTGAGCCCGGGCTGGCAACCTCGCAGGTCCTTTGCCCATTAAAGTTTTTTTCCGTCCGTCCGTCAGCGGAGACAAGTTCCGCCTTTTAGACTTCGCGCGAAAACCCCAGCGCCGGTTCGCTGAGCATAACAGCGAGGGTATCAACAGATTTTTCAGATCACTGGGTCGTTTTCGCTCGGAAAATGTTATCTAAATTCAATAGATTGAGTCTGTTTCACTTAGAGCGCAATGCAATGCTAGTCTATCGATAAATTAACTAGTCCTGAGCAGACGCCGTACGAATTTCATGACCACGCGAGAAGCTAGAGCAGGAACCTTAAGATCGTATTTCGTTCATTATTCTTATTTTCGGATGTTCCGTCTTATTCAGACAACGATCACAGTATTCTGATTTCGATATTGACACAGTATTCTCCTTCCCGGTGTCCCAGAAGTGTCATTTACCAACGCCGCTTGACACGGCGACTCTTTAACCTCCGAGGCACACGTGACGAACTTAGTGGTGTTTCGTTTAGCAGGCCTCCTTAGTCTGTGCGCTCTCTTCTACACTGTAAAAATGTTTAGACCCATAAGGGTGTTCTTTTGTCACACTGGTAACACCCTTAGCGTTAGGACCTTAGAAAAATTTATAGAGGACGGCAACGGAGCTGTAACTAGACGTGCGATGACAAAATACATAGATGAAAGCTATGTTATCATTCTGACAGCCTTGGGCGCACAGAAATATTCGACAGGAGAGTTTCATATATCTCCCTGTGAAAGCCTCTTGACGGATATTTCTGTGCGCCCAAGGTTGTCAGAACGATTACATATTTGTCGGCCTCTATGAATATTTGTAAAAAGGCTGTTTCACATGGCGCGATTTTCAGTCAGCCACACAGCGAATTCCGTCGCTCAGCGACCGCCGCGACGTCGTGGGCTCTCCGCGACTGGATTCCAACAGGTTGGTCGCGCCGTCGCCGAGTCGCAGCGATCGGCGGGATGTGGGAGGGGCAATGTGTGTTTTACCGCGCGTTGGTAGCGCTGTTGGTAGCTATGTTTGGTAGCGTTGGTAGCGTTGGTAGCTATGTTTAGGGCGTACCCACCAGCGTTTGCGGCTTAGGAGCTTCATCAACATTTTTTAATTTCGCTTACACAATTCGTTTGAAAGGAGAAGCTGCACGCTATCCAGGTCGGGAGAAGGCCGCCGCTTCAACATAAGGCACGTACCCACTTGATCGCCGCCGTCATCAACCACTTCATCGCTACAAATTGCGCCAGCTGCTTATATAAATGCACACTCAACAGCAGTTTGTTCTACTGCAAAAGCAAATACTCATCCAGGACAAAAGTTGCGGCTTCCATAGCAACAACGAAGCTATATAGTGTGCTAAACGGAACCACCCGACCGACGCCGCACGCCATGCCGCACGCTCATACTTGCGGTGTTGTGCAGCGCTTCACTCACCGTATCTGCAAGCTGTCGTAAAGTCTATCGCAAAGTATTATCGAATAAAAATAGGAAAATTCGAATACTTGACTAGTTTCCATGTTGTTTTTATTTAACGATGCTGGCATGGATACTTCGTGAGCAGGAGGCAACCTTGCGCATCGCTGCGACGAAAATCGCGCGGCCGCAAACGCATGTGAAAGCTGTCAGCGAAAATCGCTCTGCGGCGTGCGCGGCAGAACGATTTCTTTCACCCCAATCGCGCCATGTGAAACAGCCTTAAGGGTGAGGGTGTTACCAGTACGACAAAAAATACCCTTAAGGGTGTAAACAGTTTTACAATGTATGTGCTTCCGCAGTGCGACACATATCAGATCACCTTTTTTCTTAGCAAAGAAGACAACAATTACGCCATGTCGAGAGGCCGTTTTCTTCATTCTGTGTGATAAATTGGGAATGTATGGGATAACTGCCATTTTCTTTTTGTCCTTTTCTGTAAGTGGCAGCGCAAACTCTCGCTTTAATTCCCGAATCGGTTTCTGTGACAAAAAGGATAACACACTGCTTGGGTATCCGGCATTCCTAAGTCTGCTAATCTGCTTTGAGACACTTTCACTCATCATGTGCACACAAGATTTTGCCGTGGCTGACTGCAACTTCGAAACCACTATGTCATTTTTTACAATCTTCGAATGTGCTGAGTTGAAGCTCACCACTTGCTTGGTCGATCGGGGGCAATATTGCCAGCAAATGTGCTCTTTGGTAAATGATGGCTTTAAATCTAGGAATTCCAATTTTCTGTTTACAGGGGAATTCACACGTGAAGTTCAAACCTTGACCTATCTCTCAAAATGCCCTGAGAATGTTGACCATCTTTTTCTGCGCGTCACACGATTCCACAAAAACCAGACAGCCATCCACCTATCTTGCTATGTGCCCTGCAAGATCATTCAAGTCCCGGCCAATGTCTTTGTCCCCTTTAGGAAGTGAATTATTGCCGAGCACAGGCCGTTAAAACTCCCAGCGTTTGGACGTAAACGTTCCCGGCCTATTAAATTGCAGTGGACTTGAAGAGTTTAGAGCTCTAGGAACAAGAAAATAGCGCTTCAAGGACCAGGACTAAAAGAACATGTACGACGGACAGGAGTGTGTTAAACGAACTCGCCCACATCAAGCTTCAGCTCTACGAACCCTTCCACAGAAATGCCACACCTGTTTCTGAAGTCCTGTTCGTCATTATCTTTCACAACAGATTCCTTAAAACATTTAGTAATAGATCTTAGGAAATGGAATAATATAGGTCCTCAATATCAATACTAAAGGCTGTGCAACTTACCAGATTGTCTTTCTCAAGAAATACCACCGCCGACCTTGAAATGCGGATGGCGCATGGATCATCAATTTGCAGTGGCTTTTGTAGATAGATAACTGGATAGTATATGCGTCGAGGGCAGATCCCTTGGACTTTCTAACCTGTTCGGAAACTTTCTGCAGGTTTAGGTCACTCAACAGTAGCAGTGCCCGTTGCTTCAGTTTGTACGGTTTTTCTTTTATCTGATGAAAGTTTTTCGAAATTGGCCAACTCGCCTTATTCGATTAAACACCCCGAGGGAGCACGACGAAGAAGCCTGTCATTTCAGATATCGAGCAGCGAAGTCCACTAGTGGCCAAGAAATTAACGAGTTCTCACAGTCATCTTTCATTTTGCTTGCTTTTTGACGCTCGTGGCGTGTTCTTCCTTTGTCTTCGTCTTTTTTCACGATAAGTTTCCAATACGAATAAATGCCAAATTTCTCAGTTCACTCTCCTTATTAAAGCGAATGTCTCCATCCTGCGTGACCTGCCCTGCTTCAGCCGCTGTTTATCGATTACTTCTTAAATTGTAGGCTGTTTGAGGAGACATTCAAACAAAGCCAAGTTTTAGGAAATGTGCTATAAATTCCCAAAGAACGGAGAGATTCCCCGGGATTTCTTTGACCACCAATATTCTAAAATGAGTTAACGTAGCAATTAGAGAAGTAATCGCGAAAATTAGTCTAATTAGCATTTTGACCTAACGACTCCGACGATTGATCATGGTGCAAGAGTTGATTTCAAACATGCAAGAAGCTGACGCTGCCATTTTCTGCAGCTTAATAAATTCCGGCTAAATTTCCCCACAAAACCTAAATGGAATTTGCGAACAGCGCAGCAGTCATCGCCCCCTTAACAGAAGTCCATGAGGGACGCGAGTTGCTCGCCGTCATGCTCGCCGTCGGGCGAGCATGAAGCGAGCGAGATCGCGCTCGACGAACTTTTGAAGTTGATTGTTAGCCCGCTGCCGAACACTTCGGTGCCGGCTTATGGTTCTTACTTCAGTAAGGAAGCCTTAACAGCACGCCAGTGTAATCTCACCCACGTATGCGGTACGTAGCGGGGCTCAACCACTTCATTGGCGAGAGTCCTGTTGAGCCTTCCCTCTTCTTGAAGCTTTATATCAGCCTTCATGTTTGTGGTAAGCGGCACTCATTTGGCGCATCCTTGTTCGTCATGCAGAATGTACCCTCAGCCGTTGCAAGAACGCAGCGTTAAGGTTATTCATTTATTTTTATTTCATCAGTCATGAGCTCATTAAAAGATTGCGAAAAGCTCAGGAAAAAAATCATTATAAACAAAAATTGGAAGGTTAAGGGGCCGTGAGGAGAGGGATTACCGTCAGCTCGCGACGTTCGGCATGCTGCAATGGGGCCACATTCTCGATTGAAAGCGCTACTAAGAGATCATTATTGTACATGAAAGGACTTGCTGCGGGCTTAATTGGCGCATACTTGGCACAACAACACAACACGAAAGAAATGCACAATCGTTTGTCCCCCATCCATTTCTTTTCTTTTGTGTGTGTGTGTGTGTGCGTGTGTGTGCGTGTGTGTGCGTGTGTGTGTGTGTGTGCGTGTGCGTGTGCGTGTGCGTGTGCGTGTGTGTGTGCGTGTGTGTGTGTGTGTGTGTGTGTGTGTGTGTGTGTGTGTGTGTGTGTGTGTTTGCTCTCACTTGCGATGTCAAATACCATTGTATACCGCTTGCTCGTATCGACCACTGACATACATTACGAAGGCAAAGCTGCTGACAAGGGCTTTGAAATTTCAAAGGGTGGTTTGTTACTCAGCGCCTCGTGCCATGAGGGCGTCGAGGCCAAGAAGGGCCAACACGTCTTCCATCCTCCTTCATTGTTATTGGCGCATTTTGTTAACAGAGGGACGTTATTTCAAGTTAGAAAATAAAAGGTTTGATAGTCTGAGTGGGTTTAAGCTTCAATAACAACGCAGGCCCTACGAGAGACGCCGCTTAGAGGAATCCAGAATAATTATGATCATCAGGAGTGGCCCGAGAGCTGGACAGCGTTCTGTGTTGCACCCTCGTTGAAATGCGGTCGGGAACCGAACGCGCTGCCTCGTGCTCAGCAGCAGAGCAACGTTCAACAACAACGACCGCCATAGCTGGTTGTTCAGGCGAGCCTCTCCATTTTGCAGGAAGTGTTTGGTGCTAAATAGCCTGCGTTTCTTTTGGAAAACGCCAACTAAGTAGCGCTTGTCTTGGTTATCCAGGCATTTCAGGATACGCATCTCTTCCCCCGGTTAGTCGACGCAAAGACTTCTAGAGTGTGTTATACGAACTTCAAGGGTCCCAGAGAACTGTAAGAATGCAAACGTTACACTTATCTACAAAAAGAGAGACGTTAAAGAATTGAAAATTGATAGGCCCATTAGCTTACTCCCAGCATTGTATAAAATATTAACCAAGATAATTTCAAATAGAATAAGGGCAACACTGGACTTTAATCGACTAAGGTAATGAATGAA